>NW_024070208.1:61822461-62422461 GCF_014754425.2 Oryx dammah
CACAGGAAAGGTCATAGCCAGACCTTTGTTGGCAAAGTAATGTCTCTGCTTTTGAATATGCTATCTAGGTTGGTCAAAACTTTCCTTCCAAGGAGTAAACGTCTTTTAATTTCATGGCTGTAATCACCATCTGCAATGATTTCTGAGCCCCCAAAAATAAAGTCTTGGCAAAGTTTTATTTCTCGAACGATATTGGTTAGAGTAATGTTCATGTCATAAAAATTCATTCAAGTATATTTTATTGTGTATGCTTTTTATGTATGTGTTTTAATAATGAATGGTTAATACCAAAGAATATATACCCAGTAGGTGCTTTATATGCAATAATCTCTTCCATGTATTCAAAATTGGCTTATCCAAGGGCAATGTTTTATACCTCAACTAGTTCAAAGAGAGATATTTTATATCCCTCAAATTACCTGAGTTCCATTAGGGAATGTTCCATTAAACATTTTAAAATCTTCATGTGCATTTATGAAATTTTAAAGAGTAATTTTTTTTCTTAACTTATAATTTAATTCCTTCTGTAATTTAGCATCATTTCTAAGTGTACTTTCCATGCATTGACTGACTATTATTCACCATAAATACCATTTCTAAAACATAATGCTTTGGCATGGGACTACCTAACATCCTTAATTCCTTTTTGGAAAAGTCTCCAGTCAGTCTACTCTCAGAGTCCAGAAGAACAATGCAGGTCTCTGTCCCTGGCACCAGGCTTGGGACATGTGATCCGCATGTAGCCAAGCCAAGAACCAAATCCTCTTATCCACATGGTTTTTATTAGTGAAACACCAGATGATACAGTCCTGGTAAATCTGGATAGAACTAGCTCCTGGCTACAGTGGTTATTTTAGGAGCAGACATATTATTCACCTTGTAAACAAAGTAAAGCATGAAAATGTATGATAATATACTAAAATAGAAGTCCTCTTGTTTTGCTATTTTGCTAGCTTACTGATAGAAAGAATTAGGTCTGAGGGCAGTAATTTTGCTTTCATTAGATGTGGGAGAAAACCAATAAAAGCAGAAATATACGATAAAGAGAAAGGACTGTTTCTGGTGACAGTGTTTGACACAGATTAAGACAGAACTGCTGACACTACAATTTGGGGAATTTCATTTAAATAATATAATTGCATTTTTTGCTTAAATCAATTTGAGTTGGATTTTATGACAATTGCACTATTATATTTGCTATGTTTCATTCAAATAATGGCATGTCCAAATAGCATAATTGTTTGTTATGACAGCTAGGCTTGAATGTGTTTGAACATATCAGGAACAATTGATAAAAATGTTTGCATAAAATATTTTGTCAAACACTGTCAAAGTTTAGATAAATAAACATTGACAAGATTATTGTTACATTTTCCATCTTATGTCTTTGTTCATTTATTCAAAAGGCTTATAATCTCTACTGTATGAAGCACACAGCTCCAGATATGGGGCATGTGTCCTGTGTGGGATCAATCTCAAGAGGTATAACCGCAAGAGATATAAAGTTGAAGAAGATAAGATTCTTGCTTTTAAGAACCTTATGAATACACACATGCACACACATGACCTATGAAAACATGAGTTTGAAATTGTTATTTGTTTACCTCTTTTATTCAGCTATCTCACTTCTTTGCCTTCTTCTACTACCTTAAATACACCCTAAAACCCAATCTCTATGTATCATGTGGGTTTGATACAATATGTCTTGGGGGGCTTCCCCCATGACTCAGCCATAAAGAATCGTCTGCAGTTCAGAATGTGCAGGAGATGTAGGTTAGACCCCTGGGTTGGGAAGAGCCCCTGAAGAAGAAAATGGCAACTTGTTCTGGTATTCTTGCGTGGGACCCATGGACAGAGGAGCTTGGCAGGTTACAGTCCTTAGGGTCACAGAGTCCAACATGACTGAATGGACATATACACATACATGTGTCTTTGGTTGGGTTCCCCGGAGGCAGACCCTGAGACAGAAACTACTGTTCAAATGATTTAGAGGGATACTCTCAGAAGAAGGGGGGTGAATAAAACAGGATAGATCGGGGAGAGAAAAACTAAGCAAAAATTTCTTAGCTGGAAACTGGTTAGCTTGAACCATGTGGGATTTAAGGAGTACAAGTCCTACTGCAGACTTAGCTTTCTGTAAACAAGAGGGAAGAAATCTGTACCCTGTGTGTCACTCAGACATTGGCTGAGGAGGTCCACCTCAAGTAGCAGAGATGAATGCAGCTTCGGGTGGGCGACATTCAGGAAGGCACAAGGCCCAATGTCCTGGACGAAAGAGCAGCTGTGACTGGCTATCAGCCAACACTTGCAGCTAATAGGGATGAATATGGTGGCCAAAGTGGACCTAGCAAGGTACCATCAAGAGTCCATCCTTCTATGTCCATCCAGGTAAACATGGTGTGCTGTTTCTCCCCACCTAGGCTGCCCCTCAAGGGCTTTCCCGGTGGCCTAGAGGTAAAGAATTCACAGGAGATGCAGGTTTGATCCCTGGGTTGGGAAGATCTCCTGGAGAAGGAAGTGGCAACCCTCTCTAGTATTCTTGCCTGGGAAATCTCATGCACAGAGGAGCCTTGTGGGCTACAGTCCATGGGGTGGCAAAAGAGTCAGACAGGACTTAGCGTCTAAATAACAAAGGCTGCCCATCAAAGCCTGCTGTGCCATAGAACGGTGAGCACCATTCATCTGTTGCTTATGCAGCACTTTATGATTCAATGATCACTTATTACAGTATAATATAATAACCTGCTTACAACTATGCCTGAGTATTCATTAAAGATAGTAATTAAGTCTAATCTTTATTTCCCCAGTGCCCAATGCAGTGATGTGACCTCATGTTATTATTGATTGCATATATGCTAATTTTTAATCATTTGAAGGAACTAACAAAATGATAAAGACAAAACTGAAATTTTGAGTACATAGTCTACTTGGTATACTAATAGAATGCTTTAGAGCTGAGTCTCTCAAAGTAAACTATTGAGCAAACAAATGACCTGGAAGTTCTTTTAACTCTCCAAGTCATTGTTTCTTCATGTAAAAAGCAGGGATGGTAACTATTGCTACAGGCTTGTTATTGGAACTAATGAAGTTTATACGTATCCAGGGCTTCTCACAATAAATAATAAATAGTAAGTGTTGAATACATGCCAAGTATGCTTTAGCTTCCCTGGTGGCTTTAGCTTCGTTTGGGCTTCCCTGGTGGCTCAGAGGGTAAAGCGTCTGACTGCAAATGTGGGAGACTCGGGTTCGATCCCTGCGTCGGGAACATCTCCTGGAGAAGGAAATGGCAACCTACTCAAGTACTCTTGCCTGGAAAACCCCATGGACTGAGAAGCCTGGTAGGCTACAGTCCATGGGGTCACAAAGAGTCGGACACGACTGAGCCACTTCATTTTCATTTTTCTTTCATGCTTTAGCTTATATTAACTGATGATCTTACTGCACGCGATAATGATTGTCAGGTGGTGCTAGTGGTAAAGAACGTGCCTGCCATTGCAGGAGATGTAAGAGAAATGGGTTCGATCCTTAGGTCAGGAACATCCCCTGGAGGAGGAAGTAGCAACCCACTCCAGTGTTCTTGCCTGGAGAATCCCATGGACAGAGAAGCCTGGGGGGCTACGGTCCATGGGGTCACAAAGAGTTGAATAGGACTGAAGTGATTATTAGCATGCATGCATAATGATTGCAAGAAAATTTTGAATTTCAAAATCTTATGCTGAAATTTCATGGTTTAAGTATTTTTAAAGAGTCAACAGAGAGTAAAGAATATTAGACCTGAATTGTATATCTTCTGTATACTATGCTTTATAAGCTATTCAAATTTGCGGCGCATGACAATACTTATCACAGATATCGCAGCTTTTGCTGTAGCTCCTGGTATCATTTATCTTCATATTGCTGAGGCTAGAATTCTTATCACAGATATCGCAGCTTTTGCTGTAGCTCCTGGTATCATTTATCTTCATATTGCTGAGGCTAGAATTCATCCTCACTGAAGTGAGTTTACCCACTCCAGTGTTCTTGCCTGGAGAATCCCAGGGACAGGAGATCCTGGTGGGCTGCCGTCTATGGGGTCGCACAGAGTCAGACATGACTGAAGCGACTTAGCAGCAGCAGCAGAGGTGAGTTTAACATAGTAACATCATCCTGTTGTTGGTTCCCAAAGGATAATTCCACATTTTAATCTCAAAGAGCTCTATTAGTATATCTAAGGAGTGACAGACAACATGAAAAAGGAAGTATGATGCATAATAAAGACATCTCCTTCATCTTTCTTAATGAATTCAGTTTTTAATCAATTATCCCAAAGATTGTCCTCATTATATAATGATTCACCCTGCCAGACCATCAGTTTGCTCCTAAGATAATTTTTTGAAGTTGTTATTAGCTAAAAATGTGGCTTCAAGAAAGTTCACCATGCTAAATTATACCAAGACATAGATTTTAACACATTGATTACAACAATAAATTATCTTTCTTCTGAAATCTTTAAGAAGGAACATCATTAGAAATTTAAACATCTAATTATAGATGAAAGGATTCTATTAGACTTTGTCTTTTATACCCTTTTTCTTATACCCTATTCTTTCTGTATGCATATGTGCATGCTAAGTCATTTCAGTCCTGTCTGACTCTGTGTAACTCTATGGACTGTAGCCTGCCAGACTCGTCTGTCCATGAGATTCTCCAGGCAAAAATACTAGTGTGGGTTGCCATGCCCTCCTCCAGGGGATTTTCCCAACCCAGGGATTGAACCCAGGTCTTAGGTCTCCTGCACTAGCACCATTTGGGAAGCCCATTCTTCCTATATAGCTTATTATTAATCAAAATTTGGGGATTAAAGGCTTACTTGATATGTGTAAATCAGAGAATGTTAAGAACTCCCTAGTATTCCATTTTCAGTAAAAGCTCTAAGTGAGTTAGAGTAAAATGTGTTGGATTAAACCATAACATGTTTTCATGTAAATAAAAATGAAAAATGTAGACAAATCATTCACATTTTTTTGTTACCCAATCTATCTATTCAGTCTGTTCCGATTTTCACAATCCATTGTCTAATGCCTTTCTTCATCATGTCAATCTTTGTTTGGGCCTTTTGTAAACTCTAAATTTCATTTTTCATAGCAATTTTTTTTCATTCATTTATTCATTGTCTGTTGACAAATAACTCCTAAATATGTATTAGTTGTCTGACACTATATTAAATGCTGAATAAAAGTTACATAACTCTAAATATTTGCAACAAAAATTGAGGACTATCAAGCCATTAACTAATAACTTTTATAAGTTAAAAACTAATACAGATGATTCAGGATAATTGATGACTCCTGTTACGTGATTATTTATATATGCTGACCATATACGCTGGAGCATTAATATTGAAAATTGCTTAGAGAAGTGGAGTCAATGATGCCAGACCCTTTTCAATCCTGTCTTCAGAATGCAACAAGGAGCAGAGTGAATATTGTAGAATAGTTTATCAGAGCTGATTTCCATGTTTTTCTGTCACCTATATGATTCAATAAAATAAGCATGCTAAAATAACAGGCATTGAAAGATATTTTGAAAGACTCAGTGTTTACATATGGGCACACTTAAAATACTGAATTTCCCAATTTTAGCCTCTTTTCCAATTTTCAGAATTTATACTGAATGCCTAGCATTAAAAAAGTTGTTCTGAGTACTTTTTCTTTCCTACGCTCTGTTCTGGGTGGTATTTTCCAGATCCACTGTGATGAAGATTTACAAAGTTTCTGCTATAAAGATGTCTGTATATGTGTCAGGCCCTCAGTCATGTCCAACTCTTTGCAACACCATGGACTGTAGCCCACCAGATTCCTCTGTCTGTGGAATTCTCCAGACAAGAATATTGGAGTGGGTAGTAATACTTTTGTATCAATTGGGAAGACAAAATAGATTTAAAAGTGGAACAATATCAGGTCATAATAAGTACTGTCGAGGACAATGTAGGGCAAACCATCAAGTGTAATGCAGGAAGGGGGATACTGAGCAGGGGTGACCTTCAGTTCAGGTCACTTCAGTCGCTCAGTCGTGTCCGACTCTTTGACCCCATGGACTGCAGCATACCAGGCCTCCCTGTCCATCACCAACTCCCGGAGTTTACCCAAACTCATGTCCATTGAATCGGCGATGCAGGAAGAAGGATGCTGAGCAGGGGTGACCTTGGTGAGGAGCTAATATTTGATCAAAGACCTAAGTGAAATGAGGGGAGCATTGCTTACTGGAAACACAGTGTGTATAGAGTTAAGGTGGAAATATTCTTGGAATACAAGAGATGCAGGGAAAATGTCCCATATGTGAGAGAAGGAGAACTTAGGAAGAGCAGGAGAAGGACTCTAAGTTCTCCTCTTGGCTGTTTTGGACCTGCATTTATTCACTTTTTGTACAGTTGGCAAGCTCCAGACATACTCTGATATTCTTCCCCTTTTCTTACCATTCCCAGCATTTATTTCCTTGAACTTCAAGCCTGCTCCTAAGTAGTCCTAAAACTGTTTCATATAAATTAGGGGCTTCTTTTTCACTGGTCTAGTTAACCCTAAGGTCCAGTCAGAGAAATGTGGAGTCTAAAGTTATTCCTGGACCCATAAACCTCTCTTTCTTAGAGATTTAGAATTTAGTAGTACCTAAGAAGATCAGTCTAACCAAGATAAAGTTACATAGACCAATTCACTTTAAAATAAAATCCCCTGCCAATCTGATAGTTAGAGTAAGATAATAAGGTTTTCACTTTTCTTTTGTAAGAGGAGGACATTATTAAATGTTCTTTAGGGAAATTCTCTAAACTGATGCTGCCCTTCATTTTCATCCTGTAAGTCAGATGTTTACAATGGAAGTTTAAATGATATTTTGTATGATGGAAAATAGTATTTCTATCCGTTTGACCACTTTCATATCTTTAGACAGTTATTAGTTAATTATTGAAAATAGTTTCCTTATCTGAATACTCACAAATCAAGAAATATTTGAGGATCCTATCATTAAGCCTTTGTTCATGAATAAACCAGCTATGACCATGATACTGAAACCATAAGAGTAAATATAAGTAGAAAAAAAGAAAATATTCTCCCACTAGGAAATAAAGGAGATCCCCCTCCTCCAGTCACCCTGCCTTTCTTTTCTTAAGAGCATTTACTTAAGAACATTTGCAAATGTAAGTTCTTTCTCTGTGAAATGTAGGTAAATACTTTTTTTAAATTACATAAAGCTCTAATCAGTTTTGAGACCTAGGAATGTCTTTCTAAATTATCTGGGAACCAGTTTTCTCAAACTCAATCATTAAAACCTTACTTACAGGGAAGGAATGGAGATCCAGATATAGAGAACTGACTTGTGGGCACAATACGGGATGGAAAAGAGTGGGACAAAAGAGCAAGTAGCATCAACATATATATACTACCAAGTGTAAAACAGATAGCTGGCGAGCATTTGCTATAAAACACAGGGAGCCCAGCCTGGAGCTCTCTGATGACCTCGAGGGGTAGATTGGGGGAAGAGAAGGGAGGTTCCAAAGATGATATACCTATAGTTACAGCTGTTTTGCATTGTTGGGCAGCAGAAACAAACATGATATTTTAAAACAATTCTCTTCCAATTAAAAAATAAATTGAAAAAAGGAATCACAAATTGAACAACAAAGTTAGAAAAGCACCCAAATCTCCCACTTTCTGTGGGAAGGCAGAAAACTAGCCTTCAGTGGGCAACTTACTCCAAATGGCAAACTTACCTCTTGTTGTAAAGATAAGAGTAGCTTTGCTTTCTCCAGATAAAGCCACTTAGTTAACAGAGATACCCCCCTATTACCAGGTAAAGTGAAGATGAACTATATGTGCCCAGAGGTGATGTCAAGTTCTCTTACTTGAGGACAGGCTATTGTTTATCTTGAGAACATGTATAGTGGGTGGTATCTGCTGGGGCATATCAAGAAGTCAGATCTCTTTAGGTCTCTGCAATCTTAGTGAATTGCTTGGGATGTACCCCACATTCTGGTCTAATATGTATTTAATAATAAAACTGCTTTCTTTCTCTTCTAAGCTGGTTGTGAGGTTTTCTTGGCTGAAGAAGATGTAAGCTTTAATTATATTTCTCCAGCAATACTGAGCCAGGTCTGAGATTGGGGAGTGAGGTGGTATGTGATTGCGAGTGATAAAATGGGAGCTGACAGACATTCAAAGAAAAAAAAGAAATCATCAAGTTGAGGAAAGGTATTATAAGAATGTGAATCTAAAGGTGCAGATACCAAGAACTGAGAAATGAATCCGAGATATAACAATGGCTTCCCAATTGTGATTTGAAGACTGAACATAGATTTCCTAAGATGCTATGGCATAGGGGTAGGGGTGATGACTTCAGTCGTGAGAAAGAATGATAATACTGTTCTGACATGAATGAGGCTTTGCTGGAATCTTGTACTTAAGAAGTACATTTAAAAAAGCTAAAAAGCTAAATTCTTTTTTTTTTTTTCCTGGCATAAAAACCTTTATGCAGTTCACTTTTGAACAAAATTCATCAAAATGCCAAGATAGTTTTCCAAATACCACTTCATATACCCAGCAAGTAAAACTGAATAAATAATTTTGAATTAGTAATTTTATTTTGTTCTTTAAAATTAGCAAAAAAGAAAAGATAGATTCAAACTTTGAAAATAGACTTGGGGGAGGGGATGGTGGAAATAGAATATATTTGCCCTCATTCTCCCCAAATTGATGCTAATGAAGAGAAGGCAAATAATTATGTGGGCATTCTGAACATGTAATTAGTATTTTTCTTGCCATTTCTCCTTCTCTCTAAAGCAACACACAACTTAAGTTGCTTTAATTAATTACCTGAGGAGACTCTCTAATGTACAAATCAGCACATAGTTTTTATTGGGGGTGGGGGGAGGGAAGTGATTATTACCTGATTTTATATCATAAGAATAAACTTGGGTTCCAGTTTTATAGAGATGGGATTCTAAGTTCTAAAGAAATATACTCAAACCATAATACCTCAATTGGCTGTCTGTCTTTACTGGCAGGAGGACTACAGAATTTAGCCAAAATCTGGGAGGATCAGCAAAGACAGAGTGAACATACAGGTCAAAGAATAAATAGGATTTGCGGTCTAACTGTGTGGAGAATGTGTGCTCTATTCTAGTTGATGCACCCTATGTGTGAGAGGGTACAGATTCCCAGGTGCATGCTTGTGTATGCATGTGTGCGTGTGCATGTACATGTGTGTGTGTGTGTGCAATTTCTCAGCCAGTAAGCAATTAAGCTATTCAGATGAACTCAGTCACTTCAGTTGTGTCCAACTGTTTGCCACCCTTCAGGCTATAGCTCACCAAGCTTCTCTGTCTGGGATTCTCCAGGCAAGAATATTGGAGTGGGTTGCCATGCCCTCCTCCAGGGGATATTCCCAACCCAGGAATCAAATTCTTGCTCCTGTGTCTCCTGCATTGCAGGCAGATTCTTTACTGCTGAGCCACAAGGGCAACTGAATGCAGAGTTCCAAAGAATAGCAAGAAGAGATAAGAAAGCCTTCTTCAATGATCAATGCAAAGAAATAGAGGAAAACAACAGAATGGGAAAGACTAGAGATCTCTTCAAGAAAATTAGAGATACCAAGGGAACATTTCATGCAAAGATGGGCTCAGTAAAGGACAGAAATGGTATGGACCTAACAGAAGCAGAAGATATTAAGAAGAGGTGGCAAGAATACACGGAAGAACTGTACAAAAAAGATCTTCATGACCCAGATAATCATGATGATGTGATCACTAATCTAGAGCCAGACATCTTGGAATGTGAAGTCAAGTGGGCCTTAGAAAGCATCACTACGAACAAAGCTAGTGGAGGTGATGGAATTCCAGTTGAGCTGTTTCAAATCCTGAAAGATGATGCTGTGAAAGTGCTGCACTCAATATGCCAGCAAGTTTGGAAAACTCCGCAGTGGCCACAGGACTAGAAAAGGTCAGTTTTCATTCCAATCCCAAAGAAAGGCAATGCCAAAGAATGCTCAAACTACTGCACAATTGCACTCATCTCACATCCTAGTAGACTAATGCTCAAAATTCTCCAAGCCAGGCTTCAGCAATATGCGCACCGTGAAATTTCTGATGTTCAAGCTGGTTTTAGAAAAGGCAGAGGAACCAGAGATCAAATTGCCAACATCTGCTGGATCATGGAAAAAGCAAGAGAGTTCCAGAAAAACATCTATTTCTACTTTACTGACTATGCCAAAGCCTTTGACTGTGTGGATCACAATAAACTGTGGAAAATTCTGAAAGAGATGGGAATACCAGACCACCTGACCTGCCTCTTGAGAAATCTGTTTGCAGGTCAGGAAGCAACAGTTAGAACTGGACATGGAACAACAGACTGATTCCAAACAGGAAAAAGAGTACGTCAAGGCTGTATATTGTGTCCCTGCTTATTTAACTTCTATGCAGAGTACATCATGAGAAACGCTGGACTGGAAGAAACACAAGCTGGAATCAAGATTGCCAGGAGAAATATCAATAACCTCAGATATGCAGATGACACCACCCTTATGGCAGAAAGTGAAGAGGAGCTAAAAAGCCTCTTGATGAAAGTGAAAGAGGAGAGTGAAAAGTTGGCTTAAAGCTCAACATTCAGAAAACGAAGATCATGGCATCTGGTCCCATCACTTCATGGGAAATAGATGGGAAACAGTGGAAAGTGTCAGACTTTATTTTGGGGGCTTCAAAATCACTTCAGATGGTGACTGCAGCCATGAAATTAAAAGATAATCCTTGGAAGGAAAGTTATGACCAACCTAGATAGCATATTCAAAAGCAGAGACATTACTTTGCTGACTAAAGTCCGTCTAGTCAAGGCTATGGTTTTTCCTGTGGTCATGTATGGATGTGAGAGTTGAACTGTGAAGAAGGCTGAGCGCTGAAGAATTGATTCTTTTGAACTGTGGTGTTGGAGAAGACTCTTGAGAGTCCCTTGGACTGCAAGGAGATCCAACCAGTCCATTCTGAAGGAGATCAGCCCTGGGATTTCTTTGGAAGGAATGATGCTAAAGCTGAAGCTCCAGTACTTTGGCCACCTCATGTGAAGAGCTGACTCATTGGAAAAGACTCTGATGCTGGGAGGGATTGGGGGCAGGAGGAGAAGGGGACGACAGAGGATGAGATGGCTGGATGACATCACTGACTCGATGGACGTGAGTCTGAGTGAACTCCGGGAGTTGGTGATGGACAGGGAGGCCTGGCGTGCTGCGATTCACGGGGTCGCAAAGAGTTAGACACGACTGAGCGACTGAACTGAACTGAACTGAACTGAACCACTAGGGAAGCCCAAGCAGTTAAGCTATAATTGTCCTTATTTATAATAGTGCTGGAGGACTGGGATTTCTTGAGATTTATAATCAAATATGTGACAGGAGATGCAATTTGAACAGAAAAAGTGAATTTCATTTGTGTATGTGTGTATGTACATATGTATATATTATTTATTTTCTTATAAATTGAATAATTCAAAATTGTATTTAATCCAAGCTCATTACAATTATTTATATGTCTGCCTTGCATGCTAAAGAAACAATTTAAATTTCCATTCTTATTCCTAACACCTCATGGAATAATAAAAAAAATTCAGATTGTCCTAAATGACTTTGATTTTCTCATAATGTGAATATCTTACATGTATGTTCAATTACATTATTTTGCATAAATATGACATAATTAAACTTTATTGCTTATAATTTACACCATGGTTAATCATAGCTGAAAGGCCATGCTTGCATTCTACAGAGTGAACTAAAATAAAATGCCTTTCCAAATGAATAAATGTTCAGTATTAATAACTACACTTGGAATGCTATTATCCAAAACCACTTATATGATTATTTTAGAAATAGTCAATGTCAGTAAGTGGCATTTTAACAGATAAACTAGTTTCCATTATAGCAAATTTATTTCAGTTCAGTTCAGTTCAGTCACTCAGTCGTGTCTGACTCTTTGCAACCCCATGAACTGCAGCATGCCAGGCCTCCCTGTCCAACACCAACTCCCGGAGTTCACTCAAACTCACATCCATCGAGTCCGTGATGCCATCCAGCCATCTCATCCTCTGTCGTCCCCTTCTCCTCCTGCCCGTAATCCCTCCCAGCATCAGAGTCTTTTCCAATGGGTCAACTTGTTGCATGAGGTGGCCAAAGTACTGGAGTTTCAGCTTTAGCATCATTCCTTCCAAGGAACACCCAAGGCTGATCTCCTTTAGAATGGACTGGTTGGAGCTCCTTGCAGTCCAAGGGACTCTCAAGAGTCTTGTCCAACACCACAGTTCAAAAGCATTAATTCTTCGGCACTCAGCTTTCTTCAGTCCAACTCTCACATCCATACATGACCAGAGGAAAAACCATAGCCTTGACTAGACGGACCTTTGTTGGCAAAGTAATGTCTCTGCTTTTGAATATGCTATCTAGGTTGGTCATAACTTTTCTTCCAAGGAGTAAACGTCTTTTAATTTCATGGCTGCAGTCACCATCTTCAGTGATTTTGGAGTCCAAAAAAATAAAGTCTGACACTGTTTCCACTGTTTCCCCATCCATTTCCCATGAAGTGATTTATTTAGTGAAATGCAAAAGATTTGGGAAAGGAACTTCCTGCCAATAAAATGCAACTTTTGTATGTACATTTTATTACTGGAAAAAAAATCTTTACCAAGTTTTTCTTTTTAAATATTTGACACCTGCAGTTTATATTGGAATATTTTTATAACATGAATTTTTTAGCAAACAGCTATACATCTGAAACACTCAAATTCTGTAAATAATGTAGATGATCACATTTCAGTAAATTTGTATTAAAGCATAAATTCATAATTGAGCTATCCATCAAAAAAAGATACTGTAAAAAGGAAAACAATGCTAGTTGTGAAATATATTTTTCAGTTATTCTGGACTATGTCAGAAATGTGTAGCATACTTGATTTTGAAGTTATCATAACACTCACTAAAACACAAACTTACTTTCTTTAGGCAAGTAATAAACGCAGTTGTGATTGAGGAAAGGCGAACCATGATGGTTTGTTGGCCAGGTGCAACTTTGCGTCACTTCCCTGCACCGCCCCTGCTTGAGGAAGTCAGCAGGACCCCCAGCCAACAGCAGCACTATCCCACTTCTCTAACCAGAGGTAAGGAGGGTAAAGTTAGAAAACCAGAAATCACCCTAATTACTAAACAAAGACAATTTAATCCAGTAATAGTAATTGGTTGAACATATCAGAGAACTAAAAGGTAAAAAAGGAGCCCGAAGCAGTCGCAGGTTACCCGAGGACACAAGGGAAAGGTACTGTCATCGCCAGCTCTAGAACCCTGGAGGCGGGCCCTTTGACCCTTCCTCTGGGATAGAGACCGCTGATCTGAGGATGCTGGCAGGTGCTGGAACCTCTGAAGAGATGTGAGGAGAAAGGTTCCAGCAGGGCAGCAAGAAGCTGGAGCTAGGATCCAAAGGCCACTTCAAGGTGAAAGTTCGTTGCTATGGCAACAGCAACTGCGACTCAAAGCAAAAGGAGGGCACCTCCCTTACACCCTCCTTCTCCATTTCCACCCTTTTTGTATTGCTGGAACTAGGCCCCAGACAAACAGCCACCAGACAGAGGATACTTCAGCCTGTAGGCTTCCAGTTCAGCATCACAAAGGAGTGTTTAAAAGGGTGGTTTTGAAGGAAGGAAGAAGTAGCTTAATTATCTGCACTTGAACCTGACCTGAGAATCAATCACCTGAGGGAATTAAATGCTGCAGTGTCCGTGTTAAAATTTTTGGAAGTGGAATAGACTTTAAAACAGGATCTCCTGGAGCTACTCACTGCTTTGGGCTCTGGCAGGGTTCAAGGCTAAATTGGAATATTCCTACTGCGATGAATGAAAGGCAGTGGCCTACCAAGGCAAGCCTACAGCCCTGAGTGCATCCACTGTGACAAGGTGTTAGCCCTGCTGGGAGCCAAGGTCGGCACAGGCTGCCAGCCCACAAGACATGGGGCTAAAGCCACCCAGTACCCTGAATGAGCTTGGAAGGGCTTAAGCCCTCGACCCCACACAAAAGAACCTACAGCCCTCTGGACAGTTTAATTTCAGTCTTGTAAAAACCGGAGCAGAAAAAGTAGGTGAACCACTTTATGTCCCAGACTTCTGACTCACAAAAATGCTGAGATGATGAATGAATGCTATTTTCAGCCACTGAATTGGTAGTGATTTGTTAGGGCAGCAATAGAAACCTAACATAGAGGGCCACCAGGGTGTATGTTTGCTTAAATCTTCATCCCTCACCTTCTCATTGTCCAGGGAGTTTGTAATTTCCTTATTTCTGTCTCCGCGAAGCAAAAATGTGACGCGATGGACAGACCAGTGTTATAGCTCAGTTTTATTGGCTAGCAAAGGGAAATAAACCTTGAGGCAGGCAGGAAGGCCGACCCCAAAGACGAGAAGCCTCTAGCGGCCCCCAGCCCCATCTTGCTCTTCTCCTTTTATGGTTTTTTCTTTCCCCACTGGGTCTGCCCTATGTAAACTGAGCTAGCCAAGAGGGCTGTTTGTTTTCCTTGAGAGCCTCATTCTGGTCCTTGGACCTTCCCTTGTTCTATTTTCTCAGGCTTTTCCCTTCTTTGTCTTCTTTTAGCCACCACCATTTTGGACTCCTTTTTCCTCTTCTAACTACCTAACATCATCACTGTGGAAAGGTTCAAAATTTCAAAAGAGAAACGCCTTCTGTATTTAAGTGCAGTGAAAAGTGAAGGTGTTAGTCACTGTTAGGTAATTAGAATAGGAAAAAGGAGTCCAAAATAGTGGTGGCTAAAAGACAAAGAAAGGAAAAAAGCCTTGGCAGGGGTTGTACTCCAAAATAGACAGGAGATAGATCTCCTGATCCCTGAACAAGAAGGGACTTGAGCCATCTTGAATGAGACATATTCTTTCTGGGTAAATACCTCCAGTTAAGTTAAAGAAAGTCTCATAGTCCTCAGGAAAAACAATCTGATACTACAGGATTTCAAAGAACAAGCTGGAGAGTTCTTGGGGTGGCTATAATCTCTCTTTGGGGGAATCCTTCTCCTGGCAAGGGGGACTTTGGAGTTGGCTAATATCTGTACTAATTAATCCCTCTTATCACCGTATTGATGCTGCTTATGATTGTTCCATGTATTATCAATTGTCTAACCCGTTTTGTCTCTGCCCAGGATAATAGGCTACAACATGCTGTGCCAGTTCAACAAGAATATATAAAACTACACCCGACCATGGAAAATATCACTCACCCTTAGGTGGACACCGCTGTAAGGACTCTGAGACTTGAGACTAGCAAGAGGGGGAGGCCCAATGCCCCTTGCCATCCCAGCTCAGCAAGAAGTAGCCAGAGAGACCTCTATGCCCCTACTCCCAAAGAATTGGGCCTCCCTTCTCTTGAGGGGAGAATGTTAGGTAGTTAGAATAGGAAAAAGGAGCCCCAAATAGCAGTGGCTAAAAGGCAAAGAAAGGAAAGAGCCCAAGAAAAGAGAACAAAGGAATATCTGAGGAAAGAAGTGAGAGCCTCAGGTGAAGCATACAGCCCTCCTGGCTAGCCCAATTTACATAGGGCAGGCTTGGGGGAGGGAAAAAACATATAAAAAGAGGAGCCAAAATTGAGCCACTCTCTTCTTTTGGTTCAGCCCACCATCACACCTCAAGAATGTATTTTCCTTTGCTTGTCAAATAAAACTGAGCTGTAACTGAGCTGTAACACTGGTCCATTGCTTCAAATTTTTGCTGTAGCAAGACAGAACTGAGGAAACTACACAGTCCCCTGACAGTCACTCAGTCATGTCTGACTCTTCATGGCCACACGGACTGCAGCCTGCCAGGCTCCTTTGTCCATGGAATTCTCCAGGCAAGAATACTGGAGTGGGTAGCTGTTCCCTTCTCCAGGGGATCTTCCTGACCCAGGGATTGAAGCCTCAAACTGGGGTCTCCTGCATTGCAGGCATATTCTTTACCATCTGAGCCACTAGAGAAGCCCTAAGAGTGCAATGGATACCCTCAAACTGTAACCCAGAATGCCCCTTTAGAAGGAAAAGGCTTCACAGGTTCCCCTCAGGCATGTAAATTATTCTCCTACTCAGCAGTGAGTCTATTCTAATAAAATGAAGACTGGGGGAAAAGTCTGTGGCCTATTACCTTGAATGAAAGTGCTGACTGTATTCTCCAATTTCTTATGTACACTAGGAAAACAAAAACAGAAACAAAAACAAATAAACAAAGAAAAAAGGTTTCTAGTTTGCCAAACAATACTGGGCTTTCTGGGAATGAAGCTCAAATATCTATTATTCCTGGTATCCCCTGGGTTAAAGTAGTGCTTTGATAAACAAATATCCCTTTTAGCATTATCAAAGGGCATTACTTTTGGCCTAAAAAATGTGGTTACAGTTATTCTGGGGATCCTGGATTCTTCGATTGGTTTGTGATTGATGGTCAGTTGATAAATATTATTTGATATGAACATATGGGATGTGTAAGCCCAGTGCAAACATGCAGACTGCTAGGTGGACACACTCCATGAACTCCTGCTGGCAAGTTCTATATCCACATTTGTCTTGTATTGCCAGGTGCCCTCTATACTTGTAAAGCTTGTCAAAATTACAGTTGAAATAAGAGAAGAAAAAGTACTTGGTATTTTAACAAAAGATTTCATAGAGGTAGGGTCCTGTGCAAAACTATTCCATTAACAGTAGACATCACTAATGCTTACCCCCCTTCTTCTGTGGAAAATCAGAATTGAAACAGGAACACAGATACTACTGCACAGATGAGGACTAATACCAAAACTGTCACTGAACAGACTGCTGCAATTATGGTACCTGGTATGAATCCTTGGACATCGTCAACATTTTCTGTTTTGTGTCCTAAAAAAATATCAAGATTAACTGGATTCCATGTGACAAGGACTGTAATATCCTTTTATACTCTTTTCACAAAGCTATTTGAATTATTTTGCAGTATTTCATCTGCAGGTCAGACACATTTGAACACCATATGAGCTATTGGTAGGTGTTTAAATGTTCCTTTGTGTTGAAGGCATTCTGATGCTGACTTCCAAGGAGGAAACTGCTCACATTGCAGTGATTAAAAATATGCCTTAAATGAAGAGGAAATTCAAACCCTGATGCACCATTTTCTTCCAGCATGAAATGGAAATGTCACATTCCAGAAGGGGCAACCCAGGTTCCTAAGGCCTTGGTCAATTTCAAGAAGAGGTAGCCACATACTCATGAGTTGCAGAAAAAGCATTCCACACACTGTATTACCTAACCTACCAATACAAAAGGACTTTGACAATTAAACTTGCTAACTGGTAATATAGCATGATTCACTGATCAAACCAATGGCCAATATGGGTTATCTAGTGAAATGCCATAGCTTGAGTATAAAACATGCCATCTTGAGTCTGTTGAAACATGTCCTCATGTAGACACCTTAATCATCACTAACAATGGATTTAGCTCACAGTTGAGAGTTTTGTGACACCAAAATAGTGGTAATTAATTAAATTAAATATGGTGGTATGATACTTCCCAGGTGGCACAATAGTAAAAAAATCCACTTGCCAATGCAGGAGACATGGGTTTAATCCCCGAATTGGGAAGATCCCCCAGAGAAGGAAATGACAATCCACTCCAGTACTCATGGCTAAAAAAATCCCATGGGCAGAGGAGCCTGGCAGGCTATAGTCCATGGGGTCATAAGAGTCAGACATAACTTAGTGACTAAACAAAAACAAGATAGAAAACTGTCATTACTATCAACCAGGAGATGGAAAATTGCTTACATTTTACTAGCCTGGAATTAAGAATGTTTAATTTTAAAAACATGTTTAACTCATGCCACCTATAAGTGTGTGTTAGGAAGAAGGATCCTTTCAGCATTATTTCCTAGGAATTCCCCACTAATTGTTTGAAATAGTTACATTAAATGAAACATTTGACATTGGTGTTCTAAAGGATTTTCACAGGTTTCCTTAGAAAGTGAACAAAGGCAAACCCAACATTTCTTTTTGTTTTTTCTGAATTTTGTGCTAAATAATATATTAAAGATAAGTGGTCATACAGTTTATCATTCATTCCAGGCCAAGTTTGAGAGCAAAAATGAAGGTTATTGAAAGTGAGGGTTATTAAAATTATGCCAAGGTACAACTTGGTTGGTTGATATTTGGTTATCTTAATTACACAAAAAGAACATAATACTAAATAATATCACTCATTCTATCAGTAATTGATTTTCAGCACATATAATGCATCTATCAAAAAAAAATAAGTTTCTTAACAATGACTGTGTATTTGGACAATTTGGATTGCCAAGATTTCTAACACACTGTAACCTTAATTCAAAATTCCCTGGTTTCTAATATATGCCTTATTTAAAATATTTGTAAGGAGTTTGTGTCACTTTCAATATTGGATGCCATTATCTTCAGACACAAGTTACTTTTATTAATAAGTGAATTGAATAGTAGTGGCTCCATACCACTTTGACATATATTAAATATGATGTGAAGTTATTGATCTTATTAAGAAATTGGAAAAGGCTGTTTCAATGTGGCAGTATATACTGTGACTTTTTGAATTTCTAATGGTCATCAGTTTTTATTCATATTACTGAGCAAAGATGCTAAAAATGTTTTAGGTATTAGGTTTAGAATACAAAACATAATTTTTTCTCAGTGATTTTGTGATATCTTTAATCTGCACAAGTGCACTTTGCTCAACTTTGTATCAAGATACATAGCATTTCTTAGTCTAAACAGAGTACAAGTATTTTACTAGAAAGAAACATACTTTGAAAAAATCTAAGTCACATAGACAATAGATGTTATTGACTGAGTCCCTGCTACAGCCCTGCCTGTGTCAATTTTTCTCTTCTCCCAATTTTTGTATTTTAGATAAAATTATAGTCAGATTTCAGAGAAGATTTTTTTAAATTGTGATTTGAAAGTTATAACCATAAAAGTTTTCATCAACCTAAAGCTTTTTGTCTTCAAAATATATTCAGCTGTTACATAATAGGCTGGATTTTTGAAAAAATGTAAATTTTAAAAAATATAGTGACCACTTTTTTTAAATTGAAACATATTTGTCCATATCTCAGACAGGTAGACCCTGAACTTTCTAAGGCCCAGAATTACGCTTTAGAACTTTTGTTTCCAATAAACGAATGCAATGCTTTGACTCAGAAACATTTATGCATCATAAACAAATGAATGCTAGCTGTCTACAATTATTCTGCTTAGGGAAATCCTAGTTTGTGCTGTTTGGGAGACAATGGTTTAAGCTGGGGATTTTTGATTTGGGTCCACCACTCCCGGCAAAACAGATTTCTGAATCAAATCTAAATGCTCTCTTGGAAAGATGTGAGAATGTAATCTGCTTAGGTGTTGAGATTTAAATCCGCATTTGAGAAGGTATTTTGAAAATTTACATATAAAATCCTCCATTAAATCTGCCATTACATTATCATTCCCAATATAGAAGTCACTTGAAGAAACACATTTATTTCCATGATCTCTCCTATAAATCCAAAGATTGCAGTTATACATCAAGATTTTTTTTATTCTTTGTGAATACCATCCAGGAGGCAAATGCATTTTTATTGAACTGCAAATCAATAAAGTAGAGTTAGTTAAAGACTAGATGACAGATTTTTAATTAGCATTGAATCCAATTATAGATGCTGTTTAGAGATATGATGGATCACCTGTTTTTTTAAACCATAATTCTATTTTTAAGAGCTGTTAATATACACACTCTCTGGTTTCTTATTTTCCTTCATTATTTCTCTCTTTAATACGGCTAACAATGTTCCCAACATAAAAATTAGAAAAACACTTGTAATGTTTCTTTCTTCTGCTAGTTATCTGTTACTTGTAATCTCACCTGATTGGCACTTTTGACTGCACGCTGTCTCATACATCAAAATTTGCCAATTATGGTTGGCTTTCCAGGTGGTGCTAGTGGTAGAACCTGCCTGCCAATGAAGGAGACCTAAGAGACATGGGTTCTGTCCCCGGGTCAGGAAGATCCCCTGGAGAAGGAAATGGCAACCCACTCCAGTATTCTTGCCTGGAGAATCCCATGGACTGAGGAGTCTGGCAGGCTCCAGTCTAGAGTTGCTAAGAGTTGGGAACTACTGAAGTGACTTAGCACAGCCTGTACCTAAAAATATATCCTGAAACTCACCAAATTCTCACGAATTTCACTGCTAGTGCTATGGTTCATGCCATTAATATCACTCATCTACACTGCAACATGAATCATTTTTACCAATCTTACTTCTTTTATCCAGTTCTCCACAGTCAATTCTCTACAAAGCATCCAGGATAACCATTTTAAACCTCTCATTTTAGCATTTATCCACCAAAGCCATACTATACCTACTTATCTAAGTTGAAGTGAAACAAAAACTCCTAACCATGACCCTGAAGTCATTATGTGACCAGCCTCAATCTATTTCTTGGACTGCTCCTCACCAGTTCAGTTCATTCACTCAGTCGTGTCAAATTCTTTGCAACTCCATGGACTGCAGCACTCCAAGTTTCCCTGTACATCACCAGCTTCCGGAGCTTACTCAAACTCATGTCCATCGAGTCACTGATGCTATTTGAACATCTTATCGTCTGTCATCTGCTTCTCCTCCCGCCATCAATCTTTTCCAAAGTCAGTTCTTCACATTAGGTGGCCAAAGTATTGGAGTTTCAGCTTCAGCATCAGTCCTTCCAATGAATATTCTGGACTGATTTCCTTTAGGATGGACTGGTTGGATCTCCTTCTAGTCCAAGGGACTCTCAAGAGTTTGCCTCAACACCACAGTTCAAAAGCATCAATTCTTTGGTGCTCAGATTTCTTTATAGTCCAACTTTCACATCCATACATGACTACTGGATAAACCATAGCTTTGAGTAGATGGACCTTTGTTGACAAAGTAATGTCTCTGCTTTTTAATATACTGTCTAGGTTGGTCATAACTTTTCTTCAAAGGAGCAAGTGTCCTTTAATTTCATGGCTGAAGTCACCATCTACTGTGATTTTGGAGCCCAAAAAGATAAAGTCTGTCACTGTTTCCATTGCTTCCCCATGTTTTGCCATGAAGTGATGGGACCAGATGCCATGATCTTAATTTTCTGAATGTTGAGTTTTAAGCCAACTTTTTCACTCTTCGCTTTCACTTTCATCAAGAGGCTCTTTAGTTCTTCTTCACTTTCTGCCATAAGGGTGGTGTCATTTGCATATCTGAGGTTATTGATATTTCTCTTGGAAATCTTGATTCCAGCTTGTGCTTCCTCCAGCCCAGTGTTTCTCATGATATACTCTACATATAAGTTAAATAAACAGGGTGACAATATACACCCTTGATGTACTCCTTTCCTGATTTGGAACCAATCTGCTATTCCATGTCCAGTTCTAACCGTTGCTTGCTTCTTAACCTGCATGCAGATTTCTCAGGAGGCAGGTCAGGTGGTCTGGTATTCGCAACTCTTGAAGAATTTTCCAGTTTGTTATGATCCACACAGTCAAAGGCTTTGGCATAGTCAATAAAGCAGAAATAGATGTTTTTTTCGGAAGCTCTCTTGCTTTTTCTATGATCCAACAGATGTTGGCAATTTGATCTGTGGCTCCTCTGCCTTTTCTAAATCCAGCTTGATCATGTGGAAGTTCACAGTTCATGTACTGTTGAAGCCTGGCTTGAAGAATTTTGAGCATTACTTTGCTAGCATGTGAGTGCGATTGCGCAGTTTGAGCATTCTTTGGCATTGCCTTAGGGAAATGGCAATCCACTCCAGTACTATTGCCTGGAAAATCCCATGGACAGAGGAGCCTGGTAGGCTACAGTCCATGGGTTTGCAAAGAGCCGAACACGACTGAGCGACTTCACTTTCTTTCACTTTTCTTTGGAATTGGAATGAAAACTGACCTTTTCCAGTCCTGTGGCCACTGCTGAGTTTTCCAGATTTGCTGGCATATTGAGTGCAGCACTTTCACAGCATCATCTTTTAGGATTTGAAATAAATCAACAGGAACTCCATCACCTCCACTAGCTTTGTTTTTAGTCATGCTTCTTAAGTCCCACTTGACTTCACATTCCAGGACGTCTGGCTCTAGGTGAGTGATCACACCATCGTGGTAATCTGGGTCATGAAGATCTTTTTTTGTAAAGTTCTTCTGTGTATTCTTGCCACCTCTTCTTAATACCTTCTGCTTCTGTTAGGTCCATACCATTTCTGTCCTTTATTGTGCCCGTCTTTGCATGAAATGTTCCCTTGGTATCTCTAATTTTCTTGAAGTGATCTCTAATCTTTCCCATTCTATTGTTTTCCTCTATTTATTTGCATTGATCACTAAGGAAGACTTTCTTATCTCTCCTTGCTATTCTTTGGAACTCTGCATTCAAATGGATATATCTTTCCTTTTCTCCTTTGCCTTTAGTTTCTCTTCTTTTCTCACCTATTTGTAAGCCCTCCTCAGACAACCATTTGCCTTTTTGCATTTTTTTTCTTGGAAATGGTCTTCATCACACCCTCTTGTACAATATCACAAACCTCCATTCATAGTTTTTCAGGCACTCTGTCTGATCTAATCCCTTGAATCTATTTGTCACTTCCACTGTATAATCATAAGGGATTTATTTGATTTAGTTCATACCTGGATCGTCTAGCGGTTTTCCCTACTTTCTTCAATTTCAGTCTGAATTTTCCAATAAGGGGTTCATCATTTGAGCCACAGTCTGCTCCCAGTCTTGTTTTTGCTGACTGTATAGAGCTTCTCCATTGTTGGCTGCAAAGAATATAATCAATCTGGTTTTAGTGTTGACCATCTATTTATGTCCATGTGTAGAGTCTTCTCTTGTGTTGTTGGAAGAGGGTTTTTTTCTATAATCACAGCATTCTCTTGGCAAAACACTGTTAGCCTTTGACCTGCTTTGTTTTGTACTCCAAGGCCAAATTTGTTATATCATTTATATGTGGAAGTTTAAAAAAGATACAATAAATTTGTACCCCACACCAACCCCGCATTTATGATACTAATGTCTCTATACCTCTTGTTTGCAGAACTGAGTTCTGATTCTCAAATATCTAATCTATAAATGTCTTTATACAGGCATGAGAACATCAAGCTCTCTGTAAAGCAGGAGGGATAGTGGTGGATTGAAAAATGTTCACTCTGTATCTTGCTCAGTTGGATGTGACCACTTGACTTGTCTCATAGGAGAGAAGACTAGAAGAACACACCACAGTTAGACACATTTTGTCAGAATCTATCACATGCCACATCTGTTCTAGACTCATTTAATCTCCCCCACAGTCCCTCAACCCTTGCTTTCCCCTGTTAAAATGATGTTTAAACCTGAATTCTGAGCCACCTCAGATAGCTCTCTGACATGTTATTTCTCTGGCTACCTCCCATGTAGACATGAGGAATACATGTTAATAACTTCTGTTTGTTTTCCTCTTGCTAACTTGTCTTTCGTTACAGAGGTCGCAATATTGTATATCTATCACACTGATGCATACTTTTCTGCTAATATTTAAAAACAGAATATTATTATTTTTTAAGGTACACCATTTCCTCCATAGGAATCTCTGTCTCCTTTGACATGATGACCACTAAGAATGTGGCCTTTGGGATATCTATACTTCTCTACTCTCCATCTCGTCCTATCAAAACAACAACAAATTTGCATGTCTTCCTGTTCCTCAGAGTCCTAAGGTTTAGTTGAAAGAGAAGGTCTAGTATTTTCAGGCATAAGCCACTATTGAACTTTTTTTTTTCCCCATAAAGAGCCCAATAGTTAATACCTTAGGTATTGTGGTAGATACACTATTGATGTCATGACTATTCACATTTACTGTAATGCAAAAGCAGCCATGAATAATCCATATATTAATGTATATGCTCTTGCTTCATAAAAAGTTATTTACAAAAAGAAGCAAAGGCATGATTATTTTTCTGACTGCTGGTCCAGATTAGTAGCAGAAATTTCCCTATACAGTATCTCTTGTCAAGACTTCTTCTTTAGAATTTAATTCTTGTATCCTCATCTATCACCTTGCATTTACATTTATTAATAAGAGTCTTTCACAATTAATTGAAGTATAGTTGATAATATATACATATATATGTGTGTATTCTTTTCCAGATTCTTTTCCATTAGGTTATCTCAAGGTATTGACTGTAGTGCTCTGTGCTGTACAGTAGGTTCTTGTTGTTTATTTTATATACAATGGTATATATATATTAACCCCAAAGTCCTAATTTATCTTTCTTCAACTCCTCTTCCCCCTTTGATAACCATAGGTTTGTTTTCTATGTTTGTGAATCTATTTTTGTTTTGTAAATAAATTTATTTGTATCCTTTTTTTAATTCCACATATAAGTGATATCGCATAACATTTGTATTTCTCTTTCTGATGTACTTCACTTAGTATGATGATTTCTAGGGCCACCCATGTTACTGCAAATGGTATTATGTTTGTCTTTTTTAATGGCTGAGTAATATGTCATTTTGTTTATATACACATCTTCTTTGTCCATTCATCTGTTGATAGACATAGATTGCTCCCTTGCCTTGGCTATTGTAAATAGTGTGGCAATGAACACTGGGGTGCATGCATCTTTCAAATTAGAGTTTTCCTCTCTTCAGATAGATGCCTATTAGTGGGTATACTGGATCATATGGTAATTCTATTTTAATTTTTTTTTTGAGGAAACTCCATACTGTTCTCTATAATGGCTGTACAAATTTACTTTGCCACCAACAATGTAGAAGGGTTCCCTTTTCTCCACACCCTCTCCAGCATTTATTATTTTTAGGCTTTTTGATGATGTCTGTTGTGATCAGTGTGAAATGATATCTTATTGTAGTTTCAATTTGCATTTCTCTAATAATTAGTGATGTTAAGTATCTTTTCATGAGTCTGATGGCCATCTGAATGTCCTCTTTGAAGAAATGTCTCTTTAGGTCTTCTGCCCATCTTATGATTGAGTTGTTTGTTTGTTTGTTTTTACATTGAGCTGTATAAGCCCTTTGTACATTTTGGAAGTTAATCCCCTGTCAGTAGAATTGTTTGCAAATATTTTCTCCCATTCTGTATATTGTCTTTTCTTTTTGTCTATTGCTTCCTTTGCTCTGAAAAAGCTTTTAAGTTTAATTAATTCTCATTTATTTATTTTCACTTCTTTTTCCATTACTCTGAGAGGTAGATCCAAAAAGACATTGCTGTGATTTATGTCAACAAGTGTTCTGCCCATGTTTTCCTCTAGGAATTTTATAGTATCCAGTCTTACATTTAAGTCTTTTGCCCATTTTGAATTTATGTATATAGCATTAGCGAATGTCTTAATTTCACTCTTTTACATGTAGCTGTCCAGTTTTCCAAGTACTATCTGTCTACTGAAGAAACCTGTCTTTACTCCATTGTAAATTCTTTCTTCCGTTGTCATAGATTCAGTTCAGTTCAGTTCAGTCACTCAGTCGTGTCCAACTCTTTGCAACCCCATGAATCGCAGCACGCCAGGCCTCCCTGTCCATTACCAACTCCCGGACTTCACTCAAACTCATGTCCATCGAGTCCGTGATGCCATCCAGCCATCTCATCCTCTGTCATCCCCTTCTCCTCCTGCCCCCAATCCCTCCCAGCATCAGAGTCTTTTCCAATGAGTCAACTTTTCGCCTGAGGTGGCCAAAGTATTGGAATTTCAGCTTCAGCATCAATCCTTCCAATGAATACCCAGGACTGATCACCTTTAGGATGGACTGGTTGGATCTCCTTGCAGTCCATGGGACTCTCAAGAGTCTTCTCCAACACCACAGTTCAAAAGCATCAATTCTTCAGTGCTCAGCTGTCTTCACATCCATACATGACCAGAGGAAAAACCATAGCCTTGACTAGATGGACCTTAGTCGGCAAAGTAATGTCTCTGCTTTTGAATATGCTATCTAGGTTGGTCATAACTTTTCTTCCAAGGAGTAAGCGTCTTTTAATTTCATGGCTGCAATCACCATCTGCAGTGATTTTGGAGCCCAGAAAAATAAAGTCTGACACTGTTTCCCCATCTATTTCCCATAAAGAGATGGGACCAGATGCCATGATCTTGTCATAGATTAATTGACCATAACTATGCGGGTTCCAAATCCCAACCTAGAAACTTTATTTAGTTTCAATTATATCTAAAATTTTTTCCTCACTTAAGATAAAGGGTGAAATATCACTGCATTCTTTGCATTATGAAAGTATCTCTGTATTTTCTTGTAAATTAAATTATGGGTAAGTATTTAATGATTGACTTACAATCCTTTCCTCTACAAATACCCTTATCCTGACTTCTAGATTCATTCATGCCACTCACATGTCCATTGCAAATCTGATTTTTAGTTTCCTTTTTAGGTGATTTCTTTCTTTATGGTGATTCATAAGCATTTCTCTTTAACTTTAGAATTCAAGTTCTTTGTCAGAGTTTGTCTTTTCTAATCAATCCTGCATGAAACTAGGTCAATTCTTTTAACATAGATCAGGTTTTTGCCATGGGAACTTATTTTCTGTCACTTATGACATCATTGCCTCTTCTTCATTGCATTTCTTTTTCCCTTTAGGAATAACCATCATTCACAATATAGATCTAAGTTGTCTACCCCTTACTCCTCTTATCTTTTCACCCTGATCTCCAATTTAACAATTTTGCTCTGTGCTTCAAGATAATTTTCCCACTTGTTTTTCACAACCATCAATAAGCCTCAAAATCACCATTTTTTCTGCAATTTATGTACTAATTACAAAAATTATTTTTTATTTTATTATTTCTAGGAAATGTTTGTGATTCACTTGGATCTTTTGATATATTTTGTTATCATTATTAATCACTTACTTTCTTATGTTCAAAATTCATCCAGTGAGAACATATGTTCTCATTGGAAGCCAACTGTTTGCTGAAACCTGCTTGCTTTTTCATTCTTTTTATTTAAAGATTATTTTTATTTGGATCATTTTTAAAGTCTTTAATTAATTTGTTACAATATTGCTTCTGTTTTATGTTTCAGTTTTTTGGTCCCAGGCATGTGTGATCTTAGCTCCCAGGGATCCCTGCATTAGAAACTGAAATCTTAACCATCAGATAGCCAGGGAAGTTCCTGTATTTTCACTCTTTTATTGTTGAACAACATCATGCAAGTTATTTTTATGCAATGAAAGGAGTGCTTTGACCCTTTCAGGACTGCCTGTCAATTGAGTGCAGTCTGACTGCATCTTCTTTGCAAAAGCTTGGAACAATCTCTTCACACACAAATATATTTCTGGCAGTGATAGAATTTTCATGACCTTGATTGTGACAATGGTTTAAAGAACATAAAATTATACTTTATGTGTGCCATTTTTGTATCATATATAAATAAAGCTGCTTTTCTAACAGTATATTAATAGCATCTTTTAAGCTGTAGTAAATGGTGGGAGGTGTCGGTGTTGACTAGGAGAGCTGTCTTGGCAGTGGTGAGGGATGGTCTCAACAGCAATGAAATCAATAGTCAACCTTTTGTACTGGCCACTGATGCTTTTGAACTGTGGTGTTGGAAGAGACTCTTGAGAGCCCCTTAGACTGCAAGGAGATCAAACCAGTCCATCCTAAAGGAAATCAGTCCTGAATATTTCTTTAAAGGACTGATGCTGAGGCTGAAACTCCAATGCTTTGGCCATGTGATGTGAAGAACTGACTCACTGGAAAAGCCCCTGATGCTGAAAAAGATAGAAGGCAGGAGAAAAAAGAAATGGCATAGGATGAGATGGTTGGATGGCATCACCAACTTGATGGATTTGAGTTTGAGTAAGCCCCAGGAGTTGGTGATAGACAGGGAAGCCTGGTGTGCTGCAATCCGTGAGGTTGCAAAGAATCAGATATGACTGAGTGACTGAACTGAAATGAATTGATACTCAGAATATCAACACATGCAAGTTCTTCACAGGCAACAGCATGCTGGATGTATGAAATGAATCGTTTCTTTATATATTTGTGTATGTGTGTGTATGCATGTAAGTTCATGCTTAGCCTAGTTTATATGAAGTTACTCAAATCTTCTGAGAAGCCTCTGTTGATCTTCTCTGGGTATGATGCAGGGACTCCTTGATGGAAGAGTGTTTATTCTTTGGTCACGTGCCTAGGAGGTGTTAGTTGCTCAGTCGTGTCTGACTTTTCACAGCCCCATGGATTGTAACCCAACACGCTCCTCTGTCCATGAAATTTTCCAGGCAAGAATATTGGAGTGGGTTGCCATTCCCTTGGCCAGGTGATTTTCCCAACCCAGGGGTTGAACCCAGGTCTCCTTCATTGCAGGCAGATTCTTTACTGTCTGAGCCACCAGGGAAGCTCAGGAACTTCTGGTCCTGTTCTCAGGAAAGCTGCACCCCTGCCTGCTTTACCTTCCTAATATTTCTCCCTGTCTCTCCATCTTATTTGTCAAGATTTTATGGAAAGGATTGGCCTTGTACAGCTCTGAGCAATTAAATTTAATTTTCATCTCTTCCTTAAGGTTGCATGTATATTAATTAGCTAAACTGTGTTTTTAACTCCCATACTACAATGCTTTGCACATCGTAGTAGATAAACTACTTCCCTTTTTAAAATAGAAATGGTAATGTCTGTTTTATAATTTCTCAAAGATCATAATATATCACAAAGATGAAATTAAAAAGAAAAGTGATTTTAGAACTGTAAAATAAAATTTAAATGCAAGTGGGATTTTACATAGAAATACTTCAAAGCATTGGTATAATAGGCAATACAAGATTAGGTTATAAACACAAGACTATCTTTTGCATATTGTTCATAGTAATTTGTTGTTGTGGATTACTTTTCTCAAAGAAAATAACACTTCTAAGTAGAAACCCTTAAACTGAATATATTAAATATATTATTAAGAGAATTTCATATATAAAAACTGCATTTTAAAAGACATTTCAAAAAAGTGAATGATACAAATAACTTTTGGGCAGTGAAAGTACTTTAAAAATCTTTCTAATACTTTTTGAATCTTTTCAAGTCAGAAGAAGAGCACATGTAGTTTTAAATTACATTCATTTTCCAGAAACAGTTATTACCTATCATCTTAACTCTCTCTTGCCTGTCAAGATGTGTCACACTACTTTTAACACTAGAGCAAAGAAATCTGTTCATAGCTATCAATTTTTATCCCATCAGTATTTACAGGGAAAAATATATTTTTCTTAGAACTCGCCGATTAATCCTGAATCAAGTTGCCATTTCCTGCAAGCCCTATGAAATTGTATGGTTTTAAAAAATGAAACAATTTCACTCACTAGAGAGAAAATTATGTATCTATCTGAATCTTTTTAGGCAAAAATACATAATTTTTATAAAGATTTTGTTTTCTTTTTCATGAAAAAGAAACTTTTCATGTTAAGCTGAGGATGAAAAGACAATGCTGGTATACTTTCAAGGGATCAGAGACAAATGGTTTTATTTATATTTCTATATTCTGAGATAACATAGTTATAATTGGATTTTCTTTAATAGGATATAGATACAAAATCATGTTGCTCATCATTTTTTCTTATTCCAAAAATATTTAAATGAGCCAACGTTAGCTAGATTAAGGGAAATAAAATGTACTTTCAGTTGCCTAAGTACAGATGAAGGTGATGATTAGAAGGGAGGAAGTTGGTGTGAAACCAAATGTTATAGGTTTTCAAATAAAAATTCTGTTTAAAATTTCTCCTGTATAGCAACCTATTTCATTTCATCCAACACATCTCCACTTAACTATGGATTTTAGACAAAATATATGTGTATTATATCTGGATCTATCCATCTCTATCTACCTATTTAAACAACATGTCAATGATTTTCATGATTTTATGTGTGTGTGTGTATATTTGTGTGAAAATCTAGTAACTATGGAAGAACTGTGTTATTTGCTTCGTGTCATCATTATCTTCATCACATAAGTAATCAATGTAGAACTTCACATGCAAGACTTGCAGTGAAGTGGAATGCAGCCTCTTCTTACATAGACATAATATGTGTGTTATCATATAAATAATGAGTATTATAAAATTAATAAATTTTATAGTAAACATTAATAACTTGTAAGTTTCTTTAATGTTTTATAGATTTACTTTCAAATTACCATATAGTTTGCCTCCTTCTCTCTCTTTCTCCTAATTAGAGAAACTATGTTATCTATCAGTTTATCATCACAGGTTAAGTGCTTTTTTAAAAAGTAACAATGTTTCCAGTACTGGATTATGAATACAACTGTAATTTTTTATGTCATAAAAATGTATAACAATTTGTAGCATTACTGTATAAGCTAATGAAACAATTATTTCATTGGGCTACCATAAAGCAATCATATTGCTGCTTCTACATTATCAATGCATGAATTGCTATACTTGTAAATAAACATGAATTTCTTTTTCACATTATCTTTCCATTTTTGATGTCTAGTGTTAGTAATACATATAAAATCTACAGTATTTTGTATCATAAGACAATACTGATGTAGGTAATAAAAAATTACCTACAATTATAAACAGTCAATTTATCTTATAAACAGATGACATAAATTTACAGCAGCAATATATACATAACACTACTGTGAATATATTCTCTCTTTCATATGATTTTCCTGAAAACAATTTATTTAACTTACACTGCTGTAAGAATGCAGTATATAATACAAATAACATACAAAGTATGTGTTAATTGATTTTTCATGTTACTGGTAAGACTGCTGGGAAAGGTAGGCTATTAGTAATTAAGTTTTTTTGGGGGAAAAGGTTAAACTAGGATTTGGGGTTGCACAGGGGTTGGTTCTCCTAATCCCTGAGTTGCTTAAGGGTCAACAGTAACGCAGTGAATAGAATATTTTAATGTTAGTTTTTGTTTATGTGTGGCTATTAGTTAAAACACCTTTGATTATTATCAACATTAACACAGTAATTATATATCTGGTTCTTAAACAAGAGGCAAAATAAAATATGAGATGAAAGGATTATCAACATCATTTGATTCGCTGTTTTACAAGTTCTATTCCATGCTGCCCTAAAGCTAGAGTATTTTTAAACATTTTAATTAAGATAGTCATTAAGAAAAGTCTTTTTGTGTTTCTGTAGCTTAAAACTGGGGAGCAAAGCTTTTGACGTCTTCTGGTGTTCCTATTTTACTGTTGAGAAATCTTGAGACTCCAGAGCTTCATAAATCACTGGCAATTGTCTCAAAATAGCCAATTAGCAGCTGAAATTTTGTATGAACTTTGGGTCACAAAAATAATTAAAAAACAGTTGTTATTCTCAGAGCTAATTGAATGCTAACATATTGTCTAGCTCTTAGTAAGCAGCTATGTTTAACTTTTTTGAAGAAATGATACTTTTATATCAACTTTATTTTTATGTGCATAATTTTCAAAGCCAAAGTATATATTCACTGGAGCAAACATTTTTCCCTTTTCCTATTGAAATCAAATAGAAAATTTCTTGGTGCAGCTTTCAATTGTGCATTTTATGCAGAGCAATAGTTGAGGATCCACCAGTAGAAATTAAAAAATGATCCTTGAATATATGTACAATGTAAAATGGTCATTTGCAATAAAATAGTGTTCATCTTGTAAATTAAGAATAATATCATGTTCTGAATCAATAGCTGAAATTAGTAAGAATTGTGTAAATGTAACTGTGATTTCTTTGTATCTACTTTTCATTTTTGCCAATCACGTGCTGCTTTGTGGACATCCATAAATCTATACAACACTTTTTCCAGTATTTTTATGCAAGTTTGTGTGTGTGTATGTGTGTGTGCAGCATAATTGCTACAAAAGAAGCTACCAAGCATATTTAAAAGATTTTGTGTGAAGTACTTTTAAACATAGTCCAAAAAATATTTGGCTGTCATGACTGGTTATTATGACACAAATCATGTGTAGGCCTATAGCTGTTGAAATCCCTAGCTGCTGAATGTCCTAGAAATTAAATTATATTTTTCTTTTTCAGCACTCTACAGAATTTGAGGCTGATCTCTGAGGTTAAATCACTTTTTTGACCTCGAAGATCTTTCAAGAAGTATTCATAAGAAGCTGTCTCTAGAGCCTTCCACTTTAAGGTAACAAATGATCTGAACTATGTTCCCTAGTGGAAAAAAAAAAAGGCAAAAACAATGTTCAGCTAACAGAACCCAAGCTCACAAGTATTAGATTCCTTTTACTAAATGTTTGTCCTTTGTTCATTTTCCTATTTATAACAATTAGGCAATTTCTTACCAAAATAAAATAATAGTAGTCCATAATACTTTGGTACCCTGGAAGGATACATAGTGTATAGTGTAGTGTTAGTCACTCAGTTGTGTCCATGTCTTTGCGACTCCATGGACTATAGCCCTCCAGGTTCCTCTGTATATGGGATCTTCCAGGCAAGAGTATTGGAGTGGATAGCCAGTCTCTTCCAGGGGATCTTCCCAACCCAGGGACAGAACCCGCATTTCTTGTGTCTTCTGCATTGGCAGGCAGGTTCTTTACACTAAGCACCACCTGGGATGCCCCATGAAGAGGTTTTCTTTAAATATTCACAGGCTTTAGTTTCAACGTTCATTTCTGTGGAACAAGATGATCTGAATTCCCTGGTAAGTGACCAGCGATGTTTCAGTTTCTTAGTTGGTTAGTGCTAGTTGATCACAAGTCCTGTATATAGGGTGAATTTGCCTTTTTATTTTATTTATTTATTTATTTGTTTTAGCAGATACACACGGGAAGTGATATTGTTAGTAAATAGGTCTCCTCTGCGTGTGCGTGTTCAGTCACTCAGTCGTGTCCAACTCTGCGACCCCAGGGACTGTAGCCCACCAGGCTCCTCTGTCCATGGAATTTTCCAAACAAGAATACTGGAGTGGGTTGCCATTTCCTCCTCCACGGGATCTTCCCCACTCAGGGATTGAGCCTGCATCTCCCAATTCTCCTGTATTGGCAAGTGGATTCTTTCCCGATGAGCCACCAGGAAAGCCCAGGTCTCCTCTACAAATTCAGCTTTTCCCTCAGAATTGTCCAAACAATAGACTGGGAGTTTAGTGATCATACCTTTTTAATCTCACAATTGATAATTTTAAATTTCAGTTTTGCTAGTAATATAGGTGATATTAGGGTTCTGCACTAGTTTTTCTTTCTGATTTTTTAAATTAATTCTGTATTTGGTTGGGGAAGTGGTTGAGTTCCTCTTCACTAGGTTCAGTCATAGGAATTTATTATTGTAATAGTAAGAAAATATTTATTTAATTCTTCAAGAGTTGTATGGTAACGTTTTAAATTACATAAACCTGTTCCCACTTTCTCTTATGAAAACTGAGTAAAGAATTTTATATAGTAAGGTTTTCCCCAGTTTTATTGATATATAATTGGCATACAATATTGTATAAGATTAAGGTGTACAATGATTTGACTTAACACACATTCTGCAATGATTTCCACAATAAATTTAGTGAACACTCATTTTCTCATATAGGCACAAAATTAAAATGATGAGAAATCTTGAGATTTTCTCTTCTGGCAATTTTCATATATAATAGATTATAGTGTCACTATATTTATGTTGTACATTATATACATGTGTCAGTTCAGCTCAGTCGCTCAGTCGTGTCTGACTCTTTGCGACCCCATGAATTGCAGCAGGCCAGGCCTCCCTGTCCATCACCAACTCCCAGAGTTCACTCAGACTCACGTCCATCAAGTCGGTGATGCCATCCAGCCACCTCATCCTCTGTCGTCCTCTTCTCCTCCTGCCCCCAATCCCTCCCAACATCAAAGTCTTTTCCAATGAGTCAACTCTTCACATGAGGTGGCCTAAGTACTGGAGTTTCAGCTTTAGCATCATTCCTTCCAAAGAAATCCCAGGGCTGATCTCCTTCAGAATGGACTGGTTGGATCGTCTTGCAGTCCAAGGGACTCTCAAGAGTCTTCTCCAACACCACAGTTCAAAAGCATCAATTCTTCGGTGCTCAGCCTTCTTCACAATCCAACTCTCACATCCATACATGACCACAGGAAAAACCATAGCCTTGACTAGATGGACCTTAGTCGGCAAAGTAATGTCTCTGCTTTTGAATATGCTATCTAGGTTGGTCATAAATTTTCTTCCAAGATATATGTATATCTTGGTTTTTTCCTATTTTACATATAATGGCTATTCTTATTGTAGATTATATAAGAAAAAAATCATGGAAAGTTCTAAGAGGATTCTTGGGTGCGACTCACATACCAAAAATAATGTGAAGTTAGCAAACAGAGCAATGAATAAGATAGAGAAATCGTTTGTGATGCAAATATGATGTAACAGTATTTGATAAGCATATATAGACAAATATGCACTATTATGTTAAACAAATATGAAAGTATAAAAAAATCTAAAAGCTTCATGATTATTGTGTATTTGCTTAAAGACAGGTCACATAGAGGAACAAAATATTTTTACCAAAGTGGTTGTTACGTCATTTTCCTGAAGGTTGTTAGGTGAAAGGAGTGATAGTGGTCAAGGGAATATGTCTGGTGAATGATGTATTTTTAATTTCACGTAAGTAGAATAAAAGTTGCTTTTGTAGGTGAGTGTTTATGCATATGTATCTATATGCTTTGCACTATGAGTGAGATTCTATCAAATCTGCTTGACTTTTAAAATTAAGGGTTCAAACACAGATTTGTGCACTCAGTGGGAGATGGAGATGATGGGACAAATTGAGACAGTAGCATTGAAACATGTATATTACCATATGTAAAATAGATAGCTAGTGGGAAGTTGCTGTATACACAGGAAGTTTAACCTGGTGCTCTGTGACAACCTAGAGAGGGTGAATGCGGCACGGAATGGGAAGGAGAGCCAAGAGGGGACATATGTATACTTATGGCTGACTCACATTGATACATGGCAGAAACCAACACAACATTGCAAAGCAATTATCCTCCAATTAAAAAGAGAAAGAAAAAAGAATTAAGGGTTCAAGCAATTAGAAGAAAAACAGTAACTGACTTTTTTAAATGATTCTGACTATAGAGATCACTAACTCCTCACTACTACTACTACTACTACTACTACTTTAAAAAAAGGCAGGGGACAGATGTCAAAATGGGTCCTATCTTTTGAGGGCAACATGGTGCTTTGTTATTCACTGGCATTCAGTTGGGTTTAAATATCAATTTGACCAGCACTGCCCTTCCAAATGTATTTTTGAGCCTAACCATCTTATCTTAGTTCAGGATGCATCACTGAGGGACAATTTGTCCCCCAAAGAGCCCTGGAATCCCCTAAGGACTTGTATTAATTTTCCATGATCTGTTATTGGGGGCAAAAAACTAACAAAAGGACAAAAAACCTTCTCAGCACGTCCATGCTTTCATGGTGGTGTTTACTCTCTAGATAGCTTCATGTGACCAGAAAGTTCCACTGCATTTGAAGGTGTTCTATGGATAGATAACTTTTGTCCTTGAAGTGATATTTAGTTCTCTGGCTGTGATACTCCTATCAGTTTGAACTGCTTATGTAGGAAATACACAAATTTTGTTTCTGGAAATCAGATCTCAACATGGCTGTCTAAATTATTTTCCATTTGGGGAAATCCAGAATTTCAGCTATATTATTATCAGTTTTTCTTATTTTACACCTGTATTGATCACGACTTAATGGATATCAAAGTAAGACCATGGGACCATTCCTGTTTTGCTTATTACGTGAACCTCAGAAGATATTCACTGAAGCTTATTAATTCCTGTATCTTTTCTTTGTTGAATATATCTATTATAACCAAGGTCTCTTATACTAGGAAAACACTGACTTAAATATTGAAACTGCTTAAATGGTATCAGAAATAATGCTCTTAAATGAAAAAGATATACCTAAATCTATGTAAAGTATATCATAGGATATTAAAATGAAAAGATTGAGCTGAAGCACAGTAAATTATCTATTTTGAGGTGAAGTATCAGAAACTTTAAGAAGTATTCCAATATATTTTACTTTATTACTATAGTCAATATTCTTTATTATGAAAACTCCTGAAGCCAGGCTGGGTTACAGTTATAAAAACCCAGTTTTTCTGTTTCTCTTGCTTTTAGCATAGTCATACAAACAGGTCACAGTTGTGAAAAGTGGAACAGTGTAACTTTGAGGAAGAAGACTTAATGGGAGAGGGCACAATCTTTGCCTTGTTTTTATTTTTTTTCAGTTTTACTGCAGAGTCTCTGGATACCTATCTCCATGAAGTCCTCATATGGCTAGAAGGCACAGTGCATTTTGGAGGCTTTATGATGGTCTTTACTTACTGGTATGTGTGTGTATGTAGTTGCTTAGTTGTGTCCGACAGTTTGTGACCCTTTGGACTGAAGCCCACCAAGCTCCTCCATGTGTGTGTATTACTTGCTCCATCCTGTCCAGTTTTTTGTGACACCAGGAACTGTAGCTCACCAAACTCCTCTGTCCATGGGATTCTCCAGGCAAGAATACTGGAGTGGGTTGCCGTATCCTTCTCCAGGGGATCTTTCTGACCCAGGGATTCAAGCCAGGTCTCCCATATTGCAGTCAGATTCTTTACCATCTGAGTCAAAGAGACCCATGTTGATGATAGAGATCTAAAAGAAGCCTAGATCTTTGATGAATCATAGAAATTGACATTCTCACATTTTAAAAGTGATATCAGTACAGTTCAGTTCACTAGTTCAGTCATGTCCAACTTTGTTTACCCTATGGACTGCAGCACACCAGGCTTCCCTATGCCTCACGAATTCCTGGAGCTTGCTCAAATTCTTGTCCATCAAGTCAGTGATAACATCCAACCATCTCATTCTCTATCATCCACTTCTCCTGCCTTCAGTCTTTCCCAAAATCAAGGTCTTTTCCAATGAGTCAGCTCCTCACATCAGGTGGTCAATGTATTGGAGCTTCAGCTTTAGTATCAGTCCTTCCAATGAATATTCAGGACTGATTTCCTGATTGACTGGTTTGATCAAAGTGATATAGCACATACCTTAAGTCACCATTTAATGCTGCTAGGGAAATGCAGCAGTTACTTTATTTTCTCCCAGCTAAGCTCCAGTTGAAAACCCTACAGTCAGTCTGTTTATTTAGCTCTGATACATACTTAGGATGATCTTTATCCCTTCTACCTTTTCTGAACTCCTTCTTCCAAGATTCTGTGGTTGTGTAAATGATCTGGAAAATTTTTAAAATACCCCCAAACAGTTATTTTTACCACCTTATATCACCTTAAAGGATTAATTCGTTTCTTGGAAACTAAGTTTAAAAATTAATTTTGGTGAATTTATCTCCAGATGGCATTAGCTAAATATATATTAGCTCTTGGGTAACATAACATTTAAACGGTCCTTTTATTCATTACAAGTAAAGGTCACATTAAATAGTGTGACTATTTCAGGCAAGTGGATTATCAGTAGCAAGATGAGTTAAATTTCATACTTCTGTATGTAGACTGTAGCCTGCTAGGCTCTTCTGTCCATGGGATTTCCCAGGCAAGAATACTGGAGTGGGTTGCCATATCCTTCTCCAGGGAATCTTCCTGACCTAGAGATCAAACCAGGTTCTCCTGCATTACAGGAGATTCTTAACCCCTGAGCCACTGGGGAAGCCCAGAATTGTCATAAAACAAGTGCAAATTAATAACTTTCCAATGTAGCACACTGAAAAAATATACATCATTTGACTTTCACCTTGGGATCAGACACTCTTACTCTACAAGCATTGAATTCTCATGCTGCATACTTAGACTGCTGACCGCTACTGAGTAAAAAGTCAAATGAACAAGGTCCCATTTGACAGCCTAGCTGATAGGAGGATTGCTCAGTTTACTGTGACAAGTAGGCAGTTCTAACATAAATAGCTCCTATCTATGCTTTGGAAGGGTTATTTTCGTTAGATGGCTCTGTAGAAACCTCTGTGACAAGCTGTTATATCTTTTACAAATCTGCCAGCTACCTTTTATGAGCTTCAGTTGCTCTTTATGACTCTAATAAAAGAAGAGCAGCAACCATGTTTGTATCCAATGGTTCCCAAAGCAAGCACCCTTTTACAGATTATATAATGAGATCTTTAAATGCTCTTTTCCTTCAGCTGTCATGTTGCTATCTTAGCTCTTCTTTCCAAATCATTCCATTGTTACTTTAATAATAGTATGTATGAAGTATATTTGACAGTTTTCATTATTGTTAATTAATCTAATAATTAACAAAATAGTATGTACACTTCACTTTCACTTTTCACTTTCATGCATTGGAGAAGGCAATGGCCACCCACTCCAGTGTTCTTGCCTGGAGAATCCCAGGGACGGGGGAGCCTGGTGGTCTGCCATCTATGGGCTCACATAGAGTTGGACACGACTGAAGCAACTTAGAAGCAGCGGCAGCATGTACACTATCAAAAGACAACACATAGCTCAATAAGGAAATCAACATTTCCAGTAATCTAAACAGTACCATTTGATAGATGTCTTGTAATAAGTTTACTTAAAATGTATTCACAGTATAATAAAATTATATTTTTGATAATTATTTTTAAATGTTCTAAGTATAAATTTGAGACTGCAGTCATTTTAAAAGGACATAGCTAAAATAACACCATGTGTATAAATGTATCAACTCTTACTTTAGATTATTGCAATAAATTCATAAATTTGATGATATTATGGAATTTTAATCCCTCCTAGACTACCATACTAAACATTACCATTAAAAAGGTTGATAAAAACCTATGCCAAAAATTCATTATTGTGCTTCATTGCCATTATATGTCAAATCTGTTCTTTAATATAGAAGTGATATCCATTAGGTCTCCATTCTGAACAAAAAATTTAGTTATTTTTAAAAGTTTGAGTATATTTTATGGGTACTGTGGTTTAAGTTACTAGTTTTTTAAATTTTTTTAGTGTCTAGAAAACTCAGTGGAGAAGGCAATGGCACCCCACTCCAGTACTCTTGCCTGGAAAATCCCATGGACGGAGGAGCCTGGTAGGCTGCAGTCCATGGGGTTGCCAAGAGTCGGACACAACTGAGTGACTTCACTTTCACTTTTCACTTTCATGCATTGGAGAAGGAAATGGCAACCCACTCTGGTGTTCTTGCCTGGAGAATCCCAGGGACGGGGGAGCCTGGTGGGCTGCTGTCTATGGGGTCACACAGAGTCGGACACGACTGAAGCGACCTAGCAGCAGCAGCAGCAGAAAACTCAGAGCTAACTTAGAGTATTGCATTTTGATGAAAAGCAGAATTTATTATGTAAATTTTGGACTCTGCCCTCATTCCTTGTTGTTATTTATTTGGTAAATCATGTCTGACTCTTTTGTGACCCCATGGACTGTAGCCCACCAGGCTCCCCAGTCTATGGCATTTCCCAGGCAAGAATATTGGAGGGAGTCACCCTTAATCCTAATCAATATTGTATTTTAACTTTATTTTCCTTCCAATTTCCTCTTCATATATTTCCTTTGTTTTGTTTCTTTTTAAAATTATAGAAAATAAGGTAATAAATATTTTTATAAGTCATTAACATTTTTTTCTAAATGACGTCCTGGTATAAAGCAAACAGACATATTCAGTGCAACTGACTCAAGACTTCTTTCTTGAGGTCAGCCTCATGGTTTTTATTTCTCTCTCTGAATATGTCTATATTTTTCATACAATGGAATCTAAATGCAATAGTCCATATACAGGTACCTGTATGATATCCCAGTTATTAAAATTTGTTCCTAGTTGCTATTTGCTACTATTACCAGTTTGAGGCTTGCTTTATACTACAGCGTCATCAAACTGCTTTTACATCCTCGCATACAGAGAATTTTTGTTGTGCCCTTGTTGTGCCTTCTACCTACATTTCCATGTGTTTTTACCTCTGCTGTTCTACTTTATGATTTAATGTAGACATAACCTTTTTCACTAGAGATGTTTTTGATTTCCTCTTGAGTTCACTTTCTTAAATCAATACTTTCCCACAGTGCTCTCAACTGTATATGATCAGTCCTTCCCCATTAACTGATACTTAAATACTGACCTCTCACTCTGGTCTCATTGCTATTGACTATTGTTTTTGTTTGCTTGTTTTGTTTGTTTGTTATTTTCCTTCCTTTTCTCCATGTGGTTTTTATTCAGACCTCTCTGTTCTCTATATTTTCCTCCATTTTAATTGTCATTCAGGCCTTACCTTCTCATAAATCATTCCTCAATGTCCAAAATTTTCTGACCCACCATTCCTCTGACTACTGTAGTCTTGCTGGTCATGCTGTTCATCTGGTATTTCATAGGGACTGTAGGTTATTGTGGTTTAGTGTTTTTAATGGCTTCTAAAGTTTGTGTTATCTTCAGTTAGTTTGAAACGTTAAAGTACTGGCTCTTAACTGGGAGTTCACATCTATCTGTGGGTGTTCTAAAGATCTATGAAGTTTTAAAAATAATGCATAAGAAAATGTATATATGTACATTTTATATGCAATTTCTTTTTCAAAGAAACAGTGTCTAAAACTTTCTATCAACTAAACAAAACACTCATGTCTAAAAACCACCAATATAAAAGATTAAGAATCATGGTTCACACTGTTTTTTTCTTTTTTCATCAGGCATAGAAATGTGATATATTTGTATTTATATCCTATTTCTGTATTTTTTATTAATTTCCCAACCCCAGGCTCTAAGTTTGGATCACTAGGGAGTCATTCCCTAAAGTAGAGAAAAACCAGAAACAGACCAAAATTAGCAAAAAGTTCAAATAAAGTCATGAATTATTTTAAATCCATATTTTTTCTATCTAGGGTTGTATTAGTCATGTTACCCATTCAAAAGCTTTTTAAACATTTTATCTTATCACAAAATATAAGTTATAACCACACATTTTATAAAATATATATGTATAATTCAAGGACAAGTTGAAGATCAAGATTTAGAAAATTGCCTGTACCCAAGTCCCTTAGAAGACATTCTACATAGCAATCCTCTTTTCCCTTTTAGTGGTTATATTTATCCTAAATCTATAACATTAAAGTAGAAATAAATAAAAATTGAGATATGCTACACTCATAGATTGGGAGACTTCTGTTGGTAATTCTTTTTTGTTATTTATGTTTCTGCATATTTTTCTTGCAGAATCACAACTCTGTCTTTTGTGAAAAAATTTTTTTAATTAATTTATTTTAATTGGAGGTTAATTACAACATTTTAGTGGTTTTTGCCATACATTGACATGAATCAGCCATGGGTGTACATGTGTCCCCCATCCTGAATCCCCCCCAACCTCCCTCCCCATCACATTCCTCAGGGTTGTCCCAGTGCACTGGCTTTGAGTGCCCTGTTTCATGCATCAAATTTGAACTGGTGATCTATTTCAAATATGGTAATATACATGTTTCAATCTATTCTCTCAAATCATCCCACCCTCGCCTTCTCCCACAGAGTCCAAAAGTCTGTTCTTTACATCTGTGTCTCTTTTGCTGTCTCACATATAGGGTCATTGTTACCATCTTTCTAAATTCCATATACATGCATTAAGGTATTGATGATTTTCTTTCTGACTTACTTCACTGTGTATAATAGGCTCCAGTTTCATCCTCATTAGAACTGATTCAAATTTGTTCTTTTTAATAGCTGAGTATTATTCCATTTGTATATGTACCATAGCTTTCTTATCCATTTGTCAACCAACGGACTTCTGGAAGAGTTTGGTAGGATAGCTGTTATCTCTTCTCTAAATTTTTGGTAGAATTCACCTGTGAAGCCATCTGGTCCTGGACTTTTGTGTGTTGTAAGGTTTTTTATTATAGTTTTGATTTCTGAGCTTGTGATGGATCTGTTAAGATTTTCTATTTCTTCCTGGTTCAGTTTTGGAAGGTTATATTTTCTAAGAACTCATCTATTTCTTCCAAATTGTCCATTTGATTGGCATGTAGTTGCTGATAGTAGTCCCTTATGATCTTTTGTATTTCTGTGTTGTCTGTTGTGACTTCTCCACTTTCATTTCTAATTTTCTTGATTTGATTCTTCTCGCATTTTTTTTTGATGACTCTGGCTAATGGTTTTTCTATTTTATTTATGTTCTCAAAGAACCAGCTTTTAGTTTTGTTGACTTTTGCTATATACTTCTTTGTTTCTTTTTCATTTATTTCTGCTCTAATTTTTATGACATCTTTCCTTTCCTGGGGTTCTTCATTTCTTCTTTTTCTATTGCTTTAGGTGCAAACTTAGGCTATTTATTTTATTTTTCTCTTGTTTCTTGAGGTAGGCTTGTATTGCTATGAACCTTCCCCTTAGCACTGCTTTTACTGAATCCCATAGGTTTGAGGTTGTCGTGTTTTCATTTTCATTTGTTTCTATGCATATTTTTATTTGTTTTTGATTTATTCTGTGATTTGTTGGTTATTTAGAAGCATACGGTTTAGCCTCCATATGTTTCTATTTTTAATAGTTTTTTTCTTACCTGTAGTTGACATCTAATCTTATTGCATTGTGACCAGAAAACATGCTTGAAATTATTTCAATATTTTTGAATTTATCAAGGCTAGATTTATGGCCCAGGATATGATCTATCCTGGAGAATGTTCCATGTGCACTTGAGAAAAAGGTGAAATTCATTGTTTTGGGGTGAAATGTCCTAAAACATCAATTAGGTCTAAGTGGTCCATTGTATCATTTAAAGTTTTTGTTTGCTTGCTAATTTTCTATTTGGTTGATATATCCATAGGTGTGAGTGGGGTATTAAAGTCTCCCAATATTATTGTAAAATATCTTTTCAAGGATACTTGTATCACAAACAGCCTTTGAAGACAGAGATGAAGGGTCTTTCTCCTGAGTAAAGAGAGTTTGTTTATGACCAATGTAATAAAGATAATGTTATCCTCGTGGACAAAGATTAGTTAGATTTATTGTAAAAAGTATGTTTCCTGGACTAGCATTTGTGAAAGTGTAGCAGGCAGAATAAAATTTCATACTCTTCATAATTCTTCACAATTGCACTGTATAAACATATTAATTCCTATTAAATTTATATGTCAAATTCGGTGTGATTTCTGGATTTTTTAATGAAATTAACAAATTTATTAATATGTAATTAATATAGTGTATAGTTTACATGTATATTAAAAAGACAAGAATAAGCAAAGTATTTCTAAAGGAAAAAAGTGGAAGACAATCACCTACTTTTGGGGCAGTTAAAGTGATAAAGGAAATGTGTAATTGTTGCAATCACTGAAAACAGGCTTTGGAATAGAAAACTGAGTCACGGGGTTCCCTAGTGGCTCAGTGGTAAAAAGTCTGCCTGCCAATACAGGAAACAGTTTCTATTCCTGGATCAGGAAGATTCTCTGGATAAGGAAATGGAAAACCACTCCAAAATTTTTGCCTGGAAAATTTCATGGACATAGGAGCCTGGCAGGCTGTAGTCCCTGGGATTGCAAAAGAGTTGGACATAACTTAGTGACTAAACAAGAGAGTAGAGTCATACTGGTATTGGCAATCAATATATGAGAGATGTGTCATGGCATATATATGAAGAAAAAACAGGCATTTTAATGAACGGGAATAGTACAACTGCATATCAACATAAAATGAAATTGGTGTCCTATACCATATCACTTCCAGGAATTAATGCTAGGTTTATTAAGTACGTGAATGTGAACAGAAGGGGGAAAAACTTTTAAGCAGTTAATATATCCAGCTTTACCATGAACTTAATTCATACAAAGCATACAACACAAAAGAAAATATTTATACTCATAATTGTGAAAAATAAGATTTTGTTCATCAGAAGACAATACTGACAGGTTGAAAACACAGTGCATAAAATAAAAGGCATTAGGAACTGTGTGTGTGTATGTATTTTATATATATATATATATATATTTTATATATTTTATATATGTATATATATGTATATATATATATGAAAGTGAAACTCAACTCAGTTGTGTCTGACTCTTTGCGACCCCATGGACTATACAGTCCAGGGCATTCTCTAGGCCAGAATACTGGAGTAGGTAGCCTTTCCCTTTTCCAGGGGGTTGTCCCAAACTAGGATCAAACCCAGATCTCCCATGTTGCAGGCAGATTCTTAACTGAAAGAAGTTCTGTTCAATTTAGTCACTCAGTAGTGTCCAACTCTTTGCGACCCCATGGACTGTAGCCTACCAGGCTCTTCGGTCCATGGGATTTTCCAGGCATGAATACTGGAGTGGATTGCCATTTCCTTCTCCAGAGGATCTTCTCTACCCAGGGATCCAACCCAGGTCTCCCACATTGTAGGCAGACACTTTACTGTCTGAGCTACCAGGGATGATTGTATGTATATGTGTATATATATATATATATAAACTATGTATTTCTAAGCATTAAATAATTGTGTTCTGTTTTTAATTGACTCTAACAACTTGTTTCTTAGCTGAAAATTTTAATATCTTTATTTTAATAAATTTACTGATATGTTTAAGTCAAAATTTCTTTCTGTGCTTTCTGTTTGTCCTAGTATAGTTTCTTTTACTCTTTTATCATAATATTTTCTACCAGTTTGAAATCTTAAGAAATTGCAATATTTTAAATTATTTAACCTATAAAAGCCTAATTATATTTATTACATTATTGCTGAGCCATAAAGAAAAATGACTAGATGATAACTTTAACCTCCTGAACTACTTAGCTCCACTTAACCTATAATTATTTTAGGTTATAATTTTATCTTGTTTATTATAGCAAGACTTTTGTTTATATCTATATTTGTTTCAATTAAAAACATTCCCTCTCTTCCCCTTCTTTTCCCACTTTCTTTCATTCGTTTTTCTTATAATTTTTCTAAATCTCTAACCTTCTTTGTGGAAGTAGTATCCATCTGACGGAGGTAATGTCTTCATATCTTATTTTTAGTTGTGGTTTGTTTTGTCAAAGTTTAGCTTTTTAAAATTAAATATTTATTTAAAGAATATTAAAATTATTAAAAATTTTAACTGTTTATATATAATAGACTTCAAGTCTGATACTTATTTTCTTTATAACATATTGATGATATCTTCTGTCTCTCAGCTATTATTTATCTATCTGCTGACCTTCATTGTTTCTGAAAAATTAGTCATCTTTCCCTTTAAATTGTGCATGTTTTTCCCCTGAATATTTTTGGATCTTTTATTTATCTTTACATTTCATCAGGTTCTTTAATATGTGTCTTGTAGATTTTTTTCTTAATTAACTACTCTCTGTTTTCACTGAATTTCTAGAATCTACTCTTTAGTGACTTTAATCAATTTTGAAAAAAATTTAGTCAATAACATTATTTATGATGTCACTTTCTCTCTTCTCTTCTTCCTACTGCAGTGAAATTTATGTAATCCCTACTTTCTTTATTCTTTTTGCCGTTTCATTTATATTTAAGTGCATTCTTCTTCTTTATGTATAGTACTTCCCTGGTGGCTCAGAGGTTAAAGCGTCTGCCTCCAATGCATGAGTCCCAGGTTCGATCCCTGGGTCAGGAAGATCCCTGGAGAGGGAAATTGGTAACCCACTCCAGTATTCTTGCCTGGAGAATCCTATGGATGGAGAAGCTTGGTAAGCTACAGTCCACGGGGTCACAAAGAGTCAGACATGACTGAGCGGCTTCACTTCACTTCACTTTATTCTTCTTGAGTAAACTGAGTTTTACAACATCCAAGCAAATGTTTAATCAACAGAAAAAACAACTTAAAAATGGTTGGATTGTTTTGTTGGGTCTGATCCATGGTGAGACTGCTCTTGACTCACCTCTTCCCCAACTTAGAAGCTATCTTAAAGAAGCCAGCCCACATTCCTAGTGGGATCCTGTTCACTGCTTTTAGAGGAAGCAGAGAAGCCTTTATTCACAAATTATTGTGTTTGTCATTCTAAAATATTTGAAGTTACCTGAGGGACTGTCACCTCTATTTTGCTTAGTTTGGAATCCATTTAGAGTGGAAAAGCCATGAGAATTTCTCAAAACATTGTAAGATGGTTGAAAAACCTGAAGCTATCAAGGGCAAGATATTATGGTTGAAACATAGAAATGACTACATCAAGAGTAGAAGGAAAGTCTGTGGAGAGAATTTCATCTGGAAATTAAGACATTCAAAAGTCCTTATGTATATTTGGGAATTTGTAAAGTAGTACACAAGTCCAGGATGAGACACATGCTCATAAAAGATCAAAAAGACTCTAACTTTTCACCCCTGGTTGATCTATAGGCTCAGAATAAGCAGAAAATAAAGGCTGAAGGTGAAGCAGAATTGTGAGTGGTCTAGCCAGTGTTAAGGGAAGATCTCACCACAGAGCTAATCCACATAGATTGAGGGAAGAGTTTTTGTTTTGTACTCTTTTGTTTAAACTTCTGGCATTCAGGGATATTTCTGTTGAAAGCTGGATGAACAGAAGCAACAATCAAAAATATCAAACCTAGGATGGGGTGGGATGAATTGGGAGATTGGAATTGACATATATACACTACTATGTAAAAAAATAGATAATGGATGAAATCCTGTTGTATAGCACAGGGAACTCTCTTCAATACTCTGTGGTGACCTAAATGGGAAGGAAATCCCTGGAAGAGGGGATATATGTATACGTGTGGCTGATTCACTTTGCTATACAGCAAAAACTAACACAACATTGTAAACTGTAAAGCAACTAATTGTAGTTGTAGAGCAACTACATTGTAGTTGTAAAGCAACTAATTTTTTTAAAACAACACCAAATTTTTTAAAACAAAGTAAAATAGTATTTTTGGAAAAAAAATCAAATCTGGAGAAGGTGGAAGGCCAGATTTATAATGTTACCAAATTGTAATATTAAAACATCCATTTTAAGCAAACAAACAAAAGAACAAAGCACACAAAGAAATAAGAAAGTATAGTTCATTTGAAGAAAAAAGAAACTTTCTGTGAGGAAAAGAGACATTGAACCTACTAGGTAAAGACTTTAAACCATCTTAAGTGTACTCAGAAAGAGAAGAACTAAAGAAAATCAGGAAAATGATGTATGAACATGGTGAGATTGCCAATAAAGAGACAGAAATCATAGGAAGGAGCCAAACAGATATTCTGAAGCTTAAAAGGACAATAACTGAAATAAAAAATTTATTATAGTGTTCAACAGAAGATATAAGCTGTCAGGAGAATGAATCAGTGGAATTGAAAATAAACAATTGAAATTATATAGTCTTAACCATGGAAAGAAAAACAAATGAAGACAAATGAACAGTCTAAGGGATCCATTAAGTGGACCAGCATACACATTATGCTAGTGCCAGAGTGAGGAGAGAGAAAGAGACAGAAAGACTACTTGAAGCACTAATGGCCAAAACTTTTCAACTTTGATTAAAGACAATTCAAATTTGATTAGAGACCCCTGAGGTTTGTGAGAATTTATGTTAACAATCCAGGCACCTACTGGTGTTATCTTGGAAAAGTACCTGTATCTAAGGCTTACAGTGATATGGACCACCCTAGAAATTGGATTTGTGACTGTCATTCCATAGGACTCAATTTCTAAGTTATATTGCTCAATGACTCTTTCTCTGCTCAGTACCAATGCAACTTTCTTTTCATATTCCTCAGGATAAGGGAGTTGCTGTTGCTGTTGCTTTCCAGTCACTAAGTCTTGTCTATCTCTTTGCAACCCCATGGACTGTAGCACGCCAGGCTACTATGTTTTCCACTACCTCCTGGAGTTTGCTCAAATTCATGTCCATTGAGTTAGTGATACTATCTAACCATCTCATTCTTTGTTGCCCCCTTCTCCTTTTGCCTTCAATCTTTCCCAGTATCAGGGTCTTTTCCAGTGAGTCAGCTCTTCACATCAGGGTGGCAAAGTATTGGAGCTTCATCCATAGTCCTTCCAATGAATATCCAAGGTTGGTTTCCTTTAGGATTGACTGCTTTGGTCTTATTGAAGTCCAAGGAACTCCGAACAATAAGCAATGGTTTTACTTCTAGCTCAAGTCGGAGTTTTAGTCCTTTAGTGCCTGAGCTTGGGTAAAGTCTCCTATTACAAGCTCCACCAAGAGCAGACCTGGAGTTTTCATTTCTGGCTCTTCAAACCTAAATATTATTCTGCTAGGTGGTGAATATCCTCAGAGAATTATCAGCTTGGTGTCACCCTTTCCTTTCTGGAGTGCCAAAGTCACTTAAGATTTTGGTCAGATAATTCCTTACTATTTGACAGAACTCCCACATTTATAAGAGGATTAAAAACCTGTTTTCCCAGTATTGCATCCTAAATTCAGGGCAAGATTAACCTAAATATCCAAAGGTTAACCAAATATCTAGCATATTACTAGAAAATTTCCCATTGCTTTACTTTTTAAAACCATGTTCCAGTCACATGCATTTTATATATGTATATATATATCACAAACATATGTACATATACATATGTGTACATACATGTGTATATATAATTATATGAAACCACCTACTTTAATTTCACCCTCATATGATTTACATAAGAATATTTCCTTTCTGTGGATTCCAGCTGAGCTTTAGTTGCATTCATGTCCGTGTTTGATTGGAATTATACACTTCCTTGGCTGTCTAACACTCACTTTCCTACCACACACAGTCCCTATCTACATACTTGGTGAATATCAAGTATGGCAAAGACAGAACCAGAATGTTGGCAATGCCAATTTGATTTTATGAATTAATGAATGCTTTAATTGTGATACATTGATTATAATTATTTAATTTTATACATTTTAATTATATGCATGTTTTCTCTATAATTTCCATTATTTTCAAACATGTGTTCTGTTTCTATTACTTATAACACTACATAAATTATATTTATGTTAATGAGATAGTAATCTTCATATATCAAAGTATTAGGAATTTTTTAACATTTAAAATTATATTACTTTAAAATGTTCTGATCAATTCCTTATTTTTAGTCCTAATTATTCATAATGTATGGTCCAACACCCTCAAGCACTTTGATGATGGCAGTTATATTTTACAGTATGGATTGATGCTCTCTCTGTCTCTTTTGAGATCCTTTTGTTTATTCTTGCTTTGAATTACCTTTAAGCCATGTAGGAAGGACTGTTTTTCTCAATCCAGCCTTTATTTGGATGAAGTAGAAAGGGAGCTTCTGTTTCTTGTCCCAGTCTTTATGTCTTCATCCAGAAAGTTTACACATTCAGGAAATAGGCTTTATATCATTTTTCTGATGGATCACAAAGAAGCTCCCTTCAACTTTTTTTTTCCATGTAGTAAGTATCCTGTGAAGGTAACCCTAACAACCAGACCATGGAAATACAAACAATTCTTTTGCTTTCCCACTTAATGACAGGTAAATTTTACCAGATTCTTCAACCTAATTTGTGGGATAGAAAAGTGAAAGTGACTCAGTCATGTCTGACTCTTTGCAACCCCATGGACAGTAGCCCGCCAGGCTCCTCTGTCCATGGAATTCTCCAGGCAAGAATACTGGAGTGGGTTGCCATTCCCTTCTCCAAGTGATCTTTCCAACCCATGGGTCCAACTTAGGTCTCCTGCATTGGAGGCAGATTCTTTACTGTCTGAATCAAAAGATCCTGTCCTATTCTCCACAAAAATGAATAGTCCCACTACTTTAAACCCCACTTAATTATTCCCCATCAGTGGAGGAGTGAGACAGAAGCTCCATAAAACTCAGACCTAATGATGCGTTGGCATGGAAATCTTGACACGAATTGTGAGAGCAAACAAACCACAGCTGGTTCTGCAGGTGCAGTCCAGGTGGGCCTTGGCAGATCATTTTGAACTGTATGAGTTGTAGCTCTTTTTATCTGGGCTGCAGCTGACACTGTACGTTCAGCTAAAGTAGTAAATTATTGGGAGGCATCATTAACTTCCAATTAAGATTCGCTTCCAAACAGGTGGCTGTTCAATCTATGATTTTTCTTTCAAATACAGCTGGATTCCACATGTTCATAAGCATGCACTCACACATTCCAATTGTGCACAAATCTCAGAGCCATTGGTAATTAGATTTATGGGAACTACTAGGCAGAAATAAAATCATCCATCTACCTTTTCCTAGTCTTACACCAAAATAAACACTGCAGTTCCAAACTCTGAAAGCAAAGAATTACAAAAATTCCATGTAGACTTTCTGCCCCTAAGAAAGTAAAATGTTAAATTCCCACTTATAAAGTGTGGGCTACACAGAGTGACTTCATTCTAAAGAGAAAAGTATGGAAAGTATGGGGAAAAGAGTGATTTTAAAGTCAAGAAATCTGATAAATACTATCACAAATCTAGACAGCATATTAAAAAGCAGAGATATTACTTTGCTGACAAAGGTCAATCTAGTCTAAGCTATAGTTGTGAGTTGGACCATAAAGTAGGTTGAGCACCGAATAATTTATGCTTTCAATATGTGGTGCTAAATAAGACTCCTGAAAGTCATTTGGACTGCAAGGAGATCAAACCAGTCCATCCTAAAGGAGATCAGTCCTGGGTGTTCATTGAAAGGGCTGATGCTGAAGCTGAAGCCCCAATACTTTGGCCACCTGATGCAAAGAGCTGACTCATTGAAAAGAACCTGACACTCGGAAAGACTGAAGGCAGGAGAAGAAAGTGACAACAGAGGATCAGGTGGTTGGATGGCATCACTGATTCAATGGACATGAGCTTGAGCAAACTCTGGGAGATAGTGAAGGACAGGGAAGCCTGGCGTGCTGTAGTCCGTGGGGTCACAAAGAGTCAGACACTACTGAGCGACTGAAGAGCAACAACAATCTCAAACCAGTGATCAAGGTAAACATCCACAGTGATAAGTCATGTCAATAGTAAATATCTTTGACATGATATGAGGAGAATGTCAGTTCTTCTCTGTGGTGTTCCTCCTGAAAACCCATATGTCCAGTTTACTCATGAAATAAACATCATGAAGGAACACACTACAAAGTACCTAACCAGTACTACTCAACACTGGCAGGTCATCAAAAAGGAGAGACTGAGTAACTGTCACAGCCAAGAGTAACCCAAGAAGACATAGATGCCTCAATATAATATGAATCCTAGACAGGGCTCTAGGACAGGAAAAGAACAATGGGTACAATCTAAGGAAATCTCAATCAGGTAAGGATTTTAGTTAATAATGTATCAATATTGGTTCGTTAGCTTCCCAGGTGGCTCAGTGGCAAAGACTCAACCTGCCAATGCGTGAGACACAGAAGACTCGGGTTTGATCCCTGAGTTGGTAAGATCCCCTGGAGGATGAAATTGAAACCCACTCCAGTATTCTTGCCTGGGAAGTCCCATAGACAGAGGAGGCTGGCGATGTTAATGATATGAGAAGCTGGGTGTGGGATTTTTGGGAACTCTTTGTACTATCTGCAAAATTTGTCTGTGAGCCTAAAACTATTCTAAAAGAAGAAGATATTTTTAGAAACATAAGTAACACTCAAAAAGTGGCTTCTGATTCAGTGCATATGGTTTGGGGCCTGGGACTCTGCATTTCTGATAAGCTCCTGGTATTGCTCGCACTGCTGGCTCTGTTGGTCTTGGTGTTCTCAAAGAGTGGTTCCCAGGTCATCAGGATCAGCGTCACCTGGGACTTGGTGGAGACGCATATTTTACTGCCACCAACCTACTGAATCAGAAAGGCTGAGGTTGGAACACAGAAATCTATTTTATAGCAAGCCCTCCTGGAATGCTGATTTTGCCAGCATGGAGACCAAAATCATTTTTCCTCCTTGACTGTCAGCTGTAGTCCTAGTTTGACTTCAAGCCCTATACTGGAAATGAAGGCAAAGACCTTTCACAGATCTCTTCAGCAGCACCAATGTGTGGACCCTGGTTAAAGGCATTTATCTTTTATCTTCTACTAGCTTTCTTTTCAGCCTTTACTTTCTTAACTTTGGACAAAATAAGTAAGGTCTTATCTTTAAAATAATCCCCTTTATTTCCATATCACACACACTGGTTCTGGTTTCCTGTGTGCATGCTAAGTTGCCTCAGTTTTGTCTGACTCTTTCCAATGCCACGGTTTATAGCCTGTTAGGCTCCTCCATCCATGAGATTCTCCAGGCAAAAATACTGGAGTGGGTAGCCATGCCCTCCTCCAGGGGATCTTCCTGACCCAGGACCTCTCTTACATCTCCTGCACTGGCAGGTGGGTTCTTTACCACCTCACAACACCTGGGAAGTCCTCTGGTTCCCTCAGTTCAGTTCAGTCACTCAGTTGTGTCCGACTCTTTGCGACCCCATGAATTGCAGCACGCCAGGCCTCCCTGTCCATCACCAACTCCCAGAGTTCCCTACCATCCCTAAATAATAGACATAAATTCCCTTTAATCCATAGATTAAAAATAAAATAATTGAGCCAGCATCACTATCCAATAGCTCATCTAATGTCATATACATGTGTATGTTTCTGTTCTTTCACATTGATAAGTTGCATTCTGGAACAATTTCATACTGACCAAATTAAACTCTTTTATAAATTGCAATTGTGATATATACTCATATTTATTAGGGTATGTCATACAACATAATTCTTCAGTTGTGTCTTTTTATTTTTGGTTTGTTGCAGCATATATATTTTTTTGGAATAAATTGAAAACAGGTTAATTTCAGGAGAATATATGTCTTAATGATATCAACTCTTCCTATCCATGAACATTTTCAGGGTAAAATGAAGTCTATATACTAATCTCCAGGATTATTATTATTATTTGTTTTTGGTCACAGGAAGAAACTTTATGAAGGTGAGAGCTCCCTTCACACGTTTCTTTCCCAAGAAATGACTGTAAGTTTAGACACTGACTCAGAATTAATCTTAGATGCAGGAAGTAATGAAGTCTAAAAGAAATTTTGATGAAAGAGAAGCCCATTCCCTTTCATGTATATAGAGGGGCAGACACTGGCAGGAAAAGGATGAGACTGTATCTCTCTAGTGCTCAAGAACACTTTCCTTCTAGTTCATCATCCTGACATCCCTGGAGTGTGAACTTCATCATCGTGGTCTAGGATAGCTGCTGGGGATTCTATTATTTCATTTGTATACCAAGAAATCAGGTGGAAGAAGGAATTAGAGCAGTGGGCCATGTGCTATAACCAATGAGCACGCAATACTTCCATTCGTCTCATTGCCTAGAGCTTGGCCATTAGGCCACACTTTCACAGAGAGGAAGGCTGGGGAATCTTGTCTTTACAATACATAGCCATTTGCCTTCTTTAAATTTGGGAGGTCTTGATTAAGGAAGATAAGATTTATTTTAAAGATAAAACCTTACCACAGTATATAGACCACATAGAGCAAACAGGGGGAAGTTGGTAAGAACCACTATTTGGTGATCTTGAGCTCTAAAGGTAAAAGCCTTCAGGGTGTAAGGTACTAGGGGGAAGAGTCTGCTTCTGTCTTTCTAACTGCTTTCCATCCTTTTTAATGGAATAGCTAACCTAATTGATATCTGTGATATTCTTTGAAGCATGTTTAATTAATGTCTATAAAATGTTTTTAAAGCAAGAAATAGACTGACTCTACAGTTTGTCTGATGAAATAGTAAGAGAAACAATGTCACTTTCTCTGCTTTTTCTCCCTGAATGATAATCACAGTTCAGAACAGATCCATTTGCAATTTTCAGATTCAACCCAAAGAATACGAAGAGTAACAGATATGCAAAATTTCTGAAGTTCATTTAAGATACAGAGAGGACATGTGAAGGTTGTCACCCAAATTTAATTCTGGATTAAATTCGGTTTTCATTGGTGATTTACAGTTTTGAATAAACAGGATTTTTAAAGTACACACAGAATGAATTCTTAATGTAATTCAAACAAAAGTCACGCATCACTTAATTTCAAAATGAATATGTGGGGTATTACCAAAAAAAGAATTATAAGCAATTAAGGAAATAAAATCAGAAAACAATGAAAAAGCATATTTCTGTTAATTTGATGCTGTTAGTTCAATTCTATAATAACCATTGCATAACCACTAAAAATTTTATGAGCAGTTCCTAAACTAAAGTTTATATCTTAGAAATTCATTTAATAAAAAAAGTTACACATAAATCCAAGCTCCTGTTTATAAATGAGTCCCTTAACTCATGGATATGGATGATGTTGCATGGCTTCTTGCTGACCATCCCTGTAATAATTTGCAGGCTCCAGTTTCTACAGTACAGCTGTGAAGTCAATAGGGAGTCATTCAATTATGTGTGATTTTACACATCTGTCAGTTAAATCTGAACATCAAATGCAAAATTGTACACAGAGGGACATTATGTGGATTTGTGACTCTCCCTGCTGGGTGTTTGATCCATATACCAACAAAAGATCCATAAATGACTCTTTCCTAGCATAAGAGATATATATTCCTTTTTCACTGATGTTAGGCTATGCCAGTCCCAGGAATTTTCAAAACAGAAGGACCTGTAATCATCAATAAGCAGAAAATTGATCCTACAGATTAATTTGACACTTTCTTTAGAAAATAGGAGATTTCTGAGTGCTATGTGGCATCCTTACCACTCTTTAGTTTTAAGAAGTTTCACATGGCTGGAGGGAAAAAAAAATGTAGATTGAGCATTCTTCACATCCATATAAGTTTGCGTGAAGGTTTCAAATGAATTGAACATGTCACAGAATTAAGACTACATGGTACACCCTTATACCTTTCTGATTATACAATATTCCATCATTAGGGTGATTCTTCCAGTGTCAAATCAATTTCAGGACTAATGTCATGTTAATTGCTATTCTTATTTAAAAAGTTCAAATCACATATACTATGAAATTCCATTTTCTCTATAATTATGAAAATTTATGGATTATTTGGACTTTCCAGGTGGTTCACTGATAAAGAATCTGCCTGTCACGCAGGAGATGTAGGTTCAATACCTGGGTCAGAAGATCCAGTGGAGGAGAAAATGACAACCCACTACAGTATACTTGTCTGGGAAGTCCCACGGACAGAAGAGCCTGGTGGGCTACAGTCCATGTGGTCGCAAGGAGTTGGATATGACTGATGGCATCACCAACTCGATGCACATGCCTTTGAGTGAACTCCAGGTGTTGGTGATGATCAGGGAGGCCTGGCGTGCTGCAATTCATGGGGTCGCAAAGAGTAGGATACGACTGAGCGACTGAACTGAACTGAACTGAGTGACTAACACACACATACACACACTCACACACACACACACTAATCTAAGGACAAGTGTACTAAGCAGAATGCTAGAATGTTAACCAAATTTTTTCTGGCCCATGATATTTTTTATGGCATGGTGCTAAGAATTTAAAGATAAGACATGAATTAAAAAATAAGAAAGGTTAACACTAGTGGTGCTATTGGTAAAGAATCCACCTACCAGTGTAGGAGATATAAGAGACAGGATTCAATCCCTTGGTCAGGAAGATCCCCTGGAGGAGGGAATAGCAACCCACTCCAGTACTCTTGCCTGAAGAATCCCATGGACAGAAGAGCCTGGAAGGCTACAGTCCACTGGGCCACAAAGAATTGGACACAACTGAAGCAACTTAGCATGCATGATAAATGCTGTCATGCTGTGATAAGGATTGCCCAGTCTGAGAGTCTTCTGTGTTTTGTTATAGGAATTAAAAAAAAAAAAAAAAGAAGTAGTAACTGACCTGACAACTCAGTTGTTACCATGGGGTTGATTGATAGAAATAAGAGTCATGTCATTTGAAGAACAAGATAGAATAAATAAAAATTAATTGACAGGATTTCTACTGATGACTTGAAAGTTGAATATGTCATCAATGAGATGGACGAGTCACATGACCTTATATGTTAAAACACAAAGAAAAATGTTTTCTACCTATCCTAATTTAGAGAGAAATTAAGAAAATTATAATTTAGGACAGAAACACTTGAACAGAGGCTGAATTTTCCTCCACTTAAAATGGTGGTATTTGACTTAAGATTTACCGAGAGGTCAAAAATGTGTTCTTCCAATTTCTAATGAAAGCTCTTAGGCTAGATGCAAAGATTTAGGTCAATTAGCCTTCTAAAACTCGGGGCAAGTGTTATGCACAACTATTTTGGTTGAGAAAAGGGACTAATTATTTTACGGTAATAGAACATCAGACCCATCAACAATACCAGCAGTGTGCTTAGAAACCCTCACCCAGAAGGACTATTGACATTCTAAACAGTGTGGGAACAAAATGACTTTAAAGGTCAAAATTTGTAAGTGGGGAACAATAGTGGTCATTTATGGGAACACTGTATAAGTATTAGGGCAGAACATCCCTATGTTTTCTTTACCTTTATTCTCAGATGCCATGGGCAATGCAGATTAAAAAAAAGAATTTGACCTTTTTATAGAGCAATTGGCTTCCTTGGTGGCTCAGACAGTAAAGAATCTGCCTGCAGTGCAGGAAACCTGGGTTCAATCCCAGGGTTGGGAGCATACACCCGGAGAAGGAAATGGCAACCCACTCCAGTATTCTTTCCTGGAGAATTCCATGGACAGAGGAGCCTGGCAGGCTACAGTCCATTCGCAAAGAATTGGACATGACTGAACAACTAACAGATACTAGTGGAGGTTGGTTGTAACATGATCACTTAAAGTAGTATAATAGTATAGAGCAATTGGTTGGAATTGGACAGAGGAAAGAATCCCCATAGGAGGTGATGAATAGTGATAAATGTGCCACTTGGAAGTCAGTGTTTATAAAAACCTGAGGTAGATATCTGGAATACAGCTATGTTCACAAACTAGTATATTCTATAATTATTAGTTAATGGCATCTGGTTTCTACCCAGTCACTGGGTAGAAACTAACTACCCAGTGATTGGATATATAGTTAGTGGCTAAAAATCATTTATGTTGAGAAAAAGTAAGGATAATATAATTTAATTGATGTACTGTGTATAAATTAATATTTTTATCTTTCTTCTAAATGTATATAAGAAAAGGGTTATAAATTCATTGCTAGAACTAAATGAAAATTAAACCTACATACACAGTGACTCATAGGAAAAGAGTATATTTCTGGAAGCTCATCTGAAACATCTAATTAATGTAATACCTATGGAGAACTGGGGCTTCGCTGGTGGTGTAGATGGTAAAAAAATCTACCTGCAGTGCAAGAGACCCAATATTTTTACCTGGAGAAACCCATGGACAGAGGAGCCTGGCAGGCACAGCCCAGGGGGTTGCTAAGAGTCCAACACATCTAAGCAGCTAATGCCTTCAATTTCATGGAGAATTACTGGCCAGAAAAAGAAAATTAAGTGGCTTTAGAAAGATTACATACCCTATTACAATCTTAAACATGTTCAAATAACTATGTATAACAAAACAATAAAAAGCAAGATATCTGATCTTGAAGTTTACTGTTAAAAGGTCTCAGAAGGAATATAGCTCCTATCAACATGCTTGTAAGTGAAAGTTGCTCAGTCCTGTCCTACTCTTTGTGACCCCATGGACTGTAGCCTGCCAGGCTTCTCTGTCCATTAAATTCTCCAGGCAAGAATACTGGAGTGGGTTGGCATTTCTTTCTCAAGGTACCTTCCTGCCCCAGGGATCGAACCCAGGTCTCTCATATTGTGGGCAGACTCTTTACCATCTGAGCCACCAGGGAAGCCCATCAATATGCTTAGTACCAATAATTCATGATGTTCAGTATATGTTTCAAAACCAAGATGGTCACTGGGATATTAAAAGGCTTTCTTTAAATGAAATATTACAGAAATTGTTTTAAGGCAAATTACACAAAGATAACTGAGACATACATCTCAAAGACATATTAATGGAAGTAAGAGAGTACATTGAGAAGAAAATAAACATGCTAATGACATTTGTTAAAGTCGTTGATGGTATTTACCAACAGAATATGCCTTATTTCACTAGGATTGCTTATAGAACAACCAACATCCCATTGATGCCGAGGATGCATAGCTACCTGGAAAATGTCAGACAAGTTATTGATATATAAAATGGATACATTACATTATGATACTAGCTACCTTTTATGTAATCACAGATGGCACAAAGCATTTAGAAAACTCAAATATTATGTCTGAATCTCAGTATTTTCTAATGAGTTATGAAAATGGGAAACTAGTCTGTAATCTAGGCATATTGCTGCTTCACTTGGTGCCTCGTGTGACTACTTACATCTTTGAAATTATGATTGAAGCTTGACAGCGTGTAATTCTCAGATTCTTGTAGTGATTTGATGATCTGAAACCTCATGTTATCTCAATGTATAATTTCTTGAAAGGCATTATACACTCTACCTGAATTGCAAAGCTTTAAATGGAGAATGTCTGTTTTTTGCTTACTTTTCTTCTCTAAGAAGGAAGAAAGAGAAACTACCATTGCTATAGGAAAGCATGCAAGTTACCACTCCAGGCTCTAAGACCAAATAGTGACCTCTCCTTTCTGAAGTTCATGACTTTTTTGCTTGCTCAGAATGGGGGAAATGGATTTTAAGACAATTCTTGTTTGCTTCACTAAACAAACATATAATTTACTGTCTATTTTCTGTTCCACGTTTTGATTTGTGATGTGAGAATGGGTCATTTTCTCAAGGACTAAAAGACAATATAAGAATAAACTTTTAAAAAAAGAGCAAAAGAGTTATATCAAAAGAAAGTTACGCCATGTGCATGCTCAGTGATATCTGACTCTTTGCAGCTCCATGGACGGTAGCCTACCAGGTTCCTGAGTCCATAGAATTCTCCAGTCAAGAATACTGAAGTGGGTTGCCATTTCCTACTCCCGGAAATCTTCCTGGCCCGGGGATTAAACTCACATCTCCTGTGTCTCTTGCCTTGGCAAGCAGATTCATTACCACTGAACTACCTGGGAAGCACATACAAAAAATATTTAACCAAAAATAGAATATTTTTTTCTAATTGTTATCATCAACCAATGTACAAGTCACTTTTCCTGTTTGTGAGATTTTTGAATTTTAGTTTACACAATTCCTCCACAGTTATACTCCTCATGGCATCCGTGTCCATATATACAAATTGCTCAACATTCTGGCCTCTAAATTTATTTTGCTCACCAAATAAATCATTGCTTATTTTCTACTTGGACTTCCCAGATGGCTCAGTGGTTAAGAATCTGCCTACCACTGCCAATCCAAGAGGCACAGGTTTTGACCCCTGGGTTATGAAGATCCTCTGGAGGAGGAAATGGCAAACCACCCCAATATTCTTGCCTAGAGAATTCCAAGGACAGAGGAGCCTGACAGTCCATGGAGCTGCAAAGAGACACGACTGAGCACGATGAAGCCTGGGCTCAACACCCAATCTTATTAACCATACTTTCACACCATTTATCATATTAGCACCATTTGTGAAATAGCCAGTTGAAGTATTCCACAACTTGAAACTCATGCCTACATTTCTTCCACATTTAAGTAATGCAGTTTCAAAATCTCTTAGCTGCAATTTCAAATGCTGAAAATGATGCTTTTTTAAAAAAAATAACTTTGTGCTAAAACTCAGTTTGTAGTTAACTTGACCCAATTGACTGTCTTTGTCTCACATTATAGTCATTGGTTCTCTCACTTTACGTGACTCTGCATATATTTAGATGAAGGAAAATAATTTTCTTTGATCAATGAGTCCTTCTCCAATCTCAGTTGGAAATGTTACACAAGGTTAACTTATGTGTTACTTAGCATATTAACTTGTGTAATTCTGAAGCGTGCTAAATTATAAGAACATCTGGTCCCAAGGGTTTTAGATAAGGGATTATATATCAATAATTGATTTAAACCTGCCCAAGATATAAAAGGGAGAAGGCAATGGCACCCCACTCCAGTACTCTTGCCTGGAAAATCCCATGGATGGAGGAGCCTGGTGGGCTGCAGTCCATGGGGTTGCTAAGAGTCAGACACGACTGAGTGATTTCACTTTCACTTTTCACTTTCATGCATTGGAAAAGGAAATGGCAACCCACTCCAGTGTTCTTGCCTGGAGAATCCCAGGGACGGGGGAGCCTGGTGGGCTACTGTCTATGGGGTCGCACGGAGTCGGACACGACTGAAGCAACTTGGAAGCAACAGCAGCAGCAAAATATAAAATCCTTGTATTCAGCCAATTTTTCTTTTTACTACCACAGTTCACCACCTTTCTTCTATTTCTCAGTATCTTGTTTAGAATAAGTCCATCATTTTAATGAAAAATTACAAACTCCACAAAATATTCTTATATTATTAACAAAACAATCCACTTGCATTTTTCCTGCTTGTATCTCAACATTTAAAGTTACATGACCAGTTTGCTTTAAAGTTATCATTAAAAAAATACTAGTTTCTCAACTTTTTCCCTAGCAATGACAAATTCCCAAATGTTTTCTAATTGTTTCATTCACTTTCACACTGTCATATCTTTTTCCACTCTTATGTGATTGCCAAATGATTCTATACCCATCCAAAATTGGAGTAACTGAAGGACTCAGAGAAGAAAAAAAACATACGTTTCCCCCTGCAAACCCATAGTTTGTCCTCAATTCCTCTATCTCAATTAATTTTAATTTTCTCATAACATACATTAACTTGGAGGTGTTTTATTCACTTATTGGTTTAGTTGATTATTATCTGTCTCCATTCCAGCCAAATTAGAAGCTCCAATGAAAGAAAGAAATAGCTTCTGTATTATTCCCTCTGGTATCTCCAGCTCTAGAATTAGTATCTGTTCTATGTAAGATGTTTGAACACATTAATTACCTAATTTATTCTTGAATATCCATTTTATTATAATTTACTAACAATTGACTCCTAGTTATAGGTGAATGAGTTCTAATTCAAAAGAGAAAGGATTTTTTTTCTCCTGTGCCAACAGTTTTAAGATAGATGTCTTTCATTTTGCTTATCATTAAACAAAAAAATTGGCACCTAATAAAAGAAGCTGTATTTACTTTTCTTGGAAGAATTTCCATTTGCATTTTACTGAATTACCTGAAGGAGCATAACGTTTTCAAAATGTAAACATAAAAAAACGTAGATACTTCTTTCAAACCAGATCAAAATCCTCCTCTTGATGTGTTTAACACTTTATGAAACTGTCAAGTATAGGATGTGGTTTTCTCAGTGTGATCCGATGTTTAGCTATTGTTTATCCAAGAAAGATGATTAATGTACTTTTTCTTTTCTGAAGAATCTCTCGCTTTAAATTTGACACTTCAAGTGTATTCACAAAGTCACTATGTACTTTTTAGCACAGGGTCCTTTCAGAGCCTTATTTTTCTGTGATTATATTTGAAAAGAAGAAGAAAAAGGGAAGGGAAGAGTGGAAGAAAATAGAGGAGGAGGAAAGATGAAGATGATAGCGAAGCTAAAGCCACACTGTCTCCAGCTTTAGCTTATATACTGTGAAGCTAGACTCATAAAGTTTTATCTCCCAGCCTCTCTTCCTATGCTATTCCTGGAATATATGAGCCTTAAAACACACTTTAGGAGGTTTTGTTAGCTTTCCCTAGATGCTGAATTAAGGGCCAGCACAATTTCACATTGCATAAAACTGCCACCCAGGGCCCCAGATTCTTCTTTTAGTGCCCTTTCCTTTAGTCAGTTTCTCACATTCTTTGCTCATCCTGTCTCTCTAGATACTTTGGCTGTCATTATTGATTCACACTTTCCATTCAAAGTATGATTTTTTTTTTCTCTTCTCTAACAAGACTGTTTTTCTCAATAACATTAAGCCTTACTCGAAGATGGGACCTTAGGGTGAGATTGTTCTCATTACTTTGTCCAAGCCTAGGGAAATAGGAGAGAAAATGGAAGGCTCAAAACTCTGTCCCTGTTCACACATATCCATTTCTTGACCGAAGAAAAGCAAGATTGGGAATTTATTTATTGATTTATTTTTTGCATAAGAAGCTATCATGCAATAAAATATTATATAGCAAATATGCTTGCTATCACACCAAATTATATGCTAACTTATTGGAACAAGTGAGTAATAGAAGAAGTTATATAACCTAACCATATTGCTGAATCGCCATTGTCAATTTCTACTCAACATCAACCACAGAAGCAATTATAAACCTAATATCCTGGTTTTCTATAATGCAATGTATCTGGAAAGCCTCTTCTGGAGGCACCCACGCTTTTCTCAGAGCCTGGTCATCGGGTCTGCCTGGACCTTTTACCAGATTTTTTTACTCTGGTAACACAGTACGTAGAGCACTCATCTGCGTGTTCTCTGCGTTGCAGGATACTTGAGTTCAGTGTTTTTTATCTCAAAGAAGATCACCATTTAAGGTTTGATTAAATCATCAAAAGTCTTTTGAGCTTTTACCAATTAGCTAATTCTTCTCACAAATATTATCCTAAGCAGAAAAACACCTGCCACAAGACACCCTAGATATTTGTTGGGATTCTAGGACTGTAGACTCATGGGTAAAATAATAAATCAAGCTTTTGTCAATTAGTGAATACTAAGCCAGGGGAATGTGGACAAATGTAATGTATTGAGCTATTATGTGCCCTACTCTCCGTATAGGCTCACCGAAGTGATTTATTTTTAAAAGTAGGCATTTTAATGCTAGTAATGAGAGAATTGGTTCTCAGCAAGTTAAAGTCAAGTTGAAGTTCAAGTCTTTAAATTACTTCCTGGTGTGTCCAATAATGTTTGGAGGTAAAGTTTGGGAATAAATCCGCTAGTGATATATACATATATATTTACATATCAAAAACTAAGCTTACTTTAAGAGAATTTATTATGATTACCAAAACAGTATTTTAGCATTGTTTAAATGAATTATAAAGATTTGATTAAGAAAAATATTGAAGTAGAACTATTATCTGAAATATTATTTTTTTTCAAATGAACTAAATTCAACATGCAATCTCATCTATTAAACAAAGAAATAAATATTTTGCCTCTATCAGGTTATGTCATTTGACTCCCCAAATGTTCAAATAAAGTTCATGACTACTGAGTGTGTAACCCGGAGCTTCATAATGCCAAGATTCAGAACTCCTTTAACATTTCCTTAGAAACATTTTTGAAAGCACATATTTTTATTCTTAACTTATGAACACTTTAAAACCAATGTAATTGGTCATTCAAAACAATTTCTGTAGTGGGGCAATTACCTGCTCAATTTTTAGAACAAACTGGAAAAATAGAAACTGGTACTGTTGAAGTTTATAATGTCAAGAACCACATTGGATCCTTCATACATCCTTCAGTTCTATACTTCTCATTTGCATTCTTAATACTAATACCCTTCAGTTCTGCTGACAAGTGTTTAAATAGAACTGTAATAGTCTTTGCAGACCATGTATTCAGTTTTCTGCACTTTGTTTATCAAACAATTCTCTACAACATTAGTAGCCATTAAGTAAAATGCACAGTTCTTTTTTTTTTCTTAACTATATTAAAAAAAAATTTAGGTTTCAAGCGATAATAATATTAGATGTGAAAGGTCTATAAATTTATGATGCTGAACTAACTTTATGTAAATTTAAAGCATTGTAGGAACAGAATTCAATCTAGATTGAAAGCAAGAAAAACTAATTATTTTTACTGTCACTCCAGAATGACAATAAGAGAATTTTTTTTAAATACCCACTAAAACATAGTGACTGTGCCATCCATTAATTCTTTCTAATATAATAGATAAGTTATTCAGAAAGAAAGAAAATGACCCTACAAGGAAGAGTGAAGATGTGTGACTGGAGCCAAGAAAAATCTGTAAGTGTATGGGTAAATCTAAACAAATGTTGAAACTGCAAAACCAAAATACTCCTACTGGTGATAACTATATAACTATATAACTATAACTATATAATTAGAAGAGCAGACAATAATATATGTTTGTAAGAAACAGAAGAGAGAAAATTTTAGATGCAGTATTGCAAGATAATTTATTATTTTAAAAGAGAATGAAGAAATTTATTCATTTCAAATTTTTTAATGAAACAGGCATTATAATTTCAATAGCTGCTTTAAAGGTAGAAGTAAAGTGCATAACTTCCAAAATGTTAAGATAAACAGGTAACAAATACATATTTTATGTAACACAGAAAAGAAAATAATAAAATAATATGGAAATTCAAAATAATACAGGAAGAATAAATCTTAATGTATAATATGTCCATATTAATGAAAAACACTTAAAACTGAATGATAGTACAAATACTACTGATACAGACTGAAGGATAAAGCCCAGAAGACACTTATACTTTTAAAAACTTCTACAGGGGAAATAGCTAGGCAGTATTTTTATGTTTTGGAGATTATGAAGATAAGTATGACATAAAAGCAATAAAACATGGATTGATAAATTTTACTACATCAATATTTTAATTTTCTTTATTTCAAAAAATGTTTTAATCTAGAAGAAGATATTTTCAAGGCATAAACTAGATTATTATTCATCAAACAAACATAGGGAGGGTCCACAAATAATAAGAAAAACAATCAATTCCACTTTTGTATATAATCTAAGGCTTTCCAGGTGGCTCAGTGGTAAAGTATCCTCCTGTCAAGCAGGAGATTGAAGAGACACGGGTTTGATCCCTGGGTCTGGAACATTCTCTGGAGGAGGAAATGGCAACCCACTCCTGTATTCTTGCATGGAGAATCCCAAGGACAAAGGAGCCTGGTGGGCTACAGTCCATGGGATCACGAAGAGTTGGACACAACTGAGTACACACATCTAAGAGAAAACCCTTACACAAAGCAAGAATGGTTTAGTATGTATTAAAATTAAGAAACCAGCCTAATATCCAAATAACTTATGGATAGCAACATAATGGATCAGTAATCCACAATGAAACTGGGTATACTGAAGCTATGTATTTCAAAGTCTTAATCAGGATTGAATTTAATCAATGTAAAATTTTAAAAACAGACTGACAAATACCTAAGTAGGATTTATATAAAGTACAAAGTGTAAAACACAGTTAGGCTATGAATAGAACATACAGAGTAAATTTTTTTAAAGTTACAGGAATATTTTAAAGCAAATTTGGACAGAGAGAGAAAGAAGGATATTATCAGTCTAGGAAAATGGGAGCTTCAAATGCACATTTTTAATTTTATTTCTGAAAAGAATTTTAATGCCAAAATATTTAATTGCATAGTTTTTGAATATTAAATAGATGACATGATTAATTTTGAACTGCACTAATTATATCTCAGATTATTTTGAGGATTAGTATTATAAAGGTATTGCATAAAGCACAATAACTAGTACAAATGTTTTTACAGTTATTAAAAATATTCTAAATATATTATTTAACTATGCCTCCCAATAAATGTACAGATATGGTATAGTATCTTCAAACTCATATATAGAAAATTGTGTTTCAAATATAAAAAATCTCTTTGCTCATCTGAAGACCATCTCATCACAATCTCACAATGTAGCAGTAATTTTTAAAATATCAATATACCAAATTTATGAAAACTTCTGCTTTATGTTTGCTTTAAACATTATTTTCCTTTGCTCATTTTTGAATTAATATTCCTACTCAATAATATGTATATATTTACTGATCTCTTCACTGAAATACATTGTTTGTTTTCTAGTCATGATGTGAATCAGGTAAGAAATAACAAAAATATAATTAATGGGAACATTTCTGTTAAAGAAAAATCATAGAAAGTTAAAGGGAAAAATATATGAGTATAATGAAAGATAATAAGCTAAGATTTATTAATAGATAGCAAGATTTCATCATTCTTCTGTGGCATTCTCTTCAAGTGCCTTAATATTTCATGTGATTTTTAAATTATATTCAGATCATCAAAATCTAAGGAGATAAAATGACTGATTAACTATAAATTTATCTGTCAGTTTTTTCTTCTCATCATTTAAACTATAAGGGGCTTATTTCTTGTATGGGTTTTGCATTAGACATGCTTCTTCAGTTGGGACAAGAATACGTTTTCAATTTTAGATACTGTCACCATATTGTACATTATAGCTCCATAACTTATTCATCCTGCATTAGTGAGTCTTTGTATCTTTGACCAACATCTCCACATTTCCCTCACCTACCAGGCCCAGGGCATCACCATTCTACTCTCTGCTTTCATGAGTCAACTTTTTTACATTCCACATACAAATGATATCATGCAGTTTTTCTCTTTTTGTGTCTGGCTTATTTCACTTTGCATAGTGTCCTCCAGGTTCATCCATTTTATCCCAAATGACAGAATCCCCTTCTTTTTTAAGGCTGAATAATATTCCACTGTACATTTATACCACATTTTCTTTATCTGTTCATCCATCTTTGGACAATTAGGTTGATTCAATATCTTGTCTATTGTGAATTATGCTGCAATGAACATAGGAGTACAGATGTCCCAAGATAGTGATTTGATTTCCTTTGGATAGGTAATCATAAAATAAATGATGGATCATATGTTGGCTCTATTTTTAATTTTTTGAGAAACCTCCATAATGTTTTCTGTAATGGCTGAACCTGTGTCCATTCCCACCAACAGTATACAAAGTTTCCCTTTCCTCCACATCCTTATTAACCTTTGATGAAATATCATTTTTCATTTTTCCTAACATGCACATTAGCCAGGGACTAACTATTTTTAACAGTAAATGTATTTAAGAAGGGGTTTCCCTGGTAACTCAGTGCTAAAGAATCCACCTGCAATGTAGGAGACTTGCAGAAGACACAGGTTGGATCCCTGAATTGGGAAGATACCCTGGAGGAGGAAATGGCAACCCACTTTAGTATTCTTGCCTGGGAAATCCCATGGACAGAAGAGTCTTGTGGGCTACAGTCCATGCATACAGAGTCAGACACAATTTAGCAACTGAGCACGAGGACATATTTAGGAAACTGTAGACAATGTTTTTCTTATCTATGTGTGCTGTTTAAACAAATAAAATAAAGCACTCAAAATTGTACTTTTAAAAATATTTTGTTTTATTTTAAAATAATTATGTATCCACAGAATATTGCAAAGAAATGTAGACATTTATTTTCCACTCTTCACTTAGCTTCCCCTCTATTAACATCTTGCATAGCTATAGTATAGCATTACATCCAGGAAACTGACGTTGCTAAAACTAACGTGAATTATTCAGATTACACTAGTTATAAATGCACTCATATCTGTATGTGTGTGTGTGTGAGTGTGCATGTGTAGATTTAATCAACTTTAGCACATGCATTGTTTTATGTAGACTTGCATGTTCTCCTTCAAATCTCTAATCTGGCAACCACTAACATGGTAATCTGTTCTCCATCTCTATAAATATGTTATTTCATGAATGTTAAATAAATGAGATCATGTAGTATGTATCTTCTGAGATTGGCTTTTTACATAAAGTGTAATTTCTCAAGTTTATACAAATTGTTATGTATATCAATGCTTTAATTTTAATTACAATTTATTTAAATTTGTGATTAAAGGTATTCAGAACTCTGAATACAAGATGATGATTTCAAAGAGTCACAAGGAAATCTTTTGGGATGTTTATAGTATTCTATTTCTTTATCCAAGATACATGAGTATGTTTACTTTGGACAAATTCACTGAGCTTTATATTAATAATTTGTGAACTTTTAGAATATATTTAATTCTGTAATATGAGCTTAAAAAGAGATGGAAATGATAGAGACCAGTCTGAAATAAATACAGATGAAAACATCTTAAATGGAACCTTAGCAAATAAAAAGCCACTAGCTCTGGAACAATTTATGATTAAATTGTGTTTATTCCTATAAATTTAATTTAAAATGATGATATTTAAAATGACAGTCACAAATTAAACAAATTGAGAGACCTAAAGTTATTTTTATCTCATAGAGGAGAATCATTAGGTACGATTAAATCCTTCCTTGTATCAAGGGCAAAACTCAAACCTCAAAAGATTAAAGGTTTACATTTTATTATCTTGGGAAAAGAATAGAATTTCTTAAACAAGACACAGTGCTAATCTTAGAAGAAAAGTTTGTATGCACTAAAGAATAAGTATTTATTAAGTGCATCCTTAAAAAATTAAAGGGTAAATTATAATCTGGGAGAAAATATTCACAACATAATTGATAAAAGATTATTTTTAGAGAAAAGATGCTATCTTAAAAACAAAAATGAAGAAAAATATGATTGATAAATGGGAAAAATAAATGAATAGTTCATAAAAGTGAAAATAATGAATGAAATTTTTTTAGGCTTATTTTTACAAGTGCAAACAGTTTAATTATCTGCATGCACATCAAAATACTTACTTAAAGGGATAGATCCAAGATGAATTTGAATCCAGCAGCTCTTCACTGCCTATAATTAGTTGTGTGGGACTAAAACACTTTGTCAAGCATTAGGAGATAAAGTGGTCAAAATCTGAGCTGATAATTAGGACACTGGATTTTGCATTCTAAAAAACTGGTTACAAAATAAACTGGAGAGAATGCAAAAGAAAGGAAGGGGAAGCAAAAGCAGTCACAACATTGGCAATAGCAGGGACTAAGTCTTGGGTGTTCTGACTTCTAAGTTTTCACCATACACAGGACTCTAAGAAATGGAACAAATTTTTTAAGATGATAACGAGTCATCCACAGGATCAGGATTCTAAGTCAAATCTATCCAATTCAGTAGAGACCTTGCTTTTTCACATGAAACACTGTTAGAGAACAGAAATCTAATTCTTATTTTTTGGTGTATTTTGACTTGGTATCACCTTAATGACTCAGATTTAGAAGACTTTTCTTTTTAAGATTTCCAAAAAAGAATGCTTGACAAGTTAGCAAGCATGTATCTCATTAGCTCCTGGGAAATGTCAGATTCATTCACACATTCAGAGAGTTAATGATACATTTCTGGATGTTTTCTTACAAGTAACTATTTTCTACCTAATTATAGAACACCTAGAAATTTCTGTTCTGTGAATTGTGGAAATTCAATCCTCTATTAATTTCAGAAAGCATGTACTCTCTGTAAATGTGTGGAGATTAATATATGGATATACATGAAATACTTATGAATACATAGAGAGAAATATGTAATACTTTTCTGTCTAGTGTTTTACTGTATATACTATAAATGTGTGTGTGTGTGTGTGTGTGTGTGTGTGTGTTCACATGCTCAGTCCTATCCAACTCTGCAAACTTATGGACTGTAGCTCTCCAGGGTCCTCTGTCCATGGGATCCTTCAGGCAAGAATACTGGAGTGGGTTGCCATGCCCTCCTCCAGGGGACCTTCCTGACTCAGGGATTAAACCTGTGTCTCCTGCCTCTCCTCCATTGCGGTTGGATTCTATACCCACTGAGCCACGTGGGAAGCCCATATAGCATTGTACATATACATATTATATACATATTTTTCTGACAGTTGGAGAAGATATCTATAATAGTTTCATGACTGTAAATGTTCCTATTCTTAAAATTTTGATTAATATTTTACTTCCTAAGCATGTAAGAAATATGGCAAGATATTGTTAGTTATTTCTAACAATCCATCTGTCCCTTATCCACTCTATAAATGAGTCAATTTTTTAATCATAAAAATTCAATTTACCCATCCACTTTAAGTAAGTAGAAATCATCCCATATTCTTCTAACGCTTTATTAAGATGCAGGATACACTGCTGATAAAATGCAAGGGGCTTTGGTTCAGTTCAGTTTGGTCACTAAGTTGTGTTCAACTCTTTGTGACCCATGGACTGCAGCACGCCAGGCTTCCCTGTCCATCACTAACTCCCGGAGCTTACTCAAACTCATGTCCATCAAGTCAGTGATGCCATCCAACCATCTCATCCTTTGTCATCCCCTTCTCCTCCCGCCTTCAATCTTTCCCAACATCCGGGTCTTTTCTAGGGAGTCAGTTCTTTGCATCAGGTGGCCAAAGTACTGAAGCTTCAGCTTCAGCATCAGTCCTTCCAATGAATATTCTGGACTGATTTCCTTTAGAATAGACTGGTTGGATCTCCTTGCAGTCCAAGGGACTCTCAAGAGTCTTCTCCAACACCACAGTTCAAAAGCATCAGTTCTTCGGTGCTCAGCTTTCTTTATAGTCCAACTCTCACATCCATACATGACTACTTGAAAAACCATAGCTTTGACTAGAGGGACCTTTGTTGGCAAAGGCTTAAATTAAGCAAGAACTTAAATTAGATTGAAAGTTATTTCATATACACAGAACCACTTAAAAGCCCAAAGAGCCTAGGTACATGCAACAGCTTTGTTCTGTGATTCCGCCCCTCCCCCGCAGGGATTTGTTTTCTTATTTCATGCTCCATTATTTCCATAGCTAGTGGCTTCATCAGCATGGTTTGATGTTGTTCTTCCACCACACTGGACATTTCAACCTGCAAAAGGGAAGAAAGGAAGACAAGGGTAAGAAGTCTCCTTTTAAACAAGCACCCTTTACTTTTGTTCATATTTCATTGGTGAGAGCTTACCTGCAGAGTCATACAAGTGTGAGGATGAGAAAAGTAGTTCATAGGTGTGCAGCCCAGAAAATGTGCCCAGGAAGAAAGTAAGTAAAATATTGCTTGGAGTTACTACTTTATTTTAATAAACTGCATAAAAACAAGTAAGGATCAGAATTCATATTATGGCTTTTTATAACTATTTCCCCAGAGACACAGGCTCAAGAACCATGTGTTCTGCTTTGCAAGTTTTCAAAGATGACTTTACCAACTGTGATGACATTTCAAGGGTCACCAGCTTTCCAACTTTATGGGTCCATCCCACCTGACCGGTAATCAACGTCACATAATTTAAGTTTATGTTATAATTTCTGCTTTATCTTAATTGAAGTTTAGGCTGCAGTATCAAGAAGTCCTCAAGTGAAATAACTATATTTTGTAGCTCACAGAAGCTAGGTGCAGCCAGGATGACTTGGGGAATGGATTTTGGGATAAGTAGCACAGCACTTTAAAAGCTGAAATGCCACTATCATGCTAAAATGCACCAATAAAGGTCATCTAATAATTCGATTACATGTTATGCCTTACTTAAATACCTTCCCCCAAACACTCTTCCCTTATTTCATTCTTCTATCTTACAATAGCTCAGTATTGGACAACAATACTCCCAGCTTGAGTATTCTCTTTTGTTGTGCTGTGCCTAGTCGCTCAGTCGTGTCCAACTCTTTGCAACCCCATAGACTGTAGCCCACCAGGCTTCTCTGTTCATGGGGATTCTCCAGGCAGGAATACTGGAGTGGGTTGCCATGCCCTTCTTAGGGGATCTTCCCAACACATGGATTGAATCCAGGTCTCCCATATTGCAAGCAGAGTCTTTACAATCTGAGCCACCAGGGAAGCAAGATTCAATTCTCTAACTCATCTCTTTTTCATGATATCTTGCCTTCATTTTAGCAAGCTCTGTATCTCCTTAACTGCCTACTTTTCTTAATCTATGTTTTATAAAAGGTGAAAGTGAAAGTCACTCAGCTGTGTCCAACTCTTTGCAACCCTATGGACTATACAGTCCATGGAATTCTCTAGGCCAGAATACTGGAGTGGGTAGCATTTCCTTTCTCCAGGGAATCTTCCCAACCCTGGGATCAAACCCAGGTCTCCTGCACTGCAGGCAGATTCTTTACCAGCTGAGCCACCAGGAAAGCCCCTCTGTAGTTCTTAAATTTCCCTTCCAAGCTCTACTTATTATTTCTAACTATCTGATTATATCTCCGCATTAAATGTCCATTCATCTATTTATTGTTTAAAGAACATGTGCACTCTTTTCTAGTTCAAGCTTGCCTTTGCTCATGATATGTCCTTCTTTATTTTGCATAAAATCTTGTTTGTTTTGCTTTCTCTTTTTGTCAACATTCAACACATTCTTCAAAGCTTATGTGAAATGCTAAGAATAAAATACTCGTAAGAACTCAGTATTATATGAAGATTTTATCTGTTAAGCTTCAATACAGCTCTACATCTTTTTATGGAACTCATTCTTCAACCAAAGTTTTTTCCTTAGTCATCTTTTAAGATCATCTTCCCATAAAGTTTCCCTGGTGGCTCAGATGATAAAGAATCTGCCTGTAAATACAGGAACCTGGATTCAGTCCCTGAGTTGGGAAGATGCCCTGGAGAAGGGAATGGCTACCCACTCTGATCCTCTTGCCTGGAGAATTTCATGGACATGGTGGGCTACGGTTCCATGGGGTTGCAAAAGAGTCAGACATGACTGAGTGACTAACACTTTTCCATAAAGCCTACTGTGGAATACTAGGATTTATTTGACATCACTTCAGGCTTCTGCTATTTTGAAGTTCATGCACTTCTTTTTTTTTAATTTAAATTTATTTAACTGGAGGCTAATTACTTTAAAATATTGTATTGGTTTTGCCATACATCAACATTAATCCACCACAGGTGTACACGTGTTCGCAATCCTGAACCCCTCTCCCACTTCCCTTCCCATACCACCCCTCTGGGTCATCCCAGTGCACCAGTCCCAAGCATCCTGTATCCTGCATCGAACCTGGACTGGTGATTTATTTCTTATATGATATTATACATGTTTCAATGCCATTCTCCCAAATCATCCCACCCTCTCCCTCTCCCACAGAGTCCAAAATACTGTTCTATACATCTGTGTTTCTTTTGCTGTCTCGCATCTTCCCAACATCTGTCTCCATGGTAAGCAAGTCCATTCAGAATAAATACAATTCAGAACCCTCTCAACATGTCTAAAAAGACATCAGTGGAGATTTCAAAGTGCTGCTGTTGCTGCTGCTAAGTCACTTCAGTCGTGTCTGACTCTGTGCGACCCCAGAGACGGCAGCCCACCAGGCTCCCCCACCCCCGTCCCTAGGATTCTCCAGGCAAGAACACTGAAATGGGTTGCCATTTCCTTCTCCAATGCATGAAAGTAAAAAGTGAAAGTGAAGTCGCTCTGTTGTGTCTGACTCTTAGCAACCCCATGGACTGCAGCCTACTAGGCTCCTCCGTCCATGGGATTTTCTAGGTGCTGGACTCAATTTATTTTATGTCACAATAAATGTCAACAATAACTTATACAATGGTAAGTACTGCATGTATGTTATGTATGTTAGAAATTGATATGTACAATTTCTGAAGTGGAGAGAACACTGCAGGAAAATTCAATCATAAGAGAAAAACAATTAATAGTACTGTTCAAATTGCACTGTAGTTTATGAAAAATGCAAATACACTAAAACTTGAACAACGATTGTGTTGTGAAACCCCAGTTTCGAGACTTGTTTTTCTTTCTTCTATATCTATATTTTACCTCCAGTTTATTTATTCTCACCTAGGTGATGTCTCATCATTGGTTTCATTTGTCTATTTGTTAGCTTTTTTGTTTAATTCAAGGACTACATTTTCATTTACAAGATTTCTAGTATTTTGTTTGCCTGCCATTTTTATATAATATCATTTATTCTCACAGTTTCTAGTCCATTTCTCACTTGGAACAGTATAGACATGCTCTTTCATAGTTCTCTACTATCTTTAGTTCTTTGCCAATTATTTCATAGGTATTGTGAAAATTGTTTTTTGGTTTAATCACCTTGGAATGAAGACTTTCTATAAAAATTTTATTTAGCTTTGTAATTATATGGGTTATCTAAATTCAAAACTCTTTAAATATTAATTTTTGACATGGAATTTCTAATTCTCATTGATGATTTACAGGCATCTTGCTTCCTTGCTTCATATTTAAGACATTGCAATAAAAACCTATAGGATCATTTCAAAGATGAGGCAGTATTTCTTCAGTGTTGATTTAATGCAAAATGATTGGTTTCATTTCCCAGTAGCTGAATGTGATGGTCTATGGCATGGCCATTTTCTTACTGGAACTTAACTTGTGTATCACCTTTTGATGTCGCCTGGAATGGTTAACCTTACTTCCTAGTTGCAGTTTTACTTTATCCTCTTTTAACTTGTAAGCTAGAATTTATTTTCTTTACATTTCTTGAACTTAATTTGTGGTGTCTGACACTTTGTGACTCTATGGACTGTAGCCCACCAGACTCCTCTGTTCTTGGGATTTCCCATCCTAGGATACTGGAGTGGGTTGCCATTTCCTTCTCCAGGGGATCTTTCCAATCCAGGGATTGAACCCCGGTCTCCTGGGTCTCCTGCATTGGCAGGAGGACTCTAGCCCTGAGCCACTGAGAAGTCCTTTGAGCTTAATTATATGCAACTAGAATTTACATATTTTTCAATGTGGGGACCCACCTCCGTTAGTTCAGCCCACCATGTTGACAAGAGTCCTCTCCTTCCCATCTGACTGCATCCTTTTTCAAACAAATGGCTATTTATTATGGTTCTCCTTTAAGGAGAAATCTATCCTTAATCCAACATGGCTTTCTCTTACCCCAGTCCTGGTCCCCTGATTCACAAAATCTGAAATATACGTTTAAGAATAATACATTATACAATAGAGATACAGTAGCACTAGCCAGGACTTGACTCTTAAAGAAGCACAGAGCCTTTCAGGATGGGTGAGGGCATTCCAAGTCCTATCTTTTTAAAGACTACTCTGCGAGACAGCTCAGGTGCTTTATGACATTTCTGGAGATTAAACAATTAGGTCAAATAACCATACACATACAAACACAAACATTAGAGCACAAATACCTGACTTCGATGCACTGCCATATAAGTAATAGTAAGAGAAAAATATATTTTTATCTATATATAGCTCCTGCTATGGGAATATGATGCAGTTTATTATTAAGAAATGTCAAAGTTCTCTTTCTCTTTGTTTATTAATCTTTCCAGGCTATATCACTAGCCATAGGTGCTCTGAACTCATTTTTTTTAAACCCATCAATTGGTAACAAAAAGTTGGGATTTTCAAATTAACCATTTCATGTCCTTCTGGGTCAAACCAAAATGTGAAATCAAGTACCATCTTTCCATGGGGCATCTCTGGTAGCTTAGCTGGTAAAGAATCCATCTGCATTGTAGGAGGCCCTGGTTCGGTTCCTGAGTAGGGAAGATCCCCTGGAGAAGAAATAGGTTACCCACTCCAGTATTCTTGGGCTTTCTGGCTCAGTCAGTAAAGAATCTGCCTGCAGTGTGGCAGACTTGGGTTCAATCCCTGGATTGGGAAGATCCCCTGGAAGAGGCCATGGCAACCCAATCCAGTATTCTTATCTGGAGCATCCTCATGGACAGAAGATCCTGGCGGGCAGCAGTCAATGGGTTCATAAAGAGTCAGACACAACTGAGCAACTAAGCACAGCACAGCACATCTTTCTATACAAATTTTGGATACTCTAATGACAATAGATATTATGAATCAATAGATCTGGAGGGGAAATCAGCTTTTTTTTAATTAACCCTGATCACATATGTAAAACTGGCAAGTTTGTCTTAATCAAGCTACTAGATTATGAAGCTTTAAAATAGGAAGAAAGTTTCCAACACACTGTTTTCTACAATTCAGGTAATTATTTTTAAATTTGTTAATTAAAATTTAATTGCAGTAATGTTTGTTTGGGCTTCCCAGGTGACTCAGTGGTAGAGGATCTGCCTGCCAATACAGGAGATGTGGGTTAGATCCCTACGTGGGCAGATTCCCTGGAGAAGGAAACAGCAACTTATTCCAGTATTTTTGCCTGGAAAACCCACGGAGAATATTGGCAGACTACGGTTCATGGGGTCACAAAGAGGACTTAGAGACTAAACAGTGATTGTTTAGAGACACATCAACCCCACATCACTGAGAATTAAAGCCCAACAGAGTGTTTTAGTATAAAAAATTCAGAGATTTTCACAGGTTAAACCAGACACATTTTCAACATCTCTTTATCTATTTGGTAAATATCTATAAGTTCCATAGTTGATCTTAGAAAATGTTACTTTTCCCACAATTTTATAAAGTACAAAAGCTTATTATTAGTGTTTGTGACCATAACTTGCAATTTTCTCTATCAGGATATGAAATAAATCATTATATAGAAAGAAAAAAAAAGCTTATTTGCTGTTCATTTTTAAAAACTATGCTTTACTGTTGAAGAAAAATACTCCATTGCATTAGAAACAAGCACTGTTTGACACCATTTTATGTCTTGTATGTGTTTGGGTAAGAATTCATGAAAATTAATCATTTAGAGAAAAAATCCATAAATCTTTATTGCAATAAAAACATTATGTTTAAGAAGAACAAATAATATTAGTAGTTATTTAATAATCCCATAATTGGTGATATTGTTTGATCATTTACTTAAGGTAGTATTTGACAGTTATTTCCACTGTAAAATTAAGTTTTTGCTTCTTTTTTCATTAATTAGTGATCTGTGAAAAATAATTTCAGACAGTTATATCCTAACATTTATGATATAAAGATTTCTCATTAACTTTTGACTTTTTGCCTAGTCAATCACTACTGTTGTAGTGGTTAACTGTTGATTTTTCCTATTTCTATCATTTTTTTCTAAATTTTTAACCAGCATTCTTATATAAATAAATTGTTTCTTCCCCTTTTTAATATTTTAATATTAATTGTCAATATTTGGTAATGATTTAGTGCAATACTTGAGTATAACATAAGAATATAGGTCAAGTATATACCTATAATTTAAAAATACATTTTTATCCAAAAATCTTCATATATTTTTCAAAAAGAATAATTTAATTACCTTTATAAAGATTTCTCTAAAAAGCATTTTTACATTAAATGTAATATAGTGAGGTTAATTTTTAAAAGACTATCATTGGACTAAATCTAAGGGTAAAATTAGGAAAACTTGTAATTGTCATTTTGATTCAAACTGCTAAAGGCAAGAATTGTTTATATTGTTTCTTTCAAATTTATATGGGGCAAATAAATGGATGACATATTTGACAAAGAGATATAAAACAAACTTTAAAGAAGTAAAAATAAAAGAATTTCTCCACAGTAGATAAGAGCAAACAAGTAGAAGAAAAGGACACTGTCATCTAAAGACTGGTGCTACAGGAAGATTTTAACATGAACTGAAATTGATACATAACATGAAAAATTTAAAAACATTGCTGCATTGAATAAAAGAAAACATTCCAGTATAATTTATTCATAAGCTAAATGAGTGTGTTTATTATATCCTAGCAAGAAATGACTGAGAAATACTTAAATTGATTGATATTTTAATTTACTAAAAGGAGCTAAAAATAAGATCATATATAAAAAGTATTTAGGATTTTATGTCAACTATACTTAAATTTTAAAAAGAACTTATAAAACATCAATACATTATACAAGTGCAATATACAATTATTAATAATTTCCATCACATGATTTCTGTAAAATAGGCTTCAATAATTGAACAGAAGTATCAGTTATTTTTTCTAATATAAAAATGTGATTTCTAGAAGGCTGTCTCACTACCATGAATTACAGAGAATCTCACAATTTTGGCCATATATATTTAACAATTTAAAAAGCTTTTGAACACTCTGAAATGTGATTGAATGTGTGAAATATAACATATTTAACAAATATCTTTAACACTGGAATGACTATGAAGACATTGGGAGAAACCAAATCCTACTCCTTGATGTCGGGTGCACAAGAGAGTTCTAGTTTCACGAGGTCATACCTAAGTAAATATGACAATTACAATGCATTCTTACATTTTAAAGATGGTTTTGATTTGTTCACAAAACAGTTATATCATGATTGTGAACATAAAAGGTTATTTACAATATTCCTCCCAAATGATATCTTCTTATTTCAAGAGTAATAAGTTTCTCATTTATAAATGAGAAACCTTGAACTTTCATGGAAATTCCATGAAATTTTAGATAAATACAAATAGAAATCTACACCTAAGAAATTGTCAGCACGAGTGTGCAATTTGGGGCTTCCCTGGTAGCTCAGACAGTAAAGAATCCACCTGCAATGTGGGAGAACTGGGTTCAATCCCTGGGTTGGGAAGATCCCCTGGAAGAAGGCTTGGGAACCCATTCCAGTATTCTTGCCTAGAGAATCTCCATGGTCAGAAGAGCCTTTTGGGCTACAGTCCATGGAGTCGTAAAGAGTCAGACACAATGAGCCACTAAGCACACACACACAATTTTTAAAATAAGTTTGAAAGAATATTGACACAGTAATTGATGGACTTCCTAATAAGGACTGAAATATAGCTCAAAAAGAAGAGCTATGGATATACAGGAGGCTATAGCTTTCATGAGTTAAATTCTTATTTTTCATAAATAATAATATTATAATATTTGATCAAGTTTTTAACAAATATAAATTTTATCAGGTAAAATAACTTTTATTTCATGAATGAGTGCCAAATTTTTATCCAACATTTCAATGCAACAACTGAGATCAACTTATTTGTTAAAATGTATAAACACAGTTTTATACTTTCTGATACTAAAACCCTTTTTCTATTGGTGGAACAAAACAAATTTAAATGTGATATAGTTTATATGCATACATTGCAGGTTTCAAAACACTGTATTCATGCTTTCTGCACTTACATGTATAAGTGAGTTTCTTCTACAGTTTTATTTTTTTTGTATTTTTCTTGTGCAGTTTTATAATTGAGGTCACAGAACTGGTAAAATATGTTGGGAGTTCTTTTTTCTTTTTTTTAATTCTCTGACAATCTTTTGTAAGATAAGGATTATTTCTTTCCTGAAAGTCTTGTTAAGTCTTCTCCAAACATAAATGTGTTAAATGTTAGTTACTCAGTCCAAACCTATTTGAGCCTTCTTTTCTTTTCTAAAACGTTTTATAAAAAGTTTTTTCTGGCCACTGATCCACAATTTTATATTAATGATTATATATTTATGGCCGGCGCACTCAGCGCAAGTGGTGCACTCAGCGCGGCCGAGAGAAGCTACCCCACTTCTGAGGTCAGGGGCAGCGGCCGGGAGGAGCCACCCGGCGTCCAAGGCCAGGGGCAGCGGCCGGGAAGATCGACCCACATCCAAGGAGCAGTGGCTGCACGGGTGCAGGAGGGCCTAGAGGAGCCATCCCACGTTGAAGGTCAGGAAGGGCGGCGGTGAGGAGATACCCTTCGTCCAAGGTAAGGAGCAGCGGCTGCGCTTTGCTGGAACAGCCATGAAGAGATACCCCACGCCCAAGGTAAGAGAAACCCAAGTAAGATGGTAGGTGTCGCAAGAGGGCATCAGAGTGTAGACACACTGAAACCATACTCACAGAAAACTAGTCAATCTAATCACACTAGGACCACAGCCTTGTCTAACTCAGTGAAACCAAGCCATGCCCGTGGGGCAACCCAAGATAGGCAGGTCATGGTGGAAAGGTCTGACAGAATGTGGTCCACTGGAGAAAGGAATGGCAAACCACTTCAGTATTCTTGCCTTGAGAACCCCATGAACAGTATGAAAAGGCAAAATAATAGCATACAGAACGAGGAACTCCCCAGGTCAGCAGGTGCCCAATATGCTACTGGAGATCAGTGGAGAAATAACTCCAGAAAGAATGAAGGGATGGAGCCAAAGCAAAAACAATACCCAGCTGTGGATGTGATTGGTGATAGAAACAAAGTCCGATGCTGTAAAGAGCAATATTGCATAGGAACCTGGAATGTCAGGTCCATGAATCAAGGCAAAATGGAAGTGGTCAAACGAGATGGCAAGAGTGAACATCGATATTCTAGGACTCAGTGAACTAAAATGGACTGGAATGGGTGAATTTAACTCAGATGACCATTATATCTACTACTGTGGGCAGGAATCCCTCAGAAGAAATGGAGTAGCCATCATGGTCAACAAAAGAGTCCGAAATGCAGTACTTGGATGGAATCTCAAAAACGACAGAATGATCTCTGTTCGTTTCCAAGGCAAACCATTCAATATCACCGTAATCCAAGTCTATGCCCCAACCAGTAATGCTGAAGAAACTGAAGTTGAACGGTTCTTTGAAGACCTGCAAGACCTTGTAGAACTAACACCCGAAACAGATGTCCTTTTCAGTATAGGCAACTGGAATGCAAAAGTAGGAAGTCAAGAAACACCTGGAGTAACAGGCAAATTTGGCCTTGGAATGCGGAATGAAGCAGGGCAAAGACTAATCGAGTTTTGCCAAGAAAATGCACTAGTCATAGCACACACCCTCTTCCAACAACACAAGAGAAGACTCTACACATGGACATCACCAGATGGTCAACACCAAAATCAGATTGATTATATTCTTTGCAGCCAAAGATGGAGAAGCTCTATACAGTCAGTGAAAACAAGACCGGGAGATGACTGTGGCTCAGATCATGAACTCCTTATTGCTAAATTCAGACTTAAACTGAAGAAAGTAGGGAAAACCGCTAAACCATTCAGTTCAGTTCAGTTCAGTCCAGTTCAGTCGCTCAGTCGTGTCCAACTCTTCGTGACCCCATAAATCGCAGCACGCCAGGCCTCCCTGTCCATCACCAACTCTCGGAGTTCACTCAGACTCATGTCCAACAATCAGTGATGCCATCCAGCCATCTCATCCTCTGTCATCCCCTTCTTCTCCTGCCCCAAATCCCTCCCAGCATCAGAGTCTTCTCCAATGAGTCAACTCTTCACATGAGGTGGCCAAAGTACTGGAGTTTCAGCTTTAGCATCATTCCTTCCAAGGAAATCCCAGGGTTGATCTCCTTCAGAATGGACTGGTTGGATCTCCTTGCAGTCCAAGGGACTCTCAAGAGTCTTCTCCAACAGCACATTTCAAAGCATCAATTTTTTGGTGCACAGCCTTCTTCACCTAAATCAAATCCCTTATGATTATACAGTGGAAGTGAGAAATAGATTTAAGAGCCTAGATCTGATAGATAGAGTGCCTGATGAACTATAGAATGAGGTTCGTGACATTGTAAAGGAGACAGGGATCAAGACCATACCAGACCACCTGACCTGCCTCTTAAGAAATCTGTATGCAGGTCAGGAAGCAACAGTTAGAACTGGACATGGAACAGACTGGTTTCAAATAGGAAAAGGAGTAAGTCAAGGCTGTGTATTGTCACCCTGCTTATTTAACTGCTATGCAGAGTACATTATGAGAAACGCTGGACTGGAAGAAACACAAGCTGGAATCAAGATTGCCGGGAGAAATATCAATAACCTCAGATATGCAGATGACATCACCCTTATGGCAGAAAGTGAAGAGGAGCTAAGAAGCCTCTTGATGAAAGTGAAAGAGGAGAGTGAAAAAGTTGGCTTAAAGCTCAACATTCAGAAAACAAAGATCATGGCATCCGGTCCCATCACTCCATGCGAAATAGATGGGGAAACAGTGGAAACTGTGTCAGACTTTAATTTTTTGGGCTCCAAAATCACTTCAGATGGTGACTACAGCCATGAAATTAAAAGACACTTTTACTCCTTGGAAGAAAAGTTATGCCAACCTAGATAGCATATTCAAAAGCAGAGACATTACTTTGCCGACTAAGGTCCGTCTAGTCAAGGCTATGGTTTTTCCTGTGGTCATGTATGGATGTGAGAGTTGGACTGTGAAGAAGGCTGAATGCTGAAGAATTGATGCTTTGAACTGAGGTGTTGGAGAAGACTCTTGAGAGTCCCTTGGACTGCAAGGAGATCCAACCAGCCCATTCTGAAGGAGATCAGCCCTGGGATTTCTTTGGAAGGAATGATGCTAAAGCTGAAGCTCCAGTACTTTGGCCACCTCATGCAAAGAGCTGACTCATTGGAAAAGACTCTGATGCTGGGAGGGATTGGGAGCAGGAGGAGAAGGGGACGACAGAGGATGAGATGGCTGGATGGCATCACGGACTCGATGGATGTGAGTCTGAGTGAACTCCGGGAGTTGGTGATGGACAGGGAGGCCTGGCGTGCTGCAATTCATGGGGTCGCAAAGAGTCGGACATGACTGAGCGACTGAACTGAACTGAACAGAACAGAAATATTAGTTTAAAATATTTGTTTCTTAAATATCATCTATATTACTCTTTTTCAAATATATTGTCATTAGTGTTTTCACAAGTCTGAAGATTTTTAAACAGCTTCTACTAATTTATCTTTTCTATTTTAATATTAGTTTACCTTCTCTGTGCTTTTTTCCCTTTTTTTAATTCCCTAAATTGTCCTAAAAGATAGTCTTGTATTTTTACTCTTAAAGAATCAGTTTTTTGTTTTATTATCTATGTAGTGCCTTTCCCCATGACTTAATAGTTGTGTTATTCATGTCTGATTCTTAAGAATTTCTTTCTCCTAGTTTTCTATTTACTCCGTACATTTTTCCTATTTTCTCAAGTGAAAAACTTTAATTAATGTAATTTCATCCTTTCTTATTGTTTAATTCATACACCTTCCATTATAATTTGCCTCTAATCACCAACTTTGACCACATCTGACAAGTTGTTATATCTATTACTTTCATTTTTATTCTGTTCTAAATAGCATGCAATTTTTCATGTGATTTCCTGTTGCATGCCTGCATGCTAAGTCACTTCAGTCATGTCTGACTCTCTGCAACCCTATGGACTGTAACCCACCAAACTCTTCTGTCTCTGGGATTCTCCAAGCAAGAATACTGAAGTACGTAGCCATTTCCTCTTCCAGGGGATCTTCCTGACCCAGGGATGAAACCCTCATCTCTTACACCTCCTGCATTTACAGGCAGGTTCTTTACTACTAGCACCACTTGGGAAGCCCAATTTCCTCTTTACCTCTTACCATTTACAAGTGTGCTTTATACTTTTCAGGTGGATGTTTGTTGTTTTCTGGGTTTGTTTGTTTGTTTTTAATGTTTAGATTGAATTGCACTGTGATTTCCATGATATCAGATTTTTTATTTCTAAAACTTCATCAATACATTATTATCTATTTTAAATATATTCTATATGGCTTCCTTGATAGCTCAGTTGGTAAAGAATCCACCAGCAATGCAGGAGACCCAGGTTCAATTCCTGAGTCGGGAAGACCCGCTGGAGAAGGGATAGGCTACCCACTCCAGTATCCTTGGACTTCCCTTGTGGCTCAGCTGGTAAAGAATCTGCCTGCAATTCAGGAAACCTGAGTTCTATCCCTTGGTTGAGAAGATCCCCTGGAGAAGAGAAAGGCTCCCCACTCCAGTATTCTGGCCTAGAGAATTCCATGGATTTTATAGTCCATGTAGTAACAAAGAATCAAACATGACTGAGCAACTTTCACTTCATTTCACTTCATATGTCCTTGAAAAGAATTTATGTCCTTATTATGTGTGTAAGGATCAACATCTACCTATTAAATTGGATAGGTTAAAATTTTATTTTTAGTTTTTGTAGTATTTTGCTTTAAATATTTTAAAACTATGTTGTTATATTCTTATGCATTAATGATGTCACCTATCTTTGGTGTATTATTGAGGTTGTAGTTATGCTATTTATATAACATCCTTTGGATAATGTCATTTCATTTTGATTATGATTAATATTTTTAGATTAATGTTCTCTGTGTATCAATCTTTGTCTTCTTTCTTTCTCTGACATATCTATATATTCAGCTTTATGCTCCTACATTTTATGTCTCTCCAAATAGGATAGTATTTTAAAATAAAATCTGATGGTCTTTGTTAGTAAGATAATCACATTCCATTTTCATGATAACAATAATATTTGGATTTATGTCTGCTCTCTGTGGGTTTCTATTTATTATGTCATTTTAATTTTCTCCTTTCCTTTTTCTTATTGAAATGATGAATATGTCTTTAATTTTTCTTTTGCTAATTTTGAGCCTAATAGACATATTTAAAGTGTAAGTTTTTTATATTAATTGGCATATATTTAACCTTTAAATATGGTTTAAAAGTTTTATTTAACCATAAATCAAACCCACACCTGTAAAGATTTCACTAAACACAGAATAGCACTTTCCATCTCACTTGTTATGATTCCCTTAAAATATGACATTTATTTTGTTCAGTTTTTATTCTTATAAATAAACTGATATAGTAGTAAGTCATTAGCTAGATGATAGCTAATGGATAGACAAATGATTAGGGTTCTCTGGAGAAACAGAATCAACAATATAAATATAAGTAGATTTATTTTAAAGAACTGACTCATACTATTGTGGAAGCCAGGAATTCTAAGATCTGCAATCAGCAACCTGGCTCCCCAGCAGAGCACATGGTACTCTTACAGTCTGAGTTCAGAAGCATGAGAACCAAAGAACTTACCTTGTAGTTCCAGGCAGACTCCAAGGCCTAAGCCTGGAGAACTGACCTCTAGGCAAAAAAATAGGCAGAGAGAGTGAATTCTCTCTTACTCCCCTTTTTGTTCTATTTTGCCTTCAATAGATCAGATGTGGCCTACCCACACTGCAGAAGGCAATCTGCTTTATTCAGTCTACAGATTCAAATATTAATCTCATCCAGAAACACACTCACAGACACACCTAGCATAATGTTTAACCAAATATCTGAGTAGGATGTCCTTGGTGGCTCAGTGGTAAAGAACCCACCTTTCACTGCAGGAGACATGAGACAAGGGTTTGATCCCTGGGTCAGGAAGATACCCCTGGAGAAGGAAATGGCAACTCACTCCAGTATTCTTGCCTAGGAAATCCCATGGACAGAGAAGCCTGGCAAGCTACAGTCCATGGGATCACAAAGGGTCGAACATGACTTAGCAGCTAAACAATAACAAATATGTGAGTATCCTGTGGCCCGTTCAAGTTGACACATAGAACTGACCATAATAGTTGGAGAGACAGATAGATTCACTTACTGTTGAATTTCACCACTTCCTTGATTCCTGTCTTCCTTTTTCTGACTTCTTCATTCTGTCTTCTTTTTCTTCTCTTCCTGAAGTCCTTATGTAATTATGTCATTGTGGATGGATCCATAGGCATTACTATCCTCCTTAGATTTTATATCTTTAAAAGTCTTTGGTTTTCATGCTTGCATGCTTAGTCGCTTCAGTCATGTCTGATTCTGTGACCCCATGGACTGTAGCCCGCCAGGCTTCTCTCTCCCTGGGGTTTACCAGGCGAGAATACTGGAGTGGGTTGCCGTTTCCTTCTCCAAGATTGAGTGAAATTTATCTACTCACAGTCAGAATATGTTTCCTTTGCCTCAGTGCTTTGGAGTCATTCCCCTTACCTCCTTATGGCACCTCTTGCTGACGTTAAGTCTACTGGTTTTAGAGGTGATCCCTTTTTCCTCCTCATGAAGGATTTTCTCCTTGCCTTTCTCACTCTGCCATTTCTCAATGATAATCTAGGTACTGCTGCTACTGTTAAGTCACTTCAGTCGTGTCTGACTCTGTGCGACCCCATAGAGGGCAGCCCACCAGGCTCCCCCGTTCCTGGGATTCTTCAGGCAAGAACACTGGAGTGGGTTGCCATTTCCTTCTCCAATGCAGGAAAGTGAAAAGTGAAAGTGAAGTCACTCAGTCGTATCCGACTCTTAGCCACCCCATGGACTGCAGCCTACCAGGCTCCTCCACCCATGGGATTTTCCAGGCAAGAGTACTGAAGTGGGGTGCCATTGCCTTCTCCAGATAATCTAGGTAAGAGTGTCCTTAATACATCCTTCATATCTGTTGGGGTTCCAAGGTGGTGCTAGTGGTAAAGAACCCACTTGCCAATGCAGAATTTGTAAGAGAGGGGGTCCGATAGCTGGGTCAGGAAAGGGCATTGCAACCAACTCCAGTATTCTTGCCTGAAGAATCCCATGGACAGAGGAGTCTGGCAGTATATAATCCATATGGTCACAAAAATCTGGACACAGCTGAAGAGACTTAGCAGGGAAGCATATCTGTTAATTCTTCTGTTTTCTTTTTTCTTCTAACACTTGTCATGAGCTGAATCTCCTCTGAATGCTTCAATACAAATTTTGTCTTTGTCTAGTCTGGAGCTTCCCGTTTTTTGAATTACTCATTATCACTGTCTTTTATTTTGATTTCCAGAACTTTTAATTTGTTTCTTCTTACATTTATCTGTTGGTATATTCAGAGGATTTGCTATGGAAAGTATGATTCTCTAATTATCAGAGTCAGTATCACCAGGGAGTTTGTAAGAAATGCATAATCCCAGGCCCTGAACTAGATTTACTAGCTCCAATTCTACATATTAACAAAATCTCTCAGTAATTCTTATATTTGTTGGACTTCAAATGTCATAGACATGTTCATACTGAAGTCATCTTAATATTGTTCTAATTTGCTTTCATCAGAAATGAATTCATTTCTTAATAATGATATTGTCTTTACTTAATTTTTTAAAATTTATTTTTAATTGGAGGATAATTGCTTTACCATGTGGTGTTGGTTTCTGCCATACATCAACATGAATCAGCAGTAGGTATACATATGTTCCCTCCCTCTTGAACTTCCCTCCCACCTCCCACCCAATCCCACCTGTCTAGGTTGTCACAGAGCACTGGGTTTGTGCTCCCTGCTTCATACCTTGATTGCGTTTTCCACTGTTAGTTTTCAACTTGGACTTTGGACACATTTTTTTGGATCCAGCTTGAAGGCTAGGGTCTTCTGAAAAATTATTTCCTGTCTGTGTTCAGGCATTAGAGTCATCTTTGTGCTATCTACAATCTAGACTCTAACAGAGCTGTGAAAAGACAATGACATGGGAGATACTTGCACACTTAATCATTGATGGAACCAATAGTCAGTAGTGAATCTCCTGCTTTTGCTGCTTCTTGCAACTACCCCAGATGAAAGCTGTGGACCAGGCATAGACTTTACGTCTCATCTTTACCCAGCCTCCCTCCTACACATGAGAAACCTAGTTTTCCGGCAGCAACTTTCTGATAGTGAGAGCGGTTTTGTTCCCTTTCACAATCGCTGGGGGATTTTTTTATGTCTATTTTCTTGTAGCAGTAACCTCCAAGTTACCTACCCTCTTCCTGTCCCACCAACCAGTACTTCCATGACTTTAGATTACACCCTGGATTGCATTACAGTACTTTTCCTGGTAACCAGAGCTCTTCAGTCATAAATTTGTTTCATATGTATATAATCTACATTCATTTCCAGTTTTCAATTTCTGTGTGTTTGGAGAAGGAGGAATTTTAAGCATAATCTCAGAGTACCATATGTACTTCAAACCTTAGGCTCTTTAAATATTTTATTTAATACTCAGCAATTACTTGGTCAAGTATTGTTATATTCCCTTTTAACAAATGAAAAAGCCAAGGATTATGTTAATTAAATCTGTCCCAAGTCATGCCAATCATGTTAAACCTAGGTCTTGTTAATAGAAAAAAGCTTGTTCATAATGGCTATAAGTAAATAGTTTTCCATATTTGCTTCTATTAAAACTTCAGAGCTCATTTTAGGCCTTTTGTATGATAAATATAAAAACAACAATAATAAGAACACGATAATCCATTTTAACAAATATCCCAGATGACTCAGTGGTAAAGAATCTATCTGCCAAGCAAGAGATAAGGGTTTGATCGCTGGCTTGGAAAGATCCCTTGGAGGAGGAAATGGCAACACACTGCATTATTCTTGCCTGGGAAATTCCATGGACAGAGGAGCCTGGTGGGCCACAGTCCTTGGGGCCACAAAGAGTTGGACAGACTGAGCCACCACACACACCCACATAAGCATCATGTATAGGCGCTGTTTGGCGTGTGGGAGTGCATTATTTTTTTGCAAGAAGAAATTAGCACTAAAAAACATGCAAGCGGAATTTTAGTAAATGTTATAATGAGCTGCAAATCAGTGCTATGAAGGAGAAAATAGTTAAGATGGAGGGATGCATAGAAAACTTTATTTAGCTATGGAGGTCAAGGAAGTCTATGAAGAAGAAAAGGGAAGGAGATGACTTGGCTATCTGAAGGGATGAAAGGAAGAGAAAGGTTTTGCTGGCACTGGGAACTGTATGTAGGAAAAAAGCATGTCATGAGCCAGGAGATGAAACTAGGAGATTAGAGAGCCAGGAGCAGAGTAAGAAAAAGGGAAGTAGCTCAGCCGGAACAGTGAGAAATGGGCAGAGGAGAGATCCTGGAGGCGGAGGCAAAGAAACTCAGATTTTGTAATAATGCAATGCAAACCCATTGAAATGTTTAAGCAAGGAGTTAAACATGACTTAAACTGTGTTCTGATATCAGAGAGTATTTGAGTATTCAGAGAACCTGAGTATTCTCTGAAGACTGAATAAGGGCAGAGAAAGAATAGGCTGAACAAAGAGGAAGCTGGTGCAGTTATTTAAGGGAGACCAATGGTTGATGTGGACTGAGATGATATCAACAGTTGAAGATGAAAAGATGTGAATAATTTCTCAAAGATAAAATTGGTAAGACAGTACTCACAGTTTTACAAAGCTGAGTTCAGTGGTATGTAGTGTATGAGAAGCTTATTCCTTTCTCACCCCTTACTTTAACTTATTCTGTCAAATCTCGCTTTCTTGCACCTTCGGTTAGTTGTTTGTTTATTGGCTGTGCGGGGTGTTCACTGCTGTATGAAGCCTTCTCTAGCTGGCAGATCATGAGGTTTGCTAGTTGTGACAAATGGGCTCAGCAGTTGTGGCCTGCAGCCTTAGTTGTTCCACAGCATATGGGATCTTAGTTCCCCACCCAAACTTATGTTTCCTGCATTGCAAGGCAGATTCTTAACCACTGGACCACCAGGGAAGTCCCTAGAGTAGTATACTTATATGCAAAATCACTCTTGGTTGCTTCCATGTATTAGACAACTCATTTTTCAAGTATATATTTGCTAAGTCCAGCTAAGATTAGTATCAAATTATGACCTCTTATTTAATTTCTTCTCTAGAGCGCAGACACCAAGTATAGTGGCTTCCCCAGCCCCCAACACAGTCCCTCTGCTCTGACTCACAGGTGAGTACAACCAAGTCAAAGTTTCATTTTTGGAGAATATTCCAGAAAAAAAAAAAAAAGACATGAGTCTGTGTTTACCCTGATTAAACACTTCAGAAGGACAGACCATATGTTCCCAAAACACCTCTCAGCACATCTCTCTTCAATAGCAACTCAGAAGAGTCTGGATTTATCAGCTAAGAAAGCATCTGGCTGGAGCCAGATATGTCTGTCTTCTCTTCTTGTAACCGGCCCTTGCTGTCCCATCAAATCTCCTGAGGCTCCCTCAGCTAGTCTTGAAAAAAGAAAAATCACCACCCTCATAGATGGCAACAGTTCAGTTCAGTCACTCAGTCGTGTCCGACTCTTTGCGACCCTATGAATCACAGCACGCCAGGCCTCCCTGTCCATCACCAACTCCCGGAGTTCACTCAGACTCACGTCCATAGAGTCCGTGATACCATCCAGCCATCTCATCCTCGGTCGTCCCCTCCTCCTTCTGCCCCCAATCCATCCCAGCATCAGAGTCTTCTCCAATGAGTCAACTCTTTGCATGAGGTGGCCAAAGTACTGGAGCTTCAGCTTTAGCATCATTCCTTCCAAAGAAATCCCAGGGCTGATCTCCTTCAGAATGGGCTGGTTGGATCTCCTTGCAGTCCAAGGGACTCTCAAGAGTCTTCTCCAACACCACAGTTCAAAGCATCAATTCTTCAGCATTCAGCCTTCTTCACAGTCCAACTCTCACATCCATACATGACCACAGGAAAAACCATAGCCTTGACTAGACGGACCTTAGTCGGCAAAGTAATGTCTCTGCTTTTGAATACGCTATCTAGGTTGGCATAACTTTTCTTCCAAGGAGTAAGTGTCTTTTAATGTCATGGCTGTAGTCACCATCTGAAGTGATTTTGGAGCCCAAAAAATTAAAGTCTGACACAGTTTCCACTGTTTCCCCATCTATTTCACATGGAGTGATGGGACCAGATGCCATGATCTTTGTTTTCTGAATGTTGAGCTTTAAGCCAACTTTTTCACTCTCCTCTTTCACTTTCATCAAGAGGCTTCTTAGCTCCTCTTCACTTTCTGCCATAAGGGTGGTGTCATCTGCATATCTGAGGTTATTGATATTTCTCCCGGCAATCTTGATTCCAGCTTGTGTTTCTTCCAGTCCAGTGTTTCTCATGATGTACTCTGCATAGAAGTTAAATAAGCAGGGTGACAATATACAGCCTTGAGGTACTCCTTTTCCTATTTGGAACCAGTCTGTTGTTCCATGTCCAGTTCTAACTGTTGCTTCCTGACCTGCATACAGATTTCTCAAGAGGCAGGTTAGGTGGTCTGGTATTCCCATCTCTTTCAAAATTTTCCACAGTTTATTTATTTATTTTTTTAAGTACATTTATTTTTTATTTTTTAAAAAGTTATATATATATTTAACTTTATTTTACTTTATGTGATCCACACAGTCAAAGGCTGTGGCATAGTCAGTAAAGCAGAAATAGATGTTTTTCTGGAACTCTCTTGCTGTTTCCATGATCCAGCAGATGTTGGCAATTTGATCTCTGGTTCCTCTGCCTTTTCTAAAACCAGCTTGAACATCAGGGAGTTCACGGTTCACGTATTGCTGAAGCCTGGCTTGGAGAATTTTGAGCAATACTTTACTAGCATGTGAGATGAGTGCAATTGTGCAGTAGTTTGAGCGTTCTTTTGCATTGCCTTTCTTTGGAATTGAATGAAAACTGACCTTTTCCAGTCCTGTGGCCACTGCTGAGTTTTTCAAACTTGCTGGCATATTGAGTGCAGCATTTTCACAGCATCATCTTTCAGGATTTGAAATAGCGCAACTGCAATTCCATCACCTCCACTAGCTTTGTTCGTAGTGATGCTTTCTAAGGCCCACTTGACTTCACATTCCAGGATGTCTGACTCTAGATGAGTGATCTCACACTATCATGATTATCCGGGTCATGAAGATCCTTTTTGTACAGTTCTTCTGTGTATTCTTGCCACCTCTTCTTAATATCTTCTGCTTCTGTTAGGTCTATACCATTTCTGTCCTTTATTGAGCCCATCTTTGCATGAAATGTTCCCTTGGTATCTCTAATTTTCTTGAAGAGATCTCTAGTCTTTCCCATTCTGTTGTTTTCCTCTATTTCTTTGCATTGATCACTGAAGAAAGCTTTCTTATCTCTTCTTGCTATTCTTTGGAACTCTGCATTCAGATGCTTATATCTTTCCTTTTCTCCTTGGCTTTTCGCTTCTCTTCTTTTCACAGCTATTTGTAAGGCCTCCCCAGACAACCATTTTGCTTTTTTTCCATTTTTTTTTCCCATGGGGATGGTCTTGATCCCTGTCTCCTGTACAATGTCACGAACCTCATTCCATAGTTCATCAGGCACTCTATCTATCAGATCTAGGCCCTTAAATCTATTTCTCACTTCCCGTATAATCATAAGGGATTTGTTTTAGGTCATACCTGAATGGTCTAGCGGTTTTCCCTACTCTCTTCAATTTGAGTCTGAATTTGGTAATAAGGAGTTCATGATCTGAGCCACAGTCAGCTCCTGGTCTTGTTTTTGTTGACTGTATAGAGCTTCTCCATCTTTTGTTGCAGAGAATATAATCAATCTGATTTCGGTGTTGACCATCCGGTGATGCCCATGTGTAGAGTCTTCTCTTGTGTTGTTGGAAGAGGGTGTTTGCTATGACCAGTGCATTTTATTGGTAAAACTCTATTAGTCTTTGCCCTGCTTCATTCCATATTCCAAGTCCAAATTTGCCTGTTACTCCAGGTGTTTCTTGACTTCCTACTTTTGCATTCCAATCCCCTATAATGAAAAGGACATCTTTTTGGGGGTGTTAGTTCTAAAAGGTCTTGTAGGTCTTCATAGAACCGTTCAACTTCAGCTTCTTCAGCGTTACTGGTGGGGCATAGACTTGGATCACTGTGATATTGAATGGCTTGCCTTGGAAGGTAAAATACAGAAGCCTCTGAAAAGTCTTTTTAAAGTCACAAGCATCCATGTCTCTATCTGTTGAGTCTTTAGTCCTCTCCATATAAATGTAGAAGTGAGTGGTAACCTAAGGATGGCAAGTCTAGTTTTTGGATATCTTTTGGATATATTTTTCTAACTCATTTGTAAAAACTCTCCTTTTTTTAAAACAATGTTCATCCCTTAGAACCTATCATCTCAGTTTGGAGGCTCAGTTATCAGAAATAGCCATTCTATAAACCTCTTAGTATTATCACTTAATCCTAAAATTAACTATACAATTTATTTTTCCTGATTTTCAGAAGAAGAAAATGACACACAAGAAATGGGAGTAACTTGCACATATTTACACACCTAATACCTAGTAAGCAAGGATGAAACCAGACTCCTCGGTTTTACTGACAAGATGACTCAGAATTCTATAAACTTGAGTTGATATATCTCTGGGTAGGGAAGATCCCCTGGAGACAGGCATGGCAACCCACTCCAGTATTCCTTGCCTGGAAAATTTCATAGACAGAGCAGCCTGGTGGGCTACAGTCCAGGAGTCACAAAGAGTCAGACACAACTGAGTGACTGACATTTTTTTCCCTTTTAGTTGAAATATTACCATCACTTCTCTGGAATAGGAAGGCCATGTATTTTTGTTGCTGTTGTTTTTTAAAGGCACATTTTTACTGATTTAAAATTCATGTGTTGTCAAAATGAATTCTTGTTTTACTGTGTGGTTACTCATACAAAAATTACCTTTTTTTTTTTTTGCTTATATATTGAATCTAGTCTTCTGTGAGGATGAAAAACTGTTCATGATTTTATAGATACCCTTTCTTTGGTCTCACATGTGCTTTACACTACGAACAATCCAAGAGAAGAAATTATTTTAGGTTTGAAAAATGTACTTAATGATAATCAAGCTTCAGGTGGCTCAGTGGTAAAGAATCCACCTGCCAACGCAGGAGATGTGGATTCAAGCCCTGGGTTGGGAAGCTGCCCTGGGGAAGGAAATGGCAACCCACTCCAGTATTCTTGCTTCGGAAATCCCGGGGACTGAAGAGTCTGATGGGCTACAGTCCATGACGTCACAAAAGAGTCGAACAGGACTGAGCAACTAAACAAACAACAAAAAGACTACAATTTAATTCTATCTTATCCTCAGAAAGGAGAATCCATAATGAAATACTTGTCTGATTAAGCATTTTGAAATTTTTCTCCAAAGAAAACAACTTACAAAGAAACGAATATGTATTGAGATTGTCTATAGCCAAAGTTCATCTAGTACTGTTTTTCTTTATTTTTGAAGGGGGCTGAAGTTCAATTCTAAAAGGCTGTATGATGGCTAATCTAAGAGAAGGGGGAGAAAAGGAAATCCAGACATTATACATTCTTTGTTCATAAGAACTCAATGTTCTGATCTGAAATACTCGCCACCCACTCTCACATGTCACTGGAAAGAAAACGTCTGCTGTACTGCTGGAGAAATACTTGTTCTGCTAACCAGCAATCATATTTTTTCAGAAGCCCTAGATAAAGGAAAATACAATTTATACCTTATTTGACCACATGTATTTTATTTTCATTCAATCACTATCACATTTTCAAATGTGAGTTTCAAACACCTCAAGGTATTTTTTCTTGGCTTTTTCCAAATGATACACTAAAAGCTGCTGGTTTAATGTTTTATACTGAGAATCTTTTCTTCTCTCAGAAGAGGATTTAAATGCCCTCATATACATGAAACTAGAGGACACTGCCTTACAGGAACCATCACAAGATTTACTGTCAGAAGGTCTGGATGTAAAGTATCCAGCCCTGTCACTTAATAACCAAGAATATTTTAGTAGCAGAAAATCTTTTAGAGCTGTAATATCTTTATTTGTGAAATAGAGACAGCAATAGTTATCTCTAGGGTTTATTATGGGTACAAAATGATAACACTTTTACAATTGCTTTGCAAACTATAAAGAATTTGGCATTATTAAAATATTTCAAGACAGCCAATTACATAATTTTTGACGTTTTGTTAACTATTTCTAGAGGCTGGAGTACCATTTTGTGTCTGAAATCAGCAGTGTACTAAGTGGTAGATTAATGGTCTGTTTCTAGGGAATAACTTTCACATGGATATTTTCCAGTTGCATATAATGAAGTGTGACATATAATCGAACATTACACATTTAATTTATCATCTGGGACATTGGCCGTCAGTCCCTGAGAAAATAATTAAAACCTGTGTTTTCACAGAAATATATTGAAATTCATTTCTTGGGTAAAAGATACATGTGGGAGGGGAAAAAAAAGATAAAATTGCTTTCTCTTTCCTTTATATTCAAGAATAAAATCGAATTCCTGGAAGAATACAGTGTAATGTGTAACGAACAACACAACTCTTGATGCTGTGCTTGAAATGTTACTTCAGTTGAATTAGAAAATAAGAGAATATTCTGAAAAGTAAGTGTAGGTTCTAAGAATAAAAACAAGATTCTAAGAATGAAAACAAGAAAAAGCTCTGGTAGAAATATGATATTTGATGAATTACTAATATAAAGGACCCTTGGCCATATGATGTCATATTACTTTGTAAACTTCCAACCAAAGGTAGATTATCTGAATAACCAAGGTGAACTACATTTCTCCCAGGACAGTGGACAGCACACGAATTGGGGGTGGGGAGTGGGGTCATGGGAAATTAAATCATGTCTGGTTTTCTCCTGAGTTCTATTATAAATTGTTAGGCATGGCTGTAAAGAAGCTGGATTGCATCTTGGCCTTTGGTACTTAACTGTAGTTTATAATGCTAAACATAAATAAATTTACATATAACATTAAATAATTAATTTTGTGTCATATAAGTAATTGCTTTGAAAACTAAATTAATTATGAAAAGAAGCAGTTGGTTTTTAAGTTCTTGGTTGTTTTAAACTCAGCCTATAACTAAATTTAAAGAGACTATATGATTTTCTTTGCTTATTTGTTTAAGGCACATTTTGAATTTCAAACCAAGTAACTTTTACACAGACTGTTCATCAGATTATCCAGGAAAACAAATATGTTTTTAAAATATAGATTACTTACTCAAGAAATTAAGAGTTATCCTCTAGTTGATGCCTTGACATCCATATATCTAAAGTTTGTATGATTACAAGTAACTACTAAGCAGTAAGGATCAAGCACATCTTCAATATATAATGGAAATTTATAATAGAAAAGGACTCTATTTAATAAGCTTTCAACCTCTCCTATTTAATCACTGAATCTTTTCAAATACACTTAAGTTGGCAAAGGGGAAAAATAATTACAGGGCTTTATTCATAGCAGTGGGCTTCCCAGATGGTACTGCTGAGAAGACCACTCCAATGCAGGAGACCAAGAGACTGGGGTTTGATCCTTGGGTCGGGAAGATCCCTGGGAGGAGGAACTGACAACCTACTCCAGTATTCTTGCCTCAAAAGTTCCATGGACAGAGGAGCCTGGCGGGCTACAGTCCATAGGGCTGCAAAGAGTTAGACATGACTGAGGAACTGAATACACATACACATAGCAGTAATTACTTAACACTTATCATGGTATTAAAACACACACACACACACACACACACAAATGCAAACTTTCCTCCTAAGTATTATGTCATGAAGCTCATTCTCTTTCTCTTCACTATCAACATTCTTTGGAGCTTCCGTATCCATACAATGCACAATTTTTTCAATTCTGCATCTATATCTCTGACTTTGATACAAAATATCTTTTAAAGCTTAACAACAAATTTTTAATAAATCTTCTGACTTCATTCTTTTATTCTTTTTACACATTTTTGTATACTTCCTCTTTAACTTGACTTTTTCTATGACATGATACTGTCTCGATCACCTATTAACATTTTTATGACATTTTAAAGACTTTTTTATAGAAGTTTTAGCTTAATAGCAAAATCGATGGGAAATTACAGAGATATTCCATACATAATGCCTGCAGGCATGAATAGCCTCCTCGGTTATTAACATTCCTCACAAGAGAGGTACGTTTACTGCATCTGATGAACCATATTGAGGTATCATCACAATCCAAAGTCCATAGTTTGTATTAAAGTTTTCTCTTGGTGTTATGCATTTTGTGAGTTTGGACAAATGTATAATGACATGTAGTCACTATTACTGTATCATACAGCATCGTTTCCTTGTCCTAAAAATGCTCTGTGCTCATTCTATTCATCTCTGCTTCCCCCCCAACCCCTGCAAATACTGATCTCCTTGCCGTGTCTGAAATTCTGCCTTTTCTACAATGTCATGTGGTTGGAATGGTATACTATATTTGCTTTACACATTGGTTACTTCCACTTAGCAATATGCACTTAAGTTTCCTCCATGTCTTTTCATGACTTGAAGGTTATATTTTTAGTGCTAAATAATATTTCATTGTTTGGATGTATCATCATTTTGTTATCAATTCATCCACTGAAAGACATCTTGGATGTTTCCAAGTTTTGATAAGTATAAATAAAGCTACTATAAACATCCATTTGCAGGCTATTGTTTAGGTATAAAATAACTACCTCAGGTAAATACCAAGGAGTGTGATTGCTGGATCATAAGCTACGAGAGTGTTTTGTTTTGTAAGAACAGTATATTCTTCTGAATTCTATTTCTCTGTGTTCTTTCTCAGTTTTTTCCCCCTTTATTTTCCTTCCATTTCTTTTGAACACATAATATAGTAATTTATAACAGTGATTTCCCTGACACCATCATGCTGGTATTAAGATATGGGATTTCTTTGGAAGGAATGATGCTAAAGTTGAAACTCCAGTACTTTGGCCACCTCATGCGAAGAGTTGACTCATTGGAAAAGACTTTGATACTGGGAGGGATTGGGGGCAGGAGAAGAAGGAGTCGACAGAGGATGAGATGGCTGGATGGCATCACGGACTCGATGGACGCGAGTTTGAGTGAACTCCGGGAGTTGGTGATGGACAGGGAGGCCTGGCGTGCTGCGATTCATGGGGTCACAAAGAGTCGGACACGACTGAGCGACTGAACTGAACTGAACTGAATAATAAAATCTTCCAAATACTCTTTAAGCTAATCCCATAAGCTTGAGATCTCTGAAAAACTAGTTTCCCAAGTTCATGAATTCTCTTTCAACATTGTGAGAGGAATGAGTCTATTCTTTCTCCTCAATGTCCATGGGTGTTTTGCCATAGATGTCTGAGTGGTTCGCCCAAATACAAAAACTTTTTTTGACTCTACACTCTAAGCAAAAGTTGCACATGTATGCTACTCTGTCTGTTCTTAGTTTCTAATTATTTCTGATAATACTAATGCCAAAGGTCTACTTATGAATTATTTTCTATAATTTCATATAACTAAATAATTTGCTGTCCCTAAGAACATAACACAGCCTAGGTGATAACACGGGTTCAACCATTTGCCAGCTCTGTGGTCTTGGGTCAAAAAATAGTACTTACTTTGAAGGGTTTCTAGAAGAAGTAATTAAATTCATACTCTTCCAGATTGCTCAAGACAGTAGTAGAAACACATAGAACACTAAAGAAAAGTTAACTAGTATAACTTTACGTTTTATTATTATTCTCTCTCTCAATAATATAAACATTCTAAATTTACTTTAGAGTTTGTAGCTATTATGGTTTAAATGGTGCCCCTTTCATAGAAGATATGCCAAAATCCTAACTTGAAATCTGTGAATGTGATCTTAAATGGAAATAGAGTTTTGCATATTTAATCAAGTTAAAGTCATTTTCTTGGGCTTAATTCCAATATTATTGGTGTCCTTATTCAAAAATGAAAATTTGGACACATCACAGAGAGACTGCCTCATGAAGACAAAGATAAACACATTTCACACGCAGAAAGAAGACTGCCATGTGAAATTGAAAATAGAGGCAGAGACAATAGTGATATTAACATGACCGAGAAACACGTAGCACCACTAAGAGTTAGGGGCTTCTCAGGTACCACTAGTGGTAAAGGACCTGCCAGCCAGTGCAGGAGACTTAAGAGATGTGGGTTACATCCCTGGGTTGGGAAGATTCCCTAGATAGGAAATGGCAACCCACTCCAGTAATCTTGCCTGGAGAATCCGATGCAAGGAGGAGAGGAGGCTGACGAGCTATAGTCCATAGTGTCCCAGAGTCAGACACAACTGAAGTGGCTTGGCACGCATGCACACACTAGAAGTTAAAGTTCAGTTCAGTTCAGATGCTCAATTTTGTCCAACTCCTTGCAACCCCATGGACTGCAGCATGCCAGGCTTCACCAACTCCCAGGGCCTACTCAAACTCATGTCCATTGAGTTGTTGATGCCATCCAACCATCTCATCCTCTGTCATCCCCTTCTCCTCCCACCTTCAATCTTTCCCAGCATCAGGGTCTTTTCCAAAAGTTGGTTCTTCACATCAGGTGGTCAGAGTATTGGAGTTTCAGCTTCAGCATCACTCCTTCCAATGAATATTCAGGACTGATTTCCTTTAGGATAGACTGGTTGGATCTCCTTGCAGTCCAAGGGATTCTCAAGAGTCTTCTTCAACACCACAGTTCACAAGCATCAATTCTTTGGTGCTCAGCTTTCCTTATAGTCCAAATTTCACATCTGTACATAACTATGGGAAAAATCATAGCTTTGACTAAACAGACCTTTGTTGGTAAAGTGATGTCTCTACTTTTTAATATGCTGTCTAGGTTGGTCATAGCTTTTCTTCCATGGAGCAAGCATCTTTTAATTTCATGACTGCAGTCACAATCTGAAGTAATTTTGGAGCCCCCCCAAAATACTCTTTCACTACTTCTATTGTTTCCCCATCTATTTGCCATGAAGTGATGGGATTGGATGCCATAATCTTAGTTTTCTGAATGTTGAGTTTTAAGCCAACTTATTCACTCTCCTCTTTCAATTTCATCAAGAGGCTCTATGCTTCTTCACTTTCTGCAACAAGGGTGGTGTCATTGGCATGTCTGAGGTTATTGATATTTCTCTTGGCACTCTGGATCCCAGCTTCATTAGCCTGGCATTTTGCCTGATGTATTCTGCATATAAGTTAAATAAGCAGGGTGACAATATACACCCTTGACATACTCCTTTCCCAGTTTGGAAACAGTCTGTTCCATGTCCAGTTCTAATTGCTGCTTCTTGACCTGCATACAGATTTCTCAGGAGGCAGGTCAGATGGTCTGGTATTCCCACCACTTTAAGAAGTTTCCACAGTTTGTTGTGATCCACACAGTTAAAGGCTTTGGCATAGTCAATAAAGCAGGTGTTTTTCTGGAACTCTATTTTTTTTGATTAGCCAAAAGATATTGGCAATTTGATCTCTGGTTCCTCTTCCTTTTCTAAATTCAGCTTGTACATCAGGAAGTTCACTTTTCATGTTGTTGAAACCTGGCTTGGAGAATTTTGAGCATTAATTTGATAGTGTTTGAGATAAGTGCAATTGTGCAGTAGTTTGAACATTCTATGGCTTTGCCTTTCTTTGGGATTGGAATGAAAACTGAACTTTTCCAGTCCTGTGGCCACTGCTCAGTTTTCCAGATTTGTTGGCTTAATGAATGCAGTACTTTCACAGCATCATCTTTTAGGATTTGAAATAGCTCAACTGGAATTCCATCACCTCCACTAGCTTTGTTCATAGTGATGCTTCCTAAGGCCCACTTGATTTTGCATTCCAGGATGTCTGGCTCTAGGTGAATAATCTCACAATCATGGTTATTTGGGTCATGAAGATCGTTTCTATTTAGTTCTTCTCTGTACTTTTGCCACCTCTTCTTAATATCTTCTGCTTCTTTAGGTCCATACCATTTCTGTCCTTTATTGTGCCCATCTTTGCATGAAATGCTTCCTTGGTATCTCTACTTTTCTTGAAGAGATCTCTAGTCTTTCCCATTCTGTTCTTTTCCTCTATTTCTTTTCATTGATCACTGAGGAAGGCTTTCTTACCTTTTCCTGCTGTTCTTTGGCACTCTGCATTCAGATGCTTATATCTTTCCTTTTCTCCTTTGCTTTTCACTTCTCTTCTTTTCACAGCTATTTGTAAGGCCTCCTCAGACATCCATTTTGCTTTTTTGTATTTCTTTTCCATGGGGATGGTCTTGATCCCTGTCTCCTGTACAGTGTCACGAACCTCATTCCATAGTTCATCAGGCACTCTGTCTATCAGGTCTAGGCCCTTAAATCTATTCCTCACTTCCACTGTATAGTCATAAGGGATTTGATTTAGGTCATACCTGAATGGTCTATTGGTTTTCCCTACTTTCTTCAATTTAAGTCTGAATTTGGCAATAAGGAGTTCTTGATCTGAGTCACAGTCAGCTCCCAGTCTTGTTTTTGCTGACTGTATAGAGCTTCTCCATCTTTGGCTACAAAGAATATAATCAATCTAATTTTGATGTTGACCATCAAGTGACGTCCATGTGTAGAGTCTTCTCTTGTGTTGTTTGAAGAGAGTGTTTGTTATGACCAGTGTGTTCTCTTGGCAAAACTCTATTAGCCTTTGCCCTGCTTCATTCCGTACTCCAAGGCCAAATTTGCCTGTTACTCCAGGTGTTTCTTGACTTCCTACTTTTGCATTCCAGTCCCCTATAATGAAAAGGACATGTTTTTTGGGTGTTAGTTCTAAAAGGTCTTGCCACCTACTCCTAAAATTTCAATGTTCACTCTTGTCATCTCCTGTTTGACCACTTCCCATTTGCCTTGATTCATGGACTTACCATTCCAGGTTCCTATGCAATATTTTTCTTTACAGCATTGGACTGTACTTCCATCACCAGTCACATCCACAACTGGGTGTTGTTTTTGTTTTCGCTCCATCTCTTCATTCTTTCCGGAGTTATTTCTCCACTGATCTCCAGGAGCATATTGGACACCTACTGACCTGGGGAGTTCATCTTTCAGTATCCTGTCTTTGTGCCTTTTAATACTGTTCATGGGGTTGTCAAGGTAAGAATACTGAAGTGGTTTGCCATTCCCTTCTCCAGTAGATCACGTTTTGTCAGAACTCCACACAATGACTTCTCTGGTGGCTAAGACAGTAAAGCGTCTATCTACAATGAGGGAGACCTGAGTTCGATCCCTGGGTTGGAAAGATCCTCTGGAGAAAAAAATGGCAACCCGCTCTTGTACTCTTGCCTAGAAAATCCCTCAGATAGAAAGGCATGGTAGTCTACAGTCCATGGGGCTGAAAAGAGTCAGACATGACTGAGTGACTTCACTTCCACTTTTTTTTCACTTTCCCACCAAGACCTGTCCATCTTGGGTGGCCCTATTGGCATGGCTCATTGTTTCATTGAGTTAGACAAGGTTGTGGTCCATGTAATCAAATTAGTTAGTTTTCTCTGATTGTGTTTTTCACTCTGTCTGCCCTCTGATGGAGAAGGATAAGAGGCTTGTGGAAGCTTCCTGATGGGAGAGACTGACTGAGAGAGAAACTGAGTCTGGTTCTGATGGGCGGGGCCATGCTCAGTAAATCTTTAATCCAATTTTCCATTGATGGATGGAGCTGCTGTTCCCTCCCTGTTGTTTGACCTGAGACCAAACTATGGTGGAGGTAATGAAGATAATGGTGCCCAACCCTGCAGCAGGCCAGAACTGACCCATGCCTCCACTGGAGACTCCTGGACACTTATAGGCAAGTCTGGGTCAGTCTCTTGTTGGGGTCACTGCTCCTTCCCCCTGGGTCCTCATACACACAAGATTTTGTTTGTGCCTCCAAGAGTCTGTTTCTCCAGTCCTGTGTAAGTTCTGGTGGCTTTATGGTGGGGTTAATGGCAACCTCCTCCAAGAGGGTTTATGCCATACCCAGGTCTACTGAACCCAGAGCCCCTGCCCCTGCTGACCCATACCTCCATAGGAGACACTCAAACATAGCTCTGTCTCTGTCTCTATGGGGTCTCTGGGTCTTGGTGTGCATAAGATTTGTTTGAACCCTACAAGTGTCTTTTGCGGGTGTGGGGTTTGATTTTAAATCTGATTTCACCCCTCTTACCATCTTTTCTTTAGGGCTTCCCTGGCGGCTCAGAGGTTAAAGTGTCTGCCTGCAATGGGGGAGACCTGGGTTTGATCCCTGGGTTGGGAAGATCCCCTGGAGAAGGAAATGGCAACCCACTCCAGTATTCTTGCCTGGAGAATCCCATGGATGGAGGAGCCTGGAGGGCTACAGTCCACAGGGCCGCAAAGAGTCAGACATGACTGAGCAACTTCACTTTCACCATCTTTCTGGGGCTTCTCCTTTGCCCTTGGATATGGGGTATCTTTTTTTCATCGGATCCAACATTTTCCTGTCAATGGTTGTTCAGCAGCGAGTTGTAATTTTGGAGTTCTCACAGGAGAAGATGAGTGCACATCTTTCTACTTCACCATCTTGGAGTAGCATAACTAGAAGTTAAAAGAGGAAAGCAAATGTCCTTCCTGAGAAGCTTCAGAGGGAATATAACTCTGCCAGTAAATCTCCAGAACACTAAGAAACTAAGTTTTTGCTGTCTTAAGTCACTCAATTTGTGGAACTTTGTTATGACTTTGCCAGGAAATTAATACAGTGTCATGCAATAACACTCATCCTTCTCTGAACTTTACTTCTTGTGAAGCATATGTATCCAAAATAGTTTAATGGCGAAGACAATGACTGTCTTCCTACCTGTGCAATAAATCTTTCCTTTGACTTATTACTATTTTTTTTTGTATTTTCATAGTTCTCAGACCTCTTTTGTAATTTGAAAACTGTGTTTGAGAGACTGTATGATTTCCCACAAGGAAGTCTTGCCTAGTAGGCTGAGTATTTATCTTTGTAGCACCACTGTCTCTGGAGCTGAATGATACAGCTAGATTCTATCTGCATCATTAGATCCTCCACCAACATATATTTCTCAATGGATCTAGAGGTAATTAAGATTCAATCTCATTACTTGTTCCAGTCTCATAACTGGGAGCTAAATATCAGCTCCAACTTGTTCAGCTGTTGCCTTTCCCAAAATGTTCATTGGCCATTATTCAAACATAATCTGATCCAATCTATCCCAGAGTGCCAGAATTTTCACTGTTGTTGCTCTCAGGGTCCCCATCTATCACTATTTCTCACCAAGTGCCCTCTGCTACAACATTATTAAAATTCTAACAGATAATAACTAAATCATAAGCCTGATTTGCCTGCTTGCATGTCTCTGCCCATTCTGTTCTATTTTTACCTATTATGAATATTCAGATTTGTGACTATCTAAATAATCCTGCCTACTATCATTTGTAACATTTTATATTACTCTAATTTCAACTTCTCATTATAATCTAATATCTAGAGACCATTTACAGATGACCACCAAGTCTCCCTACTCACAATTAGTTTATCTGTCCCTCTCCCAGAGCCTGCTAGTGCAAGAGATGCAAAAGATGGAGTTTTGAGCCCTGGCTCGGGAAGATCCCCTGGAGGAGGGCATGGCAACCCACTCCAGTATTCTTGCCTGGACTATCTCATGGGCAGGAGGAGACTGGCAGGCTACTGTCCATAAAGTTGCAGAGAGTCAGACACAATTGAGCACAAACAGCAATTCCCTGGAATAGTTCGTTTCCACCAACTGCCATGGTTTCCTACCACTGCTCTGAAGGGAGAGTCTTTGCTGTCTTATCTTTGTGGATGAAGGTTCTGGTTCCCTGAGCGGGTAGAAGACTTGATGGTGTGGAGTTTGGCTGTGCCTCCCCTTGCCCTCCTCTAGTCAGCACCACAAAGAAAGCTTTGTGTGTTTTACTCCCATCTTATTTGTGAGTCCTTGATGAGAGAATGCTACTCCTCACTCTTTGACTTAAAGAGGCTCTGCATTGTTATGCCAACCAGCCTTTAACTATCTAACATTTTTAAGCTGTATCTTCACATTAGTTTAGGGAGTCATGAGGGCTCAGCCCCAGGTAAGCAAGTCCTTGGCCTTCTCTGGCCCAGGTTTCTGATTACTCGACTGTGGTCTCACTTCAGTTCTCTATTATTTTCAGGAAATACTTAATTTTCAGTTTGTCCAGCTGTTGCTTAGTTGTCAAGATGTCAACAGTACTCTTTTTAGTTCCCTATTTCTTTGAACTGAAAGCTAGAGGTTGTCTGAATTGTTTTTAGAAAACTGTTAAAACTTGTGTTTTTTACCATTTCTTTGCATACCTCATTCCATATGCAATTATCAGTAGCATAGGTAGTTCCTCTTTTTCTTTTCCAGTGCCTATGCCATGATGTAATCAATAACCCTCCCTCCTAGTTGTTTAAATAATATTTTAATGTTCCAAGGATACTTTGAGGCATTATCTTTTGGAGAAAACCAGTACTCTCCACTTCTCCTGAGAGTCTCAGCTAAAGTTTCTTAATTAGATAAACATCAATGATGATTGGGGAGGAGTTTTGTTTCTTTATACCTTCAGGCTCTGTATTCTTATGTGTTTGTATTTTCCTCTCTTGCAGATTTAAACTCTTTTGAAAAACAAATCTATTTTAAGAAATTCTTCACTATACAGTGTCTTTTATAATTTAGGTATTAAATAGTTACTGAATTTATTTGGTGTGAGTACTTATGAATCTTTATCAAGACCAAAAGACCTGATAACAGCCACTAATACAAGTACTCATACTATTTTTCCCTTTATCTTCCCTTTTTTTTTTTTTTTTGGTGAACACTTACCAAATGGATGGGTGAAATATTTAATAAAACTAAAGTAAATTATATATACTGAGTGTAATAGATGACTTTGCAAGTATGAAAAAAACTGAACATTCAATAAGATTTATGACATAATTGATACTTTTGAATTGTGATGTTGGAGAAGACTTTTGAGAATCCCTTGGACTGCAAAGAGATCCAACCAGTCCATTCTAAACGAGATCAGTCCTGGGATTTCTTTGGAAGGAATGATGCTAAAGCTGAAACTCCAGTACTTTGGCCACCTCATGCGAAGAGTTGACTCATTGGAAAAGACTCTGATGCTGGGAGTGATTGGGGGCAGGAGGAGAAGGGGCGACTGAGGATGAGATGGCTGAATGGCATCACCGACTCATGATGTTTGAGTGAACTCTGGGAGTTGGTGATGGACAGGGAGGCCTGGCGTGCTGCGATTCCTGGGGTCACAGAGTCAGACACGACTGAGTGACTGAACTGAACTGACTGAAAATGAGGTTATCACTATTTAAACATCTAGCACAAAATAAGCACTAAAAACGTGCATTCTAATCTACCTTCATTTTCTTAATATCCACTCAAGAAATGATCAAATTTAGCTACACAGAATCTCAGAAAGAAAATTTTAGAATGTGAGGCAATTTGGGTTCCAACAGCCCTACTTGAAGCACAATAGGGAATTACAGTCAGCTGAAAGGCAGCTTAAGTTCAGACTGTTAATTACTGAGGGTAAAAAAAATTACTAATAAATAAGAGAAAGGAATAAAGGGACAGATAGAATGGTGATAGAAGCAAATTTCACCTAATTTCTCTGAGTTACCCCTCATTTGTATTTAAACAGTTGAACAAATATGACTATCATGTAACTTTTATAAAGCCTCCCAGTGATTTACTTCCTTCCCGGCCTAAAACATAATAATAAAACAGATTTGAAAAAAAAAAAATCATAAAGTGACTTTATGGTTTGGGGAGCTCAGTGGTGATGGTACAAGCAATGATGGAGGTGGGAGGAAGTAAAAGATGATTTCAGAAAGAGTTATATTTAGCTAAATAATGTGAATATTTTGTAAAAGTTACCTTACTGTATTAAGTCACCTTTCATGGCATTCAAGTCTGATGAGATTTTTTTTTGCCAGTTGTTCTTAATATTTCCTTTCTTCCCAGGTCAATTCTTTCCATGATAATAATTCAGGCAAATAATTTGCCTTCATGGAAATAAAGCAAATAAGTCTTCCTACTCTTGTAAATTTCCCAGCTATGTTTCTTGTTGACCTCTGTATTTTTTTTTTTGATAGTTGTCTACAATTTGTATTTTTGTATCTATTAGAAAAAAACATCGTAGGTAATTTATAGCACCACATATGCTTTAGATCTCTGTGGCTCCAAACTGTTTACATTGTTAAATATCAGTTTTCTTTCTTAGTGGTTAAGAAAAAGTGAGAAGTGTTGTAAAGCTCTAGTTTAAAGAAAAAACTAAAATTATTAGAACAGAAATAACCCATATATGGAAGAAAATGATGCCTACAACATGACTGAAAAACTTTTCAGTTGAAAACTTAGAGATAGAGCAAAGAGGACCTGGGGGAGAAGTATGGACTTTAATGCAAAGAACTAATCCCACAACATAGTAGAAGGAGGGGGTGGGATGAATTGAGAGTTGCTTGAAACATATGCATTACCATATATAAAACAGATAGCTAGTGGGAAGATATATATAACACATGGAGCTCAACTGGTGCTCTGTGACAACATAGAGGAGTGGGATGGGGTGAAGGGGGTGGGAGGTAAGCTTAAGAGGAGTTATATGTATACTTATGGCTGAGTCACATTGTTGTATAGCAGAAACCAACACAATATTGTAATTATACTTCAATTAAAAATTTTAAATAACATGAAAGAGCATGTCATTCAAAGAATACTACAAATGAACCATGAACCCATCAGATTTCAACATCAGATATAAAAGAAAATTCTCTTTTCTTCCAGACATTTTTTTCTAGACATGTCCATATTTCTCTTCTTGCTTCTGACTCTCAAAGTCCTATGCCAATGTTAGCCCTGACATTTTCATTTGGTTCTTTAAATCATAGAGCATCATGGTGCCTGGTCTTACCTAAAATATTTTCCTAAAACACTTGCAAAATAACTTTTATGGTTCAAAATCTATAAATGTGCAGTAATTCATACTGGTAGCATAGTCTGTGGTGAAATTTTGTATGTTCTCAATATAATTATGGATATCAGCTTTAAAAACACATTTCACTGGGTTAAAGAAAATGACCACCTTATTAAATTCTATCAATTAAATCAGAATGCAATACAACTAATAGATCTAATTTTTAATTGTACTACTTCCTTAATACTCATGCCTAGACATTAGCACAGGGCTTTCATCTTGTCAAAACTTTTCACAGTTTAGACTTTCCAAATCTATCTATGTATATTTAATTATCATTGTACCTCTTTTAGACAACACTAATGTGCATCTTTAAAAAGGCTGTTCCTCTTTCCATAATGCTGTTTTCAATCTCCCAACATATGCCAAATCATCTTTTTTCTTTTTATTTCCTTCAGCCCATTAAGTTTATTCCCTTTTCTGAGCTCCTATATTAAATAATATTGCATTACACAATTTTGCTTTTCAAATAATTTTACAAATTAATGGTATAGAGACTGGTATTTTGCTTTTATCACACAGATGAAAATATATACTAGGAAAATAAATGCCATTTCTTCAACAAATTAATTGATTTGTCATTTCAATTTAAAATTTATAATATAGTGTTGATGACTGTATATATGACAAATATACTGTTTTTTACTATCATTTATTCACTTGTATTCATATTATATTCTTAATAGAGACTTATCAAGTACTAGAAACCAGGATCAGGACTTGTATTTATTTCCCACACCCGCATATATTTATAAACATACTTTGATGGGCTGAAGAGTAATTTAAATAAAATCTGGTATATAGAATTGAAAATCATTAAGTGTTGTGAATATATCCTCCTAATTTGGCCAAAAATGTATTGTGCTTATTTATTGAATACATATTTAGTGCTCTTTGGAGCCAAAGATAGAGAAGCTCTATACAGTCACCAAAAACAAAACTGGGAGCTGACTATGGCTCAGATCATCAACTTCTTATTGCCAAATTAAGACTGAAGTTAAAGAAAATAGGGAAAACCACTAGACCATTCAGGTAGGACCTAAATCAAATCCCTTATGATTATACAGTGGAAGTGAGAAATAGATTTAAGGGATTAGATCTGATAGAGTGCCTGAAGAACTATAGACAGAGGTTTGTGACTTTGTACAGGAAGAAGTGATCAAGACTATCCCCAAGCGGAAAAAAATGCAAAAAGGCAAAATGGTTGTCTGAGGAGGCCTTACAAATAGCTATGAAAAGAAGAGAAGTGAAAGGCAAAGGAGAACAGGAAAGATATACCCATTTGAATGCAGAGTTCCAAAGAATAGCAAGGGGAGATGAGATAGCCTTCCTCAGTGATCACTGCAAAGAAATAGAGGAAAGCAACAGAATGGGAAAGACTAGAGATCTCTTCAAGAAAATTAGAGATACCAAGGGAACATTTCATGCAAAGATGGGCACAAGGAAGGATAGAAATGGCATGGACCTAGGAGAAGCAGAAGATATTAAGAAGTGGCAAAAAATATACTGAAGAACTATACAAAACGATCTTCATGACCCAGATAACCATGATTGTGTGATCACTCACCTAGAGCCAGACATCCTGGAATGCAAAATCAAGTGGGCCTTAGGAAGCATCACTATGAACAAACCTAGTGGAGGTGATGGAATTCCAGTTGAGCTGTTTCAAATACTAAAAGATGATGCTATGAAAGTATTGCACTCATTAAGCCAGCAAATCTGGAAAGTCAGCAATGGCCCCAGGACTGGAAAAGGTCAGTTTTCATTCCAATTCCAAAGAAAGGCAATGCCAAAGAATGTTCAAACTACTGCACAACTGCATTCATCTCACATGCTAGCAAAACAATGCTCAAAATTCTCCAAACCAAGCTTCAACAGTATGTGAAACATGAACTTCCTGATGTTCAAGCTGGGTTTAGAAAAGGCAGAGGAACCATAGATCAAATTGCCAATATCCATTGGATCATTGAAAAGCTAGAATTAAAAAAAAAAATCTACTTTTGTTTTATTGACTATGCCAAAGCCTTTAACTGTGTGAATCACAACAAACTGTGGAAAATTCTGAAAGAGATGGGAATACCAGATCACCTGACCTGACTCCTGAGAAATCTGTATGCAGGTCAAGAAGCAGCAGTTAGAACTAGACATAGAACAACAGTCTGGTTCCAAACTGGGAAAGGAGTACATCAAGGCTATATATTGTCATCCTGCTTATTTAACTTACATGCAGGATATATCGTGTGAAATGCTGGGCTGGATGAAGCACAAGTTGGAATCAAATTTGCTGGGAGAAATCAATAACTTCAGATATGCAGATGACACCACCCTTATGGCAGAAAGTGAAGAACTAAAGAGCCAATTGATGAAAGAGAAAGAGGAGAGTGAAAATGTTGGCTTAAAACTTAACATTCAGAAAACTAAGATCATGGCATCCGGTCCCATCACTTCATGGCAAATATATGGGGAAGCAATAGAAACAGTGACAGACTTTATTTTGGGGGGCTCCAAAATCACTGCAAATGGTGAATTTAGTCATGAAAGTAAAAGACACTTGCTCCCTGAAAGAAATGCTATGACCAACCTAGACAGCATATTAAAAAGCAGAGACATTACCAACAAAGGTCTGTCTAGTCAAAGCTATGATTTTTCCAGTAGTCATGTATGTATGTGAGAGTTGGACTATAAAGAAAGCAAATTACTGAAGAATTGATGCTTTTGAATCTTGATGTTGGAGAAGACTCTTGAGAGTCCCTTGGACTACAACAAGATCCATCCAGTCCATCCTAAAGGAAATCAGTCCTGAATATTTATTGGCATGACTGATGCTGAAGCTGAAACTGCAGTTCTCTGGCCACCTGATGCAAAGAACCGACTCATTGGAAAAGACCCTGATGCTGGGAAAGATTGAAGGCAGGAGGAGAAGGGAGTGACAGAGGAGAGATGGTTGAATGGCATCACCGAGGTGATGGACATGAGTTTGAGTGGGCTCTGAGAGTTGGTGATGAACAGCAGAAGCCTGGTGTGGTGCAGTCCATGGGGTTGCAAAGAGTCGGACATGGCCGATCAATGGAACTGAACTGAACTGATAGTCCAGGCAATGTTTTGGGTACAGGGCATATAAGTATGATTGAGATATGTCCCCTACTTCCAAAGATTTCACACTGTAGTAAGAGAAAGGGCAAGAATAAAAATATTTATGATGTGAAGTAACTGTCAATCAGAGCCTCTAAAATGCCATGGTTGGCAGTGGAGGAGATGACTGTTTCTGATCTGGTCACAGCATCCTCTCACAAGGAGATACTCAAAGGCAATCCTTCCTTGTAAAGAAATTAGAACTTCAGATTTCTTTTATCTCATATGAAACTGAAAATCTAGATTCTTTTTCACTCCTTGACATTCTTTTCCATGCCTAACAGGCTACCTAGAACATATTAGATTTACAGTCAAGGATTTGTGAATATAGTCTTATATTAATAATAACATCTATAATAAGAAAATATTAAAAGCACTAAAAACCCAATATTTAAAGATATTTGCTTCATCAGCAAATAGGACATGAATGACCACAACATGTTTCTAATTGTGATTTATTTAAATTGTGATGAGTTTACCTTTGGGCACAGAAATATTAATGTCCTTGATTATGGGGTACTGCCTCAGAATGTATTTGGAATGTTACATAACATTTGATATGTGTAATGCAGTATCTCTTTTTTGTACTATATAAATAAAAACTTAAAAATAAATATAAATAATTTAATTAATAAAATATATAAAGTTATAATTAAATAAATATAAGTACATTCTATTTTTATATTGTAGATATTTGTATAATGTTAAATATATATACATCTAAATAATTATTTAAACTGTAATGCAAAATCCATGTGGCCTGAAGGGACTCAGAGGAAAAAAACAATGTGTTCTTATCTATGAACGAGTCGTGAATTACCACCTGCTCACACAGACTTTCTTTGAATTTTTTCAAGGCATGGCAACTCTTGCCACATGATTTCTCTCATAGTTCACAGCTGTCAGTTTCAAATCCAGGATCAATTTTACGCGATGGGCCCAGAGAGCATGGAACATTCTGAGCAAAAACACGGTTGAAGAAGGCAAAGCAGCAGGTGTTTTAAAAATCGACTTGTAGGGAGAATGGCATTGAAACATGTATAATATCATGTAAGAATCGAATCGCCAGTCTATGTCCGATGTAGGATACGGCATGCTTGGGGCTGGTACACGGGGATGACCCAGAGAGATGTTGTGGGGAGGGGGGTGGGAGGGGGGTTCATGTTTGGGAACGCATGTACACCCGTGGTGGATTCATGTCAATGTATGGCAAAACCAATACAGAATTGTAAAGTAAAATAAAAAAATAAAAAAATAAAAATAAAAATATGAAAAAAAAAAATAGACTTGTAAGCCAACTGTGGGCCACTTTAGCGGTACACAGGCTGAGGCTGATGATCCACTGACTCCTCTGTTTACTTGCGAAACAGACACATTTGAGGGAAAGCACGTTTCTTCAGATCACTGGGCTTCGGGACAAAGCTCAGGTGTGAGTGAAATGGTGACTTTACACGAATAGTCACTGTTTTTCCTGATCATCTTTCTTATCAGGAAATTCACATTATCATTGTCCTTGTACTTATTCTAGATAAGAAAATGCATCAACTTTTCATTTTATGACTTGTACACTTCAATATTTTACCTATTAATAAAGGATTTCAGATTTTTAAAAGATTGGTCAAATCAGACTAATATTCTACTAGTAAACATTGATTAATATCATAGTTTCCTTCATAAAATATGCCATTTGGATTAGATTCATAATATCCATAATCTGAAATGGTGTTAACCTAGAAAACACTAGTCTTTCCTTTGCAGTCTTTATCAGTGACAAATTGTAAGAAACTATCTCAAGTTGACCTTGTCTATTCCCCTTATGAAATGGAATTTGAAGATTTCATTTTCTTCTAGCAAGTTACAGCTACAACTTATCTTCAAAAAAGAGAAAAAAACAGAGCTAACTCCTTGGGTCCTTAAAAAAATTAATCTTGAGAATTCAATTTCTTTTACTTCTTAATGTCTTAAGTTTCAATCATCTCTTTCATTTTTCCAGGACAAGAACACTTTTTCCTAAATTGCTGAGTTCTATGTAGTTCAATACATTTCCTACCTTAGACTCTTCCCAAGCATTCTATGATTACCAAATTGTAAAAAAAATAAAATAAAATAAAAAGAGACTTTTACTTCTTGACTGGAAGAAAACAGTAAGTCTTCACAATCTGGCTCCTTGTCAATTTTCAGCAAAGAGGTACAAACAGCTGTTGTCTCTACTGATCCAAACTGACACCTGCCAGAGATTTCCAGGGTCCACAGAAATAGCAGCTCTTCTCCTTTCCATACTCCATTGTAACTAAGCCCGAAATTTTACTTTACTTCACTCTAAATGTGATCAGTCACTCAGTCGTGTCTGACTCTCTGAAGCCCCATGGACTGTAGGTCACCAACCTCCTTTGTTCACGGGATTTCCCAGGCAAGAATACTGGAGCGGGTTGCCATTTCCTCTTCCAGGGATCTTCCTGACCCAGGGAAGACATCTCTAAGTCTCCTACATTTGCAGGCAGATTCTTTACCACTAGGACCACCTGGGAAGCTCCAAATACTTGAAAACCAAAACAGCAACAAAAAAATGGTTTATAACATTATACAAGTTGTATATGTACAACATTATATTTCTACTTCTGTATTCCTTATAACATGATCAAAACCACCAAAACTCTAGCTTCCATCCCTCACAGTACAGTAGATCCAACTTTACCTAATTTGCCCTCCCCACCACTGCCTCTTCCCCTCTGTCACCCACTACTCTGTTCTCTGTATCTTAGTGCTTGTTTTTGTTTGTCTTGTTCAGTTATTTTGTTTCTTGTTTATTTTTTATATTCCACATATGAGTAAGATCATACAGTATTTGTCTTTTCCTGACTTATTTTACTTAAGCAAAATATCCTCAAGTTTCATCCATGTTATCACAGATCTGCCAGAGTTTTTTGTCATTGTTCTTTGTTCATTTTGTTTCCTTATGGATTTTTTATAAGCAACAATATTACAAAATATAAATTGGGAGATAGAATTTAAAAGTGCATTGAAAGTTCTGTATATGAAAGTATTTAAAGACCTGAAATCATATATCATTGACCAGTAATGTGTCACTACTTTAATGCTGCTGCAAATAAAGCTAACACAATTTAGGATGTGATAGACAAAATTTGAAGTGCAAGCCAAATGGACATTTGTGAAACATTTAATACAGGTCACCGTGTTCCATGTTGTGTGTTAAGAAAGCATGGTACAATCCCCATTAATATCATGTATTCTGCCATGTAATATTGTATAAACTTATTTGATGATAGTTCAGTTCAGTTCAGTTCAGTCGCTCAGTTGTGTCTGACTCTTTATCTGTCCACAAACCAGACTGTAAGTTTCATAAGAGAAAGGATTTCATTTGAGCTGTCATCATTTTACCAGCACAGTTTTTGATAACTCAGAGCACACAGGCAATAAATATTTCTTCAGTGAATAAAAGAGTCCTAGGGAATTTAAACAGATTGTTAAAGGATCTTTGCATTTTTCCATATCAGAAAACCTCAGAGATAGTAAGTCCTTTATTTAGCAAAGAGTAAGAAAGGAGTAAGAAAGAATCCATAGCAGTTTGCAAATATGTGAAGTTATTTCATATAAAAGAAGGAATAAACCTGTTTTAATCTTTTCCAAGTGGACAGAACTGTGATAACAGACAAATTTCACAAAAATACACTTCAGGTAAACATGAAAGAAGACATCTCTGAAAAGTGAAAGTGAAAGTCGCTCAGCAGTGTCTGACTCTGCTACCCCATGGACTATAGTCCATGGACTTCTCCAGGCCAGAATCCTGGAGTGGGTAGCCTTTCCCTTCTCCAAAGGATCTTCCCAATCCAGGGATCAAACCTAGATCTCCTGCATTGCAGGCAGATTTTTTGCCAGCTGAGCCAGAAGGAAAGCCCATTCTGAAAAGTAAAACCTTTATAATATTGGGTTGACCAAAACATTCATTTGGACTTTTCCAATTGTATAGAGCAATATAATATGTTCACAAGTGATGTATAGCAAGTTCCCGAACAGAGACTGAAGCAGAGAAAGAGTAGTCACCAGTTTAGGCTGAAGCAACAAGGATTGGTTGCCAACTAAAGTAAATAATTTAAAATCACCTATAGCATTAAAGATTTTATCATTATGTGGTGTCATTATCTAATGCCAGGGGCTTGCCTGGTGGCTCAGTGGTAAAGAATCTGCCTGCAATGCAGGAGATATGGGAGATGTGGGTTTGATCCCTGGGTTGGGAATCACCTGAAGGAGGAAATGGCAACCCACTCCAATATTCTGGCCTGGAAAATTCCATGGACAGAAGAGCCTGGTAGGCTATAGTCCATAAGGGTCACAAAGAGTCAGACATGACTGACCAACTGAATACACACACATTACCTAATGCCAAACAAAATAGAATTATTATAATTCATTTAACTTTTAAAATTAAAATCAACTAATTGATGTGTTCAATGAACTGAATATTTTGTAGACTGTATTCTAAATTTAAAATATTGTGTTAATTGTCTAGAATTGAAAAGACCTCACAAGACTGAAAATCAATTAGTCAATCCAACTGTAATTATATGTTTAGATAAAATATAATTTAGCTAAATTATCATACCACCTTGGTAGTATTCAAATCCAGCAGTGAACTGCAAATCTTTGAGTCTCCTGCCAATTCTCTCTCCTGCCTTTCAGTCAAGGGTCCTGAACTTAGTCAACTAGTTCTCCCACAGTGGTGTCCTGCCTAATACATTTGCTCATTGGTTCTTTTAATCTGGTGACATGCACACACTCTATCACAGCCTCTTTCGTTTGAATAAGAATGCCTGACAACAATTCTTATGTAGGCAACCATACTCAAGAAGCGGCAATGGCCTCATGTCATCATGTTTCTCTGTCCTTCTGGAGTTCGTTATTCCCAAGATAAATTTCACCCTGCCTCTGCCATCACACTTACCATCTGACACAGACTTCTTTCAAATCAACATCTTAATTTCAGAGGAATGATGATAGTTTATGCCTTATATGTATTTCCAAATCAATTGAATTTTCCTCAGTGAAATACACACAGAAGTATTGGTGGGAGTTGCAATAATTTGTGGGAGGGGTAGGTTACATTGCATTTGGTGAGATAACTTTGTGCCCTAGCCTCAGTGAATGTACAGGAAACAATAGTAGTTTCCTACTTATCTGTGGTTTCGCTTTACCAGGTCTCAGTTACCCAGTCAATCACAGTCTGAAAATATTACATGGAAAATTCCAGAAATTAGCAATTTGTACCTGTTACCTTGCGCATTGTTCTGAGTCACGTGATAAAATCTTGTGCTGCTGGCTGCTGCTGCCCAGGACATGAATCCTCCCTTTGTTTAGCTATCTCATCCACTAGACACTTAGTAGCCATGCTCAGTTGGAAGTCTGTCAAGGTACTGCAGTGCTTGTGTTCAGTCAGCCAGTTCAGTCACTCAGTCGTGTCCGACTCTTTGCGACCCCGTGGACTGCCGCACAGCAGGCTTCCCTGTCCATCACCAACTCCCAGAGCCTGCTCAAATTCATGTCTTTTGAGCTGGTGATGTCATCCAGCCATCTCATCCTCTGTCGTCCCCTTCTGTCTTCAATCTTTCCCAGCATCAGGGGCTTTTCCAAATAGTCAGTTCTTTGCATCAAGTGGCCAAAGTACACTGGAGTTTCAGCTTCAGCACCAGTCCTTCCAATCAATATTCAGGACTGATTTCCTTTAGGATTGATCGGTTTGATCTCCTTGCAGTCCAAGGGACTCTCAAGAGTTTTCTCCAATACCATAATTCAAAACCATCAATTCTTTGGTGCTCAGCTTTCTTCATAGTCCAACTCTCACATCCATACATGACCACTGGAAAAACCATAGCCTTGACTAGATGGACCTTTGTTGGCAAAGTAATGTCTCACTTTTTAATATGCTTTCTAGGTTGGTCATAACTTTCCTTCCAAGGAGTAAGCATCTTTTAATTTCACGGCTGCAATCACTATCTGCAGTGATTTGGGAGCCCCCCAAAATAAAGTTTGTCACTGTTTCCATTGTTTCCCCAACTATTTGCCATGAAGTTGTGGGACTGGATGCCATGATCTTAGTTTTTTGAATGTTGAGTTTTAAGCCAGTTTTTTTCACTCTCCTCTTTCACTTTCAAGAAGTAGTCCTTTTGTTCAAGGAATACTTATTTTACTTAATAACGGCCCCATGCTGTAGAGTAACCGTGCTGTAAATTCAGATAGTCTCTTATCATGCCTAATTTATAAACTAAACTTAATTATAAGCATTTATGTATTTATAGGGCTTCCCAGGTGGCGCAAGGTTAAAGAACCTGCTTGCCAGGGCAGGAGATATAGGAAACATAAGTTTGATTCCTGGGGCAAGAAGATCCCCTGGAGGAGGAAAAGGCAACCCACTCCAATATTCTTGCCTGGGAAATCCCATGGACAGAAGAGCCTGGCGGGCTACAGTCCTTGGGGTTGTAAAGTCAGACATGACTGAACATGTGTGCACACACAATATATATACCTCTCAGCAGAGTTTCAAGCATCCATTGGGAGTCTACGGCATTGAACTCAAGCATTGTCATGCGACTTGTCATATGTGAGCAGAAGTGGGCCTTTGTTAGTTTGAGCACATCGTTCCTATGTCCCTCTGCCACAGTCTTACAATGCACTATCCAGAGGCTATCCTATCAGACTGGGACCTAAATCGAAAATGCCATGCATGTACTACTTAGGCAGTTGTCAATCTGAGATGGGCATTGAGAGAAAGTGTCCTCTGTTGTTATGAGCCACTGAGATTCAGGGATTATTTCCTACCACAGCATACCCTAATGTGTCATGAGATAAAATGTTTTTATCTCACAAGCATGGCAACAACTACAAACAAATTGTATCTGGCATTGAAAGCGATGTGGAGAAGCAAAGTGGGTAGAAGGAGATACCATGGGACAATCTGAAAGGGAAGCCCAGGATGAATCTGAAGGAACTGAACTTCAATTGCATCAGAAGTTATCTGCTAGCAACTTGATGTAAAATATGTAATCACCTCAAATGGAAAACAGGAACTTTATATGCCAATTTTTCTGAAAAGGATGCTTATGGGGTTTAACCACAGAATAAATTTTGAGTTTGATAGGAGAACATGGTGCTGCAGATAAAGATGTTAGGATGAGGATTTTGGCTTCAGAAACAGAGAGGAAGTGACAGCTTTTAAGGACAGGAACAGGAAGAAATAACAGAATTTTGAAATGTGTTGAATGAACAGCCTGAATGTGGGTGAAAAAAGAGTAAGGTTGGTTAGTGATGCCAAGGTAAAGTGATTGAAAAATGAACATGCCACCAAATGGTGAGAGAAAAAAAGAACACAGATAAGAAAAGACAGATGAACACAAAAAGAAGATAGGATGGCAGATGACTTTTGCTTGTGAGCAAGCATTTGGCATAATGAGTTTGCCTTGGTAATTAATATGTAGTCTGTGGTGCACCTTCTCTCCCTTGCATCTAGAAAAGAGAGAAAGGTCACTACTTGGCAACACTTTGAAATTATTTATTTAGTTGTGCAATTGAATTAGCACAGCATTTGAAAGAACATGTACATATAGAGAAACTATACAGATAAATTCAGATTAATAGTCTAAAAACCTTCAATGTACCTCATTCCTACTAGTGTTTTAGAACTGATTTCCCGAGAAATAATGAAGATTGATATAATCAATATTAAATCAATCCTAGTGTAAATACAATAGACCTTAGTTTATATTTTTATGTAAAATTAAACATACATACTGCCTCAGCCTAGAGAATAAATACCTAGAGATAGAAAGGGAGGAGGAGGAAGAGAAAATCTAGAGTTTTTAATAACTGTATCAAAAGAATAACTTGCCAGTGATGAAAGAGCTATGACTATAAAGGACTGCAAATCTTTTTAGGAGAAGTATCCTTTTCAGAAAATTTTTAGAAATTTACTAGTTATATATGAGATGGAAGAGGAACTGAAGACAGGGACAGTCTTCCACTTCCTTGTTTCAGTAACTCTCTCATCATTCTTTGGAAACAGAAGAAGATAATGGAGTGTTTATAAATAATAAGCATGTCTGATGGAATGAGACAGCATCTACTTGGTCATAATACTGAATTCGAGACGCTGAAGAAAACCAATAAGCATAGCAATCCTATTTGAAAACATCCCATGTAATAATTTATTCATCTATTCAACAACTTTATTATCAAATAAGCACTAGAAGGCATTGGTCAGTGTATTGGGGACAGAGAAGAACATAAAATAAACAAAATTCCTTTCTCTCTTGGAGCTTACAATCCAGATCAGGAAGACAAGTGACAGAAAAAAATATCTAAAATATAGTTTATATAAGATGTAATTGAATAATAAAGAGGGAAAAAGCAAAGTGGGGGAAAGATAGGAAGTGTGTGGCATCTGGGGCAAAACTTGAAATCTTTTGAGCAGAGGATGTTTCATTTGAGCCCACCTGTGAAAGATGATCTATGAATCTCAAGCACTTGGGGTGAAAAGGTGATGATATAAGAATGAATGACTTCTATGGAGCTAGTTCTCGTGGTTTCAGGGATGGGGTAGTGGTTTTGCCAAAGGATTCGAGCCCAGAGCTCCCTTTTATGCTTGTGGACATAAGGCTAGAGGGTGGAGAATATCGATCTCCTGGAACTCAGGTCACTGTTAGGTCTTGTGAAGTTGTGTGGCCTGCTGTCACTTGTTAAGTTCAAATTCCTGACAAAGATGACAATGAAAATATTAGCATTTTTTTTAATGGAAATAAGTGTTGAGTCTACATTCTCACCATGTTTGCTGTGAAGCAAACTACTGCATAAATTATACACCTGGTAAACTTCCCTGGTGGCTCAGAGGGTAAAGAATCTGCCTTCAAATTGAGAGATCTGGGTTCACTTTCTGGGTTGGGAAGATCCCCTGGGGAAATGAATGGCAACCCACTCCAGTATTCTTGTTAGAGAATTCCATGGACAAAGGTACCTAGCAAGCTACAGTCCATGGGGTCACAAAGAGTCAGACACGACTGAGCGACTTTCAAACATGTGTGCATGAAAATGGTAGTTCTCCAAAAAGTAAAAACTGCTGGACACATTTCTGATCAGGCCCTCAGGACAATTTCCGGCTGCTTTGTTTGGGCTGCATCTAGAAGAAGTAGTGTTAGTTGCTCAGTTGTATCTGACTCTTCGCAACCCCATGGACTATAGCCCACCAGGCTCCTCTGTCCATGGAATTCTCCAGGCAAGAATACTAGAGTGGGTTGCCATTCCTTCTCCAGAGGATCTCCCAACCCTGGCACCGAAACCAGGTCTCCTGCATTGCAGGCAGATTCTTTACCATTTGAACATTTGAATTATAGGTAAGTCCTTGGGCTGCACCTAAGTTTAATTAAACTTAATGGGGTAATCATTTGCAGTATGTGTATGAGGGTGGTGGTTTAGTCACTAAGTCATGTCCAACTCTTACAACCCCATGAACTGTAACCTGCCAGGCTCCTCTGTCTGTGGGATTCTTCAGGCAAGAATACTGGAGTGAGTTGTCATTTCCCTCTCCAGGGGATCTTCCTGACCCAGGAATTGAACCCCGGGTCACCTGCATTGCAGACAGATTCTCTACTGACTGAGCTATGAGGGAGATGTCATTATGTGGTACACCTTTAACTGATACGAAGCTGTGTGTCAATTATATCTCTGTAAAATTTTTTAAAAGTCAAATAAACACCAAATTAAGAAAAACAAAAAAACAAATCTGAGGAGACAGCTTCATGTGTGGTGAAGGCAGAGCTGCTGGCCATTTGGCCCCTTGAGCTGATAGCAGTGGGACACACAGAGCTGCAATTCGTGGGTCTGACTGTAGTTTTCAGAGTTTGTTGTCATTGTTGTTTATCACTCAGTCATGTCTGACTCCTTTTGCAACCCCATGGACTATAGCCCTCAGGCCCCCTCTGTCCATGGGATTTTCCAGGCAAGATTACTGGAGCGGGTTGCCATTTCCTCTCCAGGGGATCTTCCCCTCCCAGAGACAGAACCCACATCTCTGAGTCTCTTGATCTGCAGGTGGATTCTTTATGGCTGAGTCATCTGGGCAGCCTTAGAATTCAGAGTATTTTCATCCAAAGCAATGGATGTTAAACTAGATTGCAAAGACATTTGGTAAAGGCAGCTTCCCAAGCAGTGCTAGTGATAAGAACCCACCTGTCAATGCAGGAGACTTAAGAGATGTGGATTCCAAGCTGGATTGGGAAGATTCCCTGGAAATGGCAACCAACTCCAGTATTCTTGCCTGGAGAGGTCCACGGACAGAGGAGTGAGGTGGGCTATAGTCCATAGAGTCATAAAGAGTGTGAAGCGACCAAACACACAGCACACATTTTTTTAAATTGTTATTGTTGTTTGTTTATTTTTTCATTCTTACTATTTACTGCTTACAAACACTTTAGAGTTTAAAAAATAAAATAACCTGTCCTGATTCACAAGACCAATTTTTGGATATACTCAAGCTCTTTTGTTTTTAAAGATATATGTTCTACATTTACATTATATTTTAAAATAAAATTTTTTGGAACAGAAGAATATAAATACTAAACAAAAATATATAAAGTATGGATTTATATCTACAATATTTTAGTGAATAATTACATTTATTTTTATAATAAGGATTTATAGTAGGGAGTTTCTCCCAATAGTTTGACTCTGATTTTAAAGAGTCTTGTTATTATCACAAAATTAATTTCAAGTGAATAACCTATTATATCAAAAAGGAGAATCTGGAACTTCCCTGTGGTCCAGTGACTAGGATTCTAGACTCCCAATGCAGCAAGACTGAGCTATATCCCTGGTCAGGGAACTAGATCCCATATACTGCAACTAAGAGTTCACATGCCAACAGCTCTGCAGTTTACCTGTATATTCTCGTTTAATCTTCATAAGAGTCTTACCAAAATGTAATGTATCAGTTATATGTTTGGGCTCTAGAATCGGACTATTTAGAATTGTTTTAGTTGTCTTTCCTTTGCAACTTAGATAATTCTAAGGTCAAACCATATATTTCCTCTTCCATCTTTGGAATTTCCTATAAATTGGGGAAACTAATAGCGCAAAACCCTTAGGCTATTGTAAGGTTTTAGTAGGATAATGCAGAGATAATTGACACACAATAATATTAACTACTATACTTACACCCTCCCCTTCAAAAATGAGGATGCTGAGATTGATAGCAGTAAATTTCTTTGTCCATAAGCCTGTATCAAAAACAGGTGTCACATTCAGACTCAGACTCAAGTCTATAGACCCTAAAGGCCAGGCTCTTCATTATTAGTATCCGTTAGGTAATTTTGACCTTCCATAGTTGATTTCTACTTGCTTGGGACTCTGTGATGACCTAGAAGAGTGGAATTGGGGGAGAGAGGAAGGTGATATATGTATAATTATGACTGAGCTGCATTGTTGTATGACAGAAATCAACAATTTTCCTCAATTAAAAAAAAGGAAAAAAATTCTAATAACAGTTCATTTGGGAACTTTACAATCAATGAGTGTCAGTAAGGAATGCCTAAGAAAAAAATTTCCCTACTTCCTAAAAAGGCAGTATGACTAAATAGTGGAAATGAATATCCTCAATATTTGTATGTTCAATAAGCCCATAGGTCATTTCTATACAAATAAATGCATATTGTTACAAAATCTTTATACTAACTCATGACCCCATGTCAAAGTTCAACTTTTTGAAAACTGAGATTAGTGTACCAATTTAATGCAAAGCAATATATGCTTTTAAGTGAGCTTAAAAAAAGATTGTGAAATACTTGAATGTTGAATTGAGAAAATGGGCTAATCAGAAATGTGTGTGCTTAGTCATTCAGACGTGTCCTACTGTGTGCAGCCCCATAGACTGTAACCTGCCAGGCTCCTTTGTCCATGGGGATTCTCCAGGCAAGAATACTGGAGTGGGTTGCCACGCGATCCTTCAGGGTGTCTTCCCAGCCCAGGGATAGAACACAGGTCTCTCGCATTGCAGGCAGATTCTTTACCATCTGAGCCACCAGAGAAGACCAATCAAGAGTGAATATACTTAGCAAAATTGTGAACATTAAATGAAAATAAATGTTCTGATTGTAAAGAGAAGTATTAATCTGATTCTCAAGCTGGTGGAAAGATTTCCTGCAGTTGCATAAAGAGAGTTTAGATGACAAATATGGTTCAATATTTTTAATTAAATTCCAGCTGACCATTCCATTTATTCATTCATAAATGTATATGAATATGACTCTATGAATGTATACACATATATGTGGGCTTCCCAGGTGGTTCAGTGATAAAAATTCTGCCTACCAATGTAAGAGACTCAGGGGATGCAGAAGACACTGGTTTGATCCCTGGGTTCAGGAGATCCCCTGGAGGAGAAAATGGCAACCCACTCCAGTATTCTTGCCTGGAAAATCCCATGGACAGAGGAGCCTGATAGGTTACAGTCCATAGGGTTGCAAAGAGTTGGACACAACTGAGTGACTGATCAAGCATGATACATATATGTATATGTAATGTACACTAATATAGTCATGCATATTATTTATATTCATTTTATAATTGTTTATTGGATTAAAGTTTGTAAGAGTCACTCATTCCTTTCAAAATATAACCAATAACATAATGGTGAAAAGTTTTGAGTTTCATTAATTTTCAATTTAGATTAACTAAACTTTTGAATTTGTTATGTTTTTAAATGTATTTATTCACTCAAGGAATGAGGTTTCTTTTGCAGTACATGCATGTATAGCTTGTGTTTGCCTTGATATATAATAATTTTGTTTCCAATCCAAATGATTAAAGATTTGTTTCTGAAAGCCTTGAATTCTTATTTTTCTGCTTATTTTTAGGTGTTGCAAATGAAAAAAATATTGAGTCATGTTATCTGTTCTAGAGAACTATATGGCATTATATATATAAATAGAAAATAAGATTACTGATAAGTATGCAAGCCCTGAAGTAACATCCAAATTTGTGATCATTTTTAAATGTACTAATGTAATATGTCACACCAAATGATTCCCCTGAAAATAAACATTTTCATGAAGATATGCTTTAGATTTCTATTTAAATTAATAAACTACTAAACATGAGCAATTTTTCCAACATTAAATAAAGGACACAAAGTGTAGCTTTAGTGGTGAAAAGCCAGCTTTGAAAAATATATTAAATGTATTCTTTGTCATATTCAAATATGTATACTACACATTTGTGGTCCAAGTGAGATCATATGACAATTATTTCTTCATATAAATAAAAATTTGAGAAATATACCTCTACTTTATTTCTAATAACTCACAAATGATGTACACAGACCTCTGTTACTGTTATTCATCTAAATACTTTGGAATTTTAATTTCCACAAAGAAAAAGAATATTTCTTAACATTAATTGTCTCATGAAGTAAAGCTGGAGCTAGCTGAGAACACTGGAAAAGGATAAGAATTTATTTATCAATCCCTATATAAACATGCATGATTTTTTAAAAAAAAAATCAGTTATATAATTTTTACATCTAAGAAAGACTACAATATTTATGCACTTTAAGTTATCCTGCCATATTAATATCTAATAATTTATCAGAGCAAACAAGTCATTTCTATGGTTCCATGTAGTTTCTACTTTAAATGTAGAGAAATAAAACCAGGTATCTCCACTAGTAACCCCAGCTGTGATTCCATACCAACTGCAAGAGGAACTGTAGCATTATTCACATACATGTGCACACACACACACACACAAAATACATGTGTGTCATTAAATTAATCTCTTGAAGAATATTTAATTAGTATTTGTTTTATTATAATAATTTCTCATTTTATAATTACGCTTTTACATCTCACCCATTATTTATGCTTTAATTTTGTGAGATTTAATTCAACAGCTAATGGGAATTAATCTGAATTAGTCAAGACTGGAAAATTAATAACTTAGTTTCTCTCTCCTTCTCATTCTATCATTTTGCTAAATCCATTTCTATTAAAGATACAAGAGGTAGGTCAAAGATTCCAGAAGTATAAGTAGGTCACAAAATGGTTTCATGTAGGAGTATGCTTTTTGCTGTCTGTGGGCAATCAGTGATATTACCACTTAGAAGAGGTATGTCACAATTACTGGAGACACATTAACTTAGTTCAACACCCATTCTTGAGAAGATGAATATTTTTAAACACCATGTTAAATAAGGATCTATAGAGATAAATGAGGCACAGTTCTTTCTGTTAAGGAACTCAAATCTAATACTGAGAATCTAATCAAGTTTTGCTAAATATTAACGTAGTTCATGCGACTTTGGGTGAATAAGAAATTAAATCACATCAAATTAAAGAAACTAATATTAGAGCTTGTTACAACATCTACCAGTACTGTTGTTTTGCACAATGAGGATAAAAGCTGTAAATGACTAGAAAGCAAAGGAGTCTAGGTCCTAGGTGACCTCTCAATGTTTCTATCAACCTGAACTGCTGACTGAAAACATCTTGATTCATAAAACAAATAAACCCTTGACTCATAGACTTAGTTAAGCCATTTTTGTCAGGTTTTTCTTTTATATGAAGCAAAATGTAATTCTAACTTATATGCTTTCATTTATAGATAGACTCATGGATATCTATATAGATATACATCTTGAAATATAAAAAGTATCTTTTAAATTATTTTATATATAGTGAATGAGTAGGTACAATAGACTTATGTTTTAGCTCTTGCTTATCCAGTGAAATTATCATGTAGAAAAGTAAATGATGTTAACGGTTTCAGTTATTCCATTGACTGTGTTACCTTGTAACAAATTGGATAAAACTTTTTTTTTTCATATTTATTTCCTTTATACACAAACTTTTTAGGTTCTCTCATACCAAAACATTAATGACTAGTATTTAGAAAATGGCAATACTTTGGACTGTTTGACGGATTAGTATCTTTGTGAGTGTGGAGTTTGGGAGTTCTAAGGCAAGAATACCGGAATGGATTGCCATTTTCTTTTCCAGGGGATCTTCCTGACCAGAGATCGAACCCACATCTCCTGCATTGAGGTGGATTCTTTACCACTGAGCCACCAGGAAAGCCGTACAATTCGATACATGCCAATAAATAAAACATTGTATGATCGCTAGATTATATTATAAAGATTGATGTCATTCTTCTTCACAAATTTAGAATGATTTATAATAATTGATAACAATAATTGATAAATCATGACTAGATATTTGAGTTAAACTGATTAACTCCTACATTTGGTTAACAGTCCATTAGTGACAAATTACTGTCTAATTGGTTTAAGTAGTCTGTATTCCAAAACACAGTACACTGAGATCTTTATGAGATAGCAGAATATAAACGAATTTTAAAATTCATACTATAACTAATAGCAATAAATACAAATTCATATAATAAATAAAAAGCTTTATTCCATTTTTGCAGTATTTCTAATCATAAGCCATTTCCACTTGCATACATCTTAATCACATAATTCATTAATCATATGGACAAACTTCAGTGAAATTATTTTAAGCTTCTGTTGTGGACATTTAACAGATGCTTAAGTAGGCCCTGATAATGAAAGCAACTCTATATTTGGCAAATGTTCAACACTTTTCTTGAATTCTGTAAGAAAAGAGACTTTCGTGAAGTATAGTGGTTTCTTAAATCTGATAAAAGATTAAAAAATAACCTCTTACAAGAAATAATTTACTATGCAACATCACAGGTACATATGCATGCATATGTGTGAAGTCGCTTCAGTCGTGTCTGACTCTACAGGCTCCTCTGTAAATGGGATTTCCCAGGCCAGAATACTGGAGTGTGTTGCCGTGCCCTCCTACAGACACTTCCCAACCTAGTGACCAAACCCAGGTCTCCTGTGTTACAGGCAGATTCTTTACCCACTGAGCCACCTGGGAAGTCCCCTAAATAGACTGATTTCTGTAGACATAACATTTCCTTTAAAGAATATACTGTGACAGAAAAAAATGTATTATTGTTATAATTTTAATGGATGAATTTACTGGTCATTCAAAATTAAGCATTGTTGATTTCATCTAAGGAAGTTATATCATTATGATTATATGAAAATTGATGGCTTAAGCGTTTGGAATCCAGTACAGTTATATCAGAATATGAACTTACCATATCTTATTTATGATACAAAAGCATGGGTCTTACAATTTAACAGAGCAATGAAACAGATGGAGACTGTGAGACAATTATTTTTAGAACTGGCTTAGGGGGTTCACTTTTGGAAATATTAAATACTGTTATAGCTTCCATCTGCAAAATAATTATTTTAATAGAAATTATCTATTTTATTTCTCATGGAAATAAATCCTAATATACTTCATACAAAATTATCCATCAGCACAGTATTCTCATTTATATCCTAAATAAACTTTACATTGGTTGTATTTAGATCACATACCTAAAACATATTAAAATGGTGTCTCAGATAAATTTGTTCTCTAAATTATAACTTTAATTAAGGCTCATCAGGTGGCAGCACTGAATTGGGACATCCTGCTTGATAGAGGAACTTGAGAAGAAGCAATCCTGTCAGGACGGTGGATTCCTCTGCATTGAATGCAGTAGTGTTAGCACCAATGGGAGCTTGGAAGGCTTTAACACCCATTCCATCCACCATACCATGTTTTTGCTTTTTTGTTTGTTTTAATGCAGCACTGATACTTTCTCATTCTTGTATATAGTGTGAATAGCAGTATCTTCTAAAACATTGTTGCACTTTTTTTTTTCTGATCTGAAGCACACACTCTAAGATAAACCTGTGTATCTTTGTTGAAAACTCAGCTTTAACATCTGTACTCTTCCCTTTATAACTAGATCTTTGACCAGAAGTCTCTCTGATAAAAGACTTCTATAACCTCTAATTAATCTAAAGCTTAGAGACTCATGGGTCTTCCCTGTTAGCTCAACTGGTAAAGAATCCACCTGTAATGCAGGAGACCCTGGTTCAATTCCTGGGTTGGGATGATCCACTGGAGAAGGAATAAGCTACCCAGTCAGTATTGTGGCCTGGAGAATTCCATGAACAGAGGAGCCTGGTGGGCTACAGTCCATGGGGTCGAAAAGAGTCCAACATGTGACCCCATGGACTGTAGCCTACCAGGCTCTTCCATCCATGGAATTTTCCAGACAAGGGTACTGGACTGGGTTGCCATTTCCTTCTTCATGGGATCTTCCCAACCCAGGGATTGAACCCAGGCCTCCCACATTGCAGGCAGATGCTGTACCACCTGAACCACTAGAGACCAGTGACAGTCGAAATAGAAGTGATGGCAAATTATGCTCCAGTAGATCTGGAGTTAGATTACACATAGGAATAATTAAATAGTGTGTTTTGCATCTAGATTTTGGAGAGCCGAAATTGAAATTCTCTCAGTTGTATCCGATTTTTTGTGATCCCGTGGACTGTAGCCCACTAGGCCCTTCTGTTCATGTCTCCAGGCAAAAATACTGGAGTGGGCATCCATTTCCTTCTCCAGGGGATCTTCCCCACCCAGGGATCAAACCTGGGTCTCCTGAGACACCAGGGAAGCCCTATTAATACTATGTTCAGTTTGTTTAACTTGCATACTCTAGAATCCATTTCAATGACTAACATGTGGTTGAAAGGAAGTGTTAAGAAGTGTGTTATTTTTTTCCCCATTTACAGCTATGTGAAAGCTTATCTCAACCCTAGATGAATACCTACATAATTATTAATAATTGCTTTGACTTTTGTTTTATGCATAATTTTTGTTGTTTTTACTTGTGTTTGCATTTGCCTTTGTTTGAATTTATCCAAGAAATATTCTTTTCCTATTTGGTCTAAGGGGAAATGAGAATAATTTGTTTACTCTCTCGTGTTATCCTAATGATCATCTGGTCATTGCTAAACAGCTTGGGGAAAAACTAATTCAAAAAACCATAAAGTTAGTATGGTTGAATTTTAAATGAGATACATTCAAGGAGAGATAAATGATAATTATTTAGATAGAGATATTCATCAGTGATATGATTATAACTAAAGATCTACTTTTCTACTTCTCATTATGAAAGCCTACAATTTGGGTGTCTAGAGTTAACCAAGCTTTTTTTTAAATGAATATATTTTAATAAAATCATTAGTGACTGGTATATGAATCTAAAATTCAATGTATCTTACTTTCTACTAATCAGAAAAACACTTGTTAATGACATCACACTCTTCTAGTTATAAAGCCATGAACACAACCTCCTCCCCCAAATTTATTTTATGACCATTGGGTGTAATAAAATTTTTCTGTTTCTTAGTCTGTGTGGTTTCATGGGTTTGTCCACTTTCAGAACATTCATGGGTATGTCTACTAGTAAGTTGGGCATTTTCATGGGTTTTCTTTCTGGAGTTGGGGGAGCTTCCCTGGGTCAGGAAGATCCCCTGGAGAAGGAAATGGCAACCTATTCCAGCATTCTTGCCTGGAGAATCCCATGGACAGAAGAGCCTGGCAAGCTACAGTTCATGGGGAGGCAAAGAGTCAAACAAGACTGAGTTACAAACACGATACATTTTACCTTTTTTATACTTTGTGTTTTTGTTATACTTCTACAAAATTTTCATAAAAATTCAAGTTGATAATGTTAAGGCTTTGGGAGAGTCTACACACTGATAATGATATTATGCCAGCTGCTATCAGTTCAGTTCAGTTCAGTCAGTCATGTCCGACTCTTTGTGACCCCATGAACCACAGCACACCAAGCCTCCCTGTCCATCACCAACTCCCAAAGTTTACCCAAACTCATGTCCACTGAGTCAGTGCTGCTATCCAAACATCTCATCCTCTGTCATCCCCTTCTCCTCCCACCCTCAACCTCTCCCAGCATCAGGGTCTTTTCAAAAGAGTCAGCTCTTGGCATCAGGTGGCCAAAGTATTGGAGTTTCTGCTTCAGCATCTGTCCTTCCAATGAATACCCAGGACTGATCTCCTTTAGGATGGACTGGTTGGATCTCCTTGAAGTCCAAGGGACTCTCAAGAGTCTTCTCCAACACCACAGTTCAAAAGCATCAATTCTTCGGCACTCAGTTTTCTTCATAGTCCAACTCTCATATCCATACATGACTACTGGAAAAACCATAGACTTGACTAGATGGACTTTTGTGGATAAAGTAATGTCTTTGCTTTTTAATATGCTGTCTAGATTGGTCATACTTTCCTTCCAAGAAATAAGCATCTTTTAATTTCATGGCTGCAATCACCATCTGCAGTGATTTTGGAGCCCCAAAAAATAAAGTCAGTCACTGTTTCTCCATCTATTTGCCATGAAGTGATGGGACCAGATGCCATGCTCTTAGTTTGCTATGTTATTCTGGAAATATTATATGATTTAAATTAATCTTCATATTAACCCTATGAGGAAGTTCCAATTATTATTCAACATTATAAATAAGGAAAGTTATACACAGTTATATAACGTGCTTGAAATCATAGACCAAATAAGTGAGGTAACAAGTAGATAAAGATATTCCTCAGTGATATGATTATAACCAAAGATATACTTCTCTACTTCTCATTATGAAAGCTTATAATTGATTTGGGTACCTAAAATTGACCAGTCTTCTTTTAAATGAAAATATTTTATTCTTCTTTAGTGAATAAATATCCATGTCTTCCAGTTTGAGTAGTCCATTATAGTATATCTGCTACTGCCATAGTAGTAATTATAAAATACTACCACTCAGTAATATCATAAAATAGCAGGTTTCCTGTCTTTTGTTGGTACACTCATTTTCAAGATGGATTATAATTATTTTATAATTTAAATTTGAATTATATTTCAGTAATCCTATTTTTTGTGACCATACTCTCTTCCTGTTGATTGAATTACAGAAATAGCCTATTCTTTTTTTATATATATAATTAGCTGCCATGACTTTATTTATTTATTTATACATGGACTTCATTCAGAAGGGATTTGAGGCATCTTACAAAAATGCACACAATACAACAGTATTAAATAAATAATTGAAGAAATGAAGGCAGAGCAGAGGAAGCGGGGGTAAGAGGATTAGTCACCAATTCATCACAAGAAGGCAAACTGAAATATAAGGTAAAATCATAAACTTCAGTTCAGTTCAGTTCAGTCGCTCAGTCGTGTCCGACTCTTTGCGACCCCATGAATCGCAGCATGCCAGGCCTCCCTGTCCATCACTTAGTACCTGTTAAAAATGTATATTTGGTTCAAATCAAACAAACTTGCTGCTTCATGGATTTGTTGAACAGAGAACAAGGTATTTATGAAACAATAAGCTGTTAAGTCTTGCCATTTACATTTCTAATAATAATAAAGGTAATTTAAATTTGAACTAGGTTATGTTGCAAAAGAATTAATCTTCTGGCCTTTCTGAATAAGCTGTGCCAAAGACAATGGACACAAGGGACCCACGTTATCCAAAGGCTCCCACGTACGTCTATAGCCTATAGACTATTCTTTATATATAAAGTATGGGCTTATACCTGTTAAGATGCCTTGTTTTCCAAAACAGAAAATTATAAAAATCCAACAACTCTTTGAAGATAATTTTGCTTAAGAAATAATAAAAATACAGAATTAGAATGGGCACAGCATTTGGAAGGTTTAAAAATCCTAGGGAATAGTGTGTACTTGATTTGCTATGAAGTAGGAAATATTCAGTTGAGCAAGGAGATGGTACAATAAAAAGAAGAATGCAAGGTAGACTAAATCAGAACAAATATCACATAAACAAACTAGGAGAAAAATTTAAGTAACTATGCACAAGATGTTGATGGTATATTATAGTGGCAAAAAATAGAAAAAAAATTGACAAATAACCATATATGAGTTATGATTCTAACTGTATCATACTGCTCACAATTACTCAAGAATATTATCAAATTGGAATGTGGTAAAATTAGTTTTCTTTTTTCTTTTTTGGATCTTCTCACTCTACCAAATTCTACCCACTGGGGGAAAAGTAAACTATCCTGAGATATCTGTTTAATGTGATTTTGAAGTTCAAAATGAGATTTTAGAGGCACAAAAATAAAATTAGCGAGTGAAATAAGTGCATTTCTAATGGAACTCTGGAGACTTAATAGTCTGTAATGGAATATAATGATAATTAGTTTTCTTGAATATTTGTATGCTTTTATGTCTATTTTGAGGGTCTTATTGGAATCATACAATTTTATTTTCATGATATCAGGCTATTTCTGTTCAATAGTGTAGCAATATGAATAAGCTCTATTATTTTATTAGTTTGAGCAAAAAGTAGAATCAGACCACTTTCTGGAATATGCTGAATTTTTTCATTACTTTTTGTGTCTTCTGTTTTTCTTACTGAAGCCCATCTTTAACATTTTTTTTTCCTTTTATCCCCTACATTACAAATACTACTTAAATGTTCTTCTGTACATATCTGAATAACTTTCCTGCCCTTCTTAGGTTCATATTTTCTATTAAGACTTTGACTTCTTTTATCTGTTCCCTAACAGAAGAGTAGAAAAGCTGAAAGGTAAATATGTATATCAAAACTTATCTATTTGTTAGAAATTCCAAGTGAAATCATTAAATTACAAGTTAAATTACCCTTATGGAAATCCATGAAGTTTTACCCAGCTTTATAGTAGCTACAATTATGATTTTTTCTAATACTTTAAAGATCTTATATAATCATCTATTTATTCACTTAATTATTTATTAAAATATTTATTCACAAAAAATCATGTAACATTATTTCATCTGCATATATATATATGCATGCTATGCCAATTCAGTCATGTCCCACTCTTTGTGACTCTCTGAACTGTAGCCCACCAGGATTCTCTGTCCTGAGAGTCTCCGGGGAAAAATACTGGAATGGTTTGCCATTTCTTCCTCCAGGGGATCCTCCCAACCCAGAGATCAAACCTGAGTCTCCTGAGTCTCTTCCAGTGGCAGAGATTCTTCACCACTGAGCCACCTGGAATGCCCATATATATAGGCACAGCAAAGTCCACTTATGTACATAATTTGTTTTTTCCTCTGCTCATAAATTGGGAAGATATTTCTTAATACAATATTTGCTGAGGGACAGCAGGACCCTTTTGGACCCTGCTGTTTTTACTTTGTTCTTTGAATGTTATCATCTGGCCTCAGGGAGAGTTTAACTTTGTTATTTTGATCCTGAAGCGACTATAAGGAACACAATGAGGAAGGGAAATGTCCCAGCTCAGGGAGCAGAGCTTAGGCAAGGTGAGGATGCCAGTCACACGGGGGCCGACCTAACTTCAGCGCCAGGGCCTGATAGCGTGGGGATGGATGCAGTTGAGGAAAGCCTCAGTGAAAGTGACAGAAATCAGGTAAGCTCCCGTAGAGTCTGGCAAGAGATGCTGGAGCTAGAATAGCTTGAGGGGGTCATGCAGAGAGTTGTGAGCTGTCAGATCCCAGGCAGAACAATGAGTTCTCCACACACAGGCAGATGGTGCGGTGTCTCCTGTCAGAGGCCCAGTAAGATAAGAACTGCCTGGTATGGGAGGTCAGAGTCCAGAAGTGAGGAGGAAGTTGTCCTGTGACAGGACAGATTAGAGAGCCAGAAATAAGTTTACACAGGGAAACGGAATATAAGGCAGAGTGGACTGACTAGGTCTGGGGGATGAAAGGATAGATTATTTATTAATTGATTCTGGCAATACTGGCTTTTCCTATGAAAACAAAATGAAATCAAATTCCATCACACATCATACTCAAATTAATTAGACTTTGAAGTAAAATAATACAGATTAATTAATATGAATTAATGAATATGATTTGTTAAATAATATGCAATATCATACATAATTTCAAGTATCCTTTAGAATATTAATTAGTGAATAATACAAATTACTCTGTAAATGTACCTGTTTCTCTGTAAGGAAAACAAATTTTGATAAAACTTAATATATTATAAAAGAAAAAATTGATAAATGGAACTATATTACATTTAAGAAGTTTGCTCCTAAAACTATAGATTTAAAAGTATGAGATAGTAAAAGAAAGCACAAATTGGGAAATATTATTTCAGTACAATTATTTGCCAAAGGATTATAATCTGAAATATAAGAAAAACACCTATAAAATTGTAAGAAAAAAGAGAAAGAGGGAAGTATAAACGTAAGCAAACCCTTCCAAACGTTTTCCAGAAGAGAAAGCACAAAAGTCCTGTGAATATAGCAAAAGCTGCCCAATTTAAAAATAATGAAGAACATGTAAATTAAAATCTTTGGAATATATTTTAAACCAGTTCCATAAAAGGAATACCTTTTTGGAAAAATATCACTGTATAATATGATTAGGTTGAAAAAAGCTAGCCATATGTCATTTAATAATGAAGTAGGTCAATCATCATTTATTAATGATAGATGGTCTGTCACTAGTTACTTTTAGGCCAAAACTCATTTTGTTGTTTAGGAAACCTGGTTAATTTAGGAAAAATGGTTAAATAAGTGATAAAGTTCATACAATCAGGCACTAAAAAACAGGGAGTGGAAAAAATAGGTCTCTTGACAGGTAATTCACAATGGATTATAGCAAAATTGATAATCCAGAGAATAACCTTTTATTTAAAATATGCACTAGAAGACATAATGAAAAAATGATCAGAGCAGAAAATAAATTCCTAATCATACAATTTAGTTTTTTATTCATTTCTAAAACTCATGTCCTTTTATAAGACTGCTAATTGATAAGCATACGATAGAGCACAGAAACATTTCTGATTGGTATTTCATCTCATTTCTTAAGCAGGATGTGTAAGATCATAGGATTTTTATGCATATTACATCAAATTTTCTCCTGAAAGATCTAATAAAAATGTTATAAGTTCTAGAAATTAATTTATGGATAATTCTGAAGGCAGAAAAGCTCTAAATTAACCTTGTTTGAAGGAGAACTCAATGTTCTTATTCATTAAGTTTTCCAGCTGTGCACAAGTAGTATGGAAGACATTCCTCTTCATTCAGTCGCAATATTTTCAGTTCAGTTCAGTTTAGTCGTTCAGTTGTGTCTGACTCCTTGCGACCCCATGAACCACAGTACGCTGGGCCTCCCTGTCCATCAACAACACCCAGAGTCCACCCAAACCCACGTTCATTGAGACGGTGATGACATCCAACCATCTCATCCTCGGTCGCCCCTTCTCCTCCTGCCCTCAATCTTTCCCAGCATCAGGCTCTTTTCAAATAATTCAGCTCTTAGCATCAGATGGCAAAAGTATTGGAGTTTCAGCCTCAACATCAGTCCTTCAAGTGAACACCCAGAACTGATCTCCTTTAGAATGGACTGGTTGGATCTCCTTGCAATCCAAGGGACTCTCAAGAGTCTTCTCCAACACCTCAGTTCAAAGCATCAATTCTTCGGTGCTCAGCTTTCTCTATAGTCCAACTCTCACATCCATACATGACCACTGGAAAAACCATAGCCTTGACTACCAGACCTTTGTCGACAAAGTGATGTCTCTGCTTTTTAATATGCTATCTAGGTTGGCTTTAACTCTCCTTCCAAGGAGCAAGCGTCTTTTAATTACATGGCTGCAATCACCATCTGCAGTGATTTTGGAGCCCCCCAAAATAAAGTCAGCCATCTATTTCCCATGAAGTGCTGGGACCAGATGCCATGATCGTAGTTTTCTGAATGTTGAGCCTTAAGCCAACTTTTTCACTCATCTCTTTCACTTTCATCAAGAGGCTCTTTAGTTCTTCTTCCCTTTCTGCCATAAGGGTGGTGTCATCTGCATATCTGAGGTTATTGATATTTCTCCCAGCAGTCTTGATTCCAGCTTGTGCTTCCCCCAGCTGAGCATTTCTCATGATGTACTTTGCAAGCACAATGACAATATATAGCCTTGATGTACTCCTTTTCCTATTTGGAACCAGACTGTTGTTCATGTACAGTTCTAACTGTTGCTTCCTGACCTGCATATAGGTTTCTCAAGAGGCAGGTCAGGTGGTCTGGTATTCCCATCTCTTTCAGAATTTTCCACAGATTACTGTGATCCACACAGTCAAAGGCTTTGGCATAGTCAATAAAGCAGAAATAGATGTTTTTCTGGAACTCTCTTGCTTTTTCCATGATCCAGCAGATGCTGGCAATTTGATCTCTGGTTCCTCTGCCTTTTCTAAATCCAGTGTGAACATCTGAAATTTTACAGTTTACGTATTGCTGAAGCCTGCCTTGGAGAATTTTGAGCTCTACTTTACTAGCATGTGAGATGAGTGCAATTGTGTGGTAGATTGAGCATTCTTTGGCATTGCCTTTCTTTGGGATTGGAATGAAAACTGACCTTTTCCAGTCCTGTGGCCACTGCTGAGTTTTCCAAATTTACTGGCATATTGAGTGCAGCAGTTTCACAGCATCATCTTTCAGGATTTGAAATAGCTCAATTGGAATTCCATCTCCTCCAGTAGCTTTGTTTATAGTGATGCTTTCTAAGGCCCACTTGACTTCATATTCCAGGATGTCTGGCCCTAGGTGAGTGATCACACTATCGTGATTATATGGGTCATGAATACATTTTTTGTACAGTTTTTCTATGTATTCTTGCCACTTCTTCTTAATATCTTCTGCTTCTGTTAGGTCCCTACCATTTCTGTCCTTTATTGAGCCTCCTTTTATTTACTTGTTATTCTGTGTCTCAAAGGAATGGAAGAAATGTAAAATTGATATAAAATTATTTTTCCCTTGATAAGCTCTAACTGGTTAAATTCATAAATCTCTATCAATAAGCTTCAGTTGCACCATGTTCCTTCTATACCAGTAGGAACACTTAGTATATATGATATCAAGGCAGAGCCTAAGATATAATGCATGGGAGCTTTTTTCATTTTATTTTTGTGATTTAAATTTTCTCCTTGGTACATCTGGCTAACAATCTATTCTACCAAGAAACATGTTTGTCAAGAGAATGTCACCATCAAAAAATAGTGTTTTGTATAATAGGAGTTGATATAGATTTTACATTCGGGTTTTTATTATACGTGACATAATGAAATGCAGTCTTCGATTTAAAATATTTTCCTGTGTTGACAGAAGAAAAATATTTTAAAAATCTCCTATACTATAGTTATTTCCTATATTATGGTTAATAAAGTGATGAGTATTTATAAAAGTTTCTGTATGGAGAAAGAGTAAGTCTTTATCTTAACTCCATTAATTGATTCAAAATACACTTATATATATATAAATTATAACATATATAATATTTGGCTTTAAGTGCCAAATATTGTGTTATACACTGGAAAGTGCTATACACTGAACATGAGACAAAGTATTTCTAGACAGATAACTTTAAGACTAGTGCCTGATAGCTCAACTGGTAAGAATTCACCCGCAATGTGGGAGACCTGGGTTCAATCCGTGGGTTGGGAAGGGAGAAGGGAATGCTACCCACTCCAGTATTCTGGCCTAGAGAATTCCATGGACTGTGGAGTACATGAGGTCACAAAAAGTTGGAGATGACTGAGCAACTTTCACTTCACTTTGAACTTTAAGGCAGTCTTTTAAGAGCTTTATTAACATATAAATGATATGCAATAAACTGTACATATTTAATGTATACAATTTAATGAGTTTGGACATATGCACCCACAAGGACAGAAAACAGCCATGGAAAAATTTGGGGAAAGAATTTACCAGGAAAGTACAGCCTCATGTGTGATGGCCTTAACACAGGAAAGCAGTGGCTATGTTTAAGAAAATGGAAAGAGGCCAGACCAGCTAGAACTAAATGAACATGTACAAACCGCTATATTTAAAATAGATAACCTACAGGGTCCTACTGTATAGCACAGGGAACTCTGCTGAATGATATGTAGCAGTCTGGATAGATAGAAGGGGAGTTTCGGGGAGAAAGGATACATGTATATGTATGGCTGGGGCTTCCCAGGCAGCACTAGTGGTAACAAGTATTAGTGTTAGTTGCTCAGTCCTGTCAGACTCTTTCAACACCATGAACTGTATTCCATCAGGCTCCTCTGTTCATGGGATTCTCTGGGTAAGAATACTGGAGTGGGTTGCCTTTTCCTTCTCCAGGGGATTTTCCCAACCCAGGGATCGACCCCAGGTCTCCTGCATTCCAGGCAGATTCTTTACTGTTTGAACCACCGGGGAAACTCGGCCAATGCAGGAGGCATAAAAGATGTGGGTTTGATCACTCCAGTATTCTTACCTGGAGAATCTCATGGACAGAAGAGCCTGGCAGGCACTACAGTCCATAGAGTCGCAAAGAGTAGGACAGAACCGAAGGACTTAGCAAGCACACAGACACCTATTTATGATTGAGTCCTTTTGCAGTCCACCTGTGACAGTCACATTGTTAATCATCTATACTCCAATATAAAATAGTTTTTTAAATCTAAAAGTTAAAAAAAAAGTTAAATATGCAAGAAGAAAAATTATGGCAGTTTAGGTTTTATAGATAAGTAGGAGGTGGCGCTAGTGGTAAAGAACCCATGTGCCAATGCGGGATTTGATCCCTGGGTCAGGAAGATACCCTGGAGCAGGTCATGGCAATCTGCTCCAGTATTCTTGCCTCGAGAATCCCATGGACAGAGGAGCCTGGCGGGCTACAGCCCATGGGGTCGCACAGAGTCAGTGAAGTGACAGCACACAGCAGCATGCAGGAGTACTAAAAGAAGGGACCAGTTTAATTTTAAATGAAAATACACTGGCAAGTAAGTCATTGGAAAATTTTAACTGGAGTACTTTGATCCTCTTTTTTTACAGTAATTTTGCATACTCTGTAGAAAATGGATGGAAAGGGTACAAGAGATAAAGCTGACAAGTTAGGGCAAAAGTGCAGTAACGAAGATGATATTGGGTGACTTAAGCAAGATTAGTGGCAGTTGGAGATAAAACTGCCATAAATGACATATATGTCATCTGTCTTCGAGACTGTGCATATAGAAATGGAGAACCTAGAGCCAAGCATAATCTCAGTCTTGCGGCTTAGGCAACTGGGTAGATTTGGTCTCATTTACAAAGGCATTCTGCAGTCCATAGGATCACAAAGAGGTGGACAACAACAGCAACAACAGAGATTAGGACAAGTGACAATATTACAGGTGATAATCCTTAAAGATGATGATACCAAATTGCTGGGAAAATAACAAATCCTGCTTTCAGCAGTACACAAATACATGTTTCATACTTTTAACAAGAGCAGTTTATGCGGAGATTTTCAGCAAAGGCTGATGGACAGAGAAGAAGCAGAGACAGGAAGCTCTTAAACTGATCAAGAGAAGCAGAAAAACAATTTAATAGTTGGAGGAGTATTTGGAGCTAAAAAGGGAAATGTTTTTAGTTTTTGTTTTCCCCTCCAAGGCTTATATATGATGATGGTGATATGATACTGATGGTGATTATGATGATGGTGACAGCGATAGTAATGTGATGACTATGATTATATAATTGTTCACATATTGAGATGGCAGTTTTTCTTGTTTAAATTGAAAAACAACATATAATCTACATCAAGATCTCATTTTCTCCCTTGTGAGAGAATCTTGTCCTTCCTATCCTTCACCTTCACTAAATAATTAGCAGCAATTGTTCAAAAATTAAAGAGAATTGTATTTTTAAGTGTTTTAGAGCTATTTAGGAAGTTAATGAGTACAGTTTTTACATAGTTCTCTGATCCCATTTTATAATTTAATTGCAAGTCTCAGTAATTCAGCAGTAATCATTTAAAATTTGAAATGTCAATGTCACTGGCATTAAAAATATGTTTCGTCTATGGAACAGAATTCAAAATATATTCTGACTGACAAAACTAGAAATGAAAATGTGGTCTGCAGGAAACCTCCAGTGCAGAGGAGTAATTTAACCATTATTTCATTTGTTTTTCTTATTTATCTAATATGCTTACTTAGAAAAATAGTTGGCAGAATATGTATCATCTATAAAGCAGGGAATTGAACCTTTTGTTTAGAGGTACAATTTATCTAAATGAGAGAACATCTGTTCATATTGAATGAAATTTAATCTGGCAAATAGGGGCAGGCTTTGAATCATTATGTTACACATTAATATAGCAATGGGTTTAAGTTCAAGATCCAAAAACAGTCCTGTGTATGCAGTTTTCATTATAATCATTAGAGAGTTCAGTTCAGTTCAGGTACTCAGCTGTGTCCGACTCTTTGTGACCCCATGAGTCACAGCACGCCAGGCCCTACCTGTCCATCACCAACTCCCAGAGTTCACTCAGACTCACGTCCATCGAGTCAGTGATGCCATCCAGCCATCTCATCCTCTGTCATCCCCTTCTCCTGCCCCCAATCCCTCCCAGCATCAGAGTTTTTTCCAATGAGTCAACTCTTCGCATAAGGTAGCCAAACTACTGGAGATTCAGCTTTAGCATGATTCCTTCCAAAGAAATCCCAGGGCTGATCTCCTTCAGAATGGACTGGTTGGATCTCCTTGCAGTCCAAGGGACTCTCAAGAGTCTTCTCCAACACCATGGTTCAAAAGCATCAATTCTTCAGCTCTCAGCTTTCTTCACAGTCCAAGTCTCACATCCATACATGACCACTGCAAAAACCATAGCCTTGACCAGATGGAACTTTGTTGGCAAAGTAATGTCTCTGCTTTTCAATATGCTATCTAGGTTGGTCATAACTTTTCTTCCAAGGAGTAAGCGTCTTTATGTTAAATGCTTATCTATCTTGGTCTTCTGTGACATCTCATTATCATTGTTTGTGAGTCTTGATAAATATTAAACAGCAAGACTGAATTAGCAACATGGTCATATATATTGGAAATTTCATCTCACCTGTTTGGCCAGGTATTTACTGTGGAAATCTTTATGTTTGAAAATTTTTTCATTTTTCACTTCCATTTTATTTTCTAGTCTAAAACTTAGCTGCAAATATGCATTTTGAAGGAAGACATTGACCAAGACATCCTTATTTTTCCCCTCAGTTTGATTAGCCCTTAGTCAGATTCTTTCTGACTATAGGTTCCTGCCATCCCCTTTCCTAAAGCACTTAATTTAGACAACTTTCAATTATAAAGTCTTCCTCTTCCCCTTTGATAGATAGATCTTTTCCTAGCCTCTAGCCAGCTTTATACACCAAAAATGTCTTTCTCCTGGATCCGAGAACTATCTTTTTGAATGTAATCATCAAGAAAGACAGCATCCATCTCTCCCCATCTTTGTGGAAGGAGGGCAGCCTAACACCCATAAGTGCTTGTTGTATGTTAGTTGCTCAGTTGTGTCTGACTGTTTGCGAGTCCCTGGACTTTGGCCCGCCAGGCTCCTCTGTCCATGGAATTCTCCAGGCAAGAATACTGGAGTGGGTTGCCATTCTCTCCTCCAGGTATCTTCGCGACCGAGGGATTGAGCCCAAATCTTCTGCACTGGCAGACCGATTATTTACTGTTTGAGCCACCAGAGAAGACCCTTGAGTGCTTATTAGGAAACACAAATGACCTAATCACATTGACCAACCTCCCCAAGTACCTTTCCAATAGTTCATCCATTGCTTAAAACTCTCCTTCCTGTTGCTTGAGTGGAGTTGAGTTCGGTCCCTCTCCCGTTTTGCAGTACTTTTAACTCCTATTGTAATAGTCTTACATAAAAAGTCTTCTTTGTCTGTTTAACTTTTCCTGGTGCAGATTTTCTTTGACAATATAAGTAACATATTTTCTACATATATTAGTTTTTGGAAATGCACTGTGTGGAACAAATGTTTCCCTTCCATATCCCAGGAAATCTAGAAATTTTACTTAAAGCCAAGAAAAATCCTACCCTTAGAGGTATATGGCATATTTATATTTTATTTTTCTGGAAAATAATATCTATCTATTGTAAAAATATGTTGGGAAACTTAGTTAATACCATTTAAATCTCTAAAGTAATGAATGAAGGATCAAGGCAGTAAATAAGTAAATAAATACATAAATGAATTTAATTTAATGGAATTATGTACCAGAGCCACAGTTCTTTAACTACATGTGACAGTTTCAGGAACTCTCATTCATATTCATTCTCTCTCCCTTTCTATCTCTCTGTCTCTGTCACTCTCTCTCTCTTTGTTGTTGTTCAGTTGCTAAGTCTTGTCCTACTCTTTGTGACCCCATGGTCTGCAGGCTGTCCTGTCTTTCACCATCTCCTGGAGCTTGCTCAAACTCATGTCCACTGAGTTGGTGATGCCATCCAAGCATCTCATCCTCTGTCATCCCTTTCTCCTCCCACTTTCAATCTTTCCCAGCATCAGGGTCTTTTCCAGTGAGTCAGCTATGTGCATCAGGCAGCCAAAGTATTAGAGCTTCAGCTTCAGCATCAGTCCTTCCAATGAATATTCAGGGTTGATTTCCTTTAGGATTGATTGGTTTGATCTCCTTGCGGTCCAAGGGACTCTCAAAAGTCTTCTCCAACTCCACAGTTCAAAAGCATCAATTCTTTAGCACTCAGGCTTCTTTATGGTCCAACTCTCACATCCATACATGACTACTGGAAAAAACCACAGCTTTGACTAGATGGACTTCCCTGGTGGCTCAGACTGTAAAGAATCTTCCTGCAATGCAATCTTCCTTGCAAGACAATGCAAGAGGTCTGGGTTCTATCCCTGGTTTGGGAAGATGCCCTGGAGGAGGACATGGCAACCCACCCCAGTATTCCGGCCTAGTGAATCCCCTTGGCAGAAGAGTCTGGTGGGCTACAGTCCATGGAGTCACAAAGAGTCAGATACAACTGAGTGACTAATCAAAGGACACAGCACTGCTCCCTCTCTTTTCTACAATGTAAACACTATTAGACTTCAAGGACGCTAAAGACCAAGGTTATATCTTACATTTTTGTAACTCTTCTGGTATGAAGTAAGTACTCAACAATTGAATGATTATTGAAAATAATGATTAGCTACTAAAATCAAATGTATTAATTTCCTTTACCTGCATTATAATTTTATTATAAACAAGTTGTGTTACTCAGGATTGAATCATATAGATTATCAATAAAACCATGTGTTAATATTAGGTTGGTATAAACATAATTTTGGTTTTTGCATTGTTGAAATTTGTCATTTGATATTGGAATACATTCTAAATAATTGTGGTTATGTTATACATAATTTTAATGTGCTTTTCTCACTTTATATGTTTTGCTAATGACTTATTACTTGCTGTTTATTTTATATTCATTAGAGACTATGGAAATGATGTTAGACAAAAAGCAAATTTGAGCGATTTTCTTATTCAAGTTCAAAATGGATCATAAAGCAGTGGAGACAACCCGAAATATCAACACCACATTTGGCCCAGGATCTGTTAACTAATGTTGCAGTTAGCAGTGGTGATTCAAGAAGTTTTGCAAAGGAGACAGAGTCTTGAAAATGAGGAATGTAGTGGCTGGCCATTGGAAATTAACAAATTGAGAGCCTCATCAAAACTGATCATCTTAGAACTACGTGAGAAGTTGCCCAAAAATTCAGTGTTGACCATTCTATGGTCATTCATCATTTGAAGCAAATTGGAAAGGTGAAAAAGCTCACTAACTGGATGCTTCATGAGCTGATCAAAAATCAAAACTATCATTGTTTGGAATGTTGTCTTCTCTCATTCTTCGCAACAATAACAAATCATTTCTCGATTGATTCACTACAGCTTTCTGAATCTTGGCAAAATCATTACATCTGAGAAGTATACTTAGCAGCAGATCAATGAGATGCACCAAAAACTGCAATGACTACAGCTAGCACTGGTCAACAGAAAGGGCCCAATTCTTCTCCACAACAATGCCAGACCACCACATGTTGCACAACCAATGCTTCAAAAGTTGAACAAATTGAGCTATGAAGCTTCGCCTCATTCACCATATTCATCTGACCTCTTGTCAACTGAATACCACTTCTTCAAATCTTGACAATTTTTTTTTTTTCAGGAAAAATGCTTCTACAACCAGCAGGTGGCTGAAAATGCTTTCCAAGAGTTCATTGAATCCTGAAGCACAGATTTTTACACTACAGAAATAAACAAACTTATTTCCCATTGGCAAAAATATGTTGATTGATTAACAAAGATGTACTTGAGCCTAGCTACAATTATTTAAAATTCAAGGTCCAAAGTCCCAATTACTTTGCACCAATCTCATTGGAAAAGACTTTGATGCTGGGAAAGATTGAGTACAGGAGGAGAAAGGGTCAGCAGAGGATAATATGATCGGATAGCATCACTGACTCAATCCACATGAGTCTGAGCAAACTCCAGGAGACAGCGAAGGGCAGGGAAGCCTGGCATGCTGCAGTCCACAGGGTCACTAAGAGTCAGAGATGACTTAGTGACTGAATACAAGCAACAGTACAATTTGAAATTCCAAAGTAGCAAGTCATATACTAGAAGAATTGGTTAAGAATATTTGTAATAATAAGAAGAATGACTAACCTTAATGTTGTGTGTAATACTTTCCAGGCACTCTTCTGATTGCTGTACATTAATTAACTTTTAGTCTCCACAACAAACCTAAGAAATGGATACTATTATTATTGTATTTTACAGGGACTGATATACCTTGTCCAACTTTATAATTAGGAAGTGACAGGGCCAGAAGTTGAACTGAGATCCTGTTTCAAAGTCAGTGTTTTATTGCAATTCAATGTTGTATTATTGTATTGTATATTTAGCTTTTTAAACTTATTTGTCTCAAGGCATTTAGATAGTATACCCTGACCCTAAGTGCACTGAAAATAGCAAATGGAACTTTCCTATAGTTGGGAAAACAGAGGAAAGTGTCAGCATAACAAATTACATCACCAAACACTGATCCTAGCAGACTGAAGGAGGCAAGCACCAAACACTTCTCTTGGTGAAAAAAATCACAGAAGTGACTATTGGAAATAGGACCCAAGTGTGAACACACAACACAAAACCCCTTTTGTTGCTGTGGATCAAAATATTTGATTGGCTGAGCTAGAAGGAAAAACACAACACCAACTGCACAACTACCTTCTTTCTCATTCATTGGTCAGCAACATCAAAATGTAAGCCCAACTGAGATGTAAAGGGATTCATAGAAGGGGCTGGAAATGAAGAATTTACTCCAGGACAGCAGCTTCACCAAAAACCAAAGGGGGCAAAAAATAAATAAATAAATAAAATCCTACAAGTAATGGAGTTTTCCCACTGGAGAGCATCAGTCTCCTGATCACTGGACTGTTGGAGAAATTCACATCAAGTTGCAACCTACCTTAATATCTAAATGGACAATTCTAAAGCAATAGGACAGATAATGAGAAAACGGAAACTAAAACTAATAGGCAAAATTCATGTTGTCCATATTTAATGAACAGATTAAAACAAGTGCACCTGTGATGAAAACTGAAAGAACAATGAGAGACCAACAGATCAGATATTTTAGGGCTTTATATGTGTTCTTTAATTTTGAATGCAGCAGTCATAACTTTAACAATGATATCAGAAATCTATCCTTTGGTCAGTAACAGAAGACATATGCTTTCACAATCTCTCTATTTCTATATGCTCTCCTTTAAATATAATTTTTTCAATAGATATGACTTTAAAAAGTGAGGTTATTCCCTGTATATTTGGAGGTTATGTTTGGCTAAAATCTGGCATGCTGACTTAGGTTATAAAGAAAAACTTTTGAGAACATCATATTTATGGCACCTGTATGGTCATATCTTGCCTAGAGAATCCTGTGGACAGAGGAGCCTGGTGGGCTGCTGTCCATGGGGTCATAGAGTCGGACATGACTGAAGCGATGTAGCATGCATGCATGCATTGGAGAAGGAAATGGCAATCCACTCCAGTACTATTGCCTGGAAAATCCCATGGACAGAGGAGCCTGGTAGGCTACAGTCCATGGGGTCGCAAAGAGTCCGACACGACTGAGCGACTTCACTTTCACTTATGGACTAGGTTACATTTTTATCAACAAGATAGTCATACCAAGACTTTTGAACAAATTACGTAAGTAAAGTCCCTTGTTTCATTTTCACTTTTCCTTGGGAACACAATTCTAATAATCTGAATTCCTTTTGTTTTAGATTTATAAATATTTCAGTGCTACACCTAGAAAGCCAACAAGTCACCAGTTTTTTAAACAATTTTTCTAAGTCTCTACTTTTCTAGAACAATCGGTTTTATCTTATCACTGGTTGTAATATAAAGCTTCTTGCCACTGACATGTTTTATTTTTAACACATTGAATATTAGTGAGAGAGCTGAAAATACAGTATTCTGTGTATAATTATTATGAAGATACAATTTTTCAAAAATAATTTGTGCAAAAAAATTAAACAATTCCAAAAATACAGCAATAGATTGTATAGTGTTAGTTTCATCAATAGAAATAAACACAGTGTAAAGTCTGACTATGACTATTATAAAGGTCAACAAGTCTCCAGTAGAATAAAGTCTCTTGTGTTGATTAAAATTTTTCAGGATTTTATATGTCATTATTTTTATTTTTTATGATACTATTATAGTATAACAAAAGAAATGAGCATAAATTATAAGCACACAATTGAGTAAATCTTCATAAAGTTAACATAACTGCATAATTAACACCAAATCTAGAAACAGAATATTATTAATGTTTCCAAATTGTTCCTTATGCTCCATTCCAGTCATAAAATCCCTATACTGAGGTTGAACACTTTAGATCAATTTTACCTTTATTTTAACTTAATGTAAATGGAATCTAAATTATACACTCTTTTGGATCTGGCTTACTTTGCTTCACATTATTTTTGAGATATCTTTTTATGTTGATTTGTGTAGTCTTTATTCATTTAATTTTATTGCTTGATAGCATACTATTATTACATATAGTACCAATTCTACAGTAAAAAAGGTATTTTGTGTTGTTTCTATGAAAAAGAATTGATTAGAATAAAGCAGATAGTCTTACAGAAAAATTGACAAAATTCTTGGACACTTCTAAAAGAGGGTTTTGAAATGACCAATAAGCATACAAAAACCTGTCAACATTATTTTCATCACAGAAATGTAAGTAAAAATCACAAGATGCTACCACTATCCATCCACCATAATGAATAGAAAGAGAAAGTCAGAAAATATCAAGTATTGTTAAACATGTGAGACAACTGGCATAAATTGCTGCAATCACTTAAAAACTACTTGGTAGTATCTTACAAAGCAGAATATACAGATGCAGCCTGATCCAGAAATTCCACCCCTTGGGATCTATTTAACATACATTAAATGAAAGATGTATACAAAATATTCAACAGAGCTCAAAATATTCATAATATTCAAAAGTTGAAAAGAAATACAGTAAACTCAGATCTTCAGTGATCCACACATTGGAATTAGTTGACAAGGACTTTAAAATAGCTTGGATAAATATATTACAGAAAATAAAGGAAAAAAATCGGGAATTTCACCAGATGCCAGTGTTCTCTTCATTTTGGTCATGGGGTTTGGTGTGCTTAGTAATTTTGTTTTAATGATAGATACTGTGTTTTTTAAAGTCTCCAGATGGTGTTAACTTCTGTGAGTAATGATTAAGTTTTCCCTCTGCCAGGTAATTCTGGGCTTCCCAGGTGGTGCTAGTCATAAAGAACTCTCCTGCCAAGGCAGGGGACATAAGAGACAGGGGCTTGATCCCTTGGTCTGGAAGATCCCTTGGAGAAGGAAGTGGCAACCCACTCCAGCATTCTTGCCTGGGAAATAACATGGACAGAGGAGCCTGGTGGGCTATGGTCCATGGGGTCACCAGGAGGTGGACAGAATGAAGTGACTTATCATGTTTCCAGGTAGAGAGAGCAGAGGCTGATCATCTTAAACAAATATGACTGCACTCAGTCCACACAGACAAGACCCCAGGGAAGATGTCTACACTTGATGTGCACTCGATCGCCTAGAATATTTAAACTACCGATTTAGTGTTTAGAAACCCTCCCAACCCCAATCAATACCTGACTAAACTTTTCTCACAATTTAGAGAATTCTGCCTGATTTTATAATGTGGCTTAGATTTTTAGGTTCCATTCCTATAAAATCCCAGACTGGAACAGGTTCAAGATGCTTGAGCATACCTTCCCACCAAAAGCTCTCTGTCCACTGCCAATAATCTTCTGCCAACACAAAGGTCCAATTCTTAGACATCTGTACAGAATTAGAAATAGCGAAGTCCTCCAGAGTCAAAGTCGCTGCAGATGTCTGCTCAACTCTCTGAAGGTCTTTCCTCTCTGGAGCTTTAGCCTCTGTAGATAGCGTTGTCACTGCAGATCTCTGATACCTTCAAGGAGACAATTTCTCTGTCTTATCTGGGTTTTCTAGTTTTCTTTGGTTGGAATTCTGGCTTGATCCAAACTGCTCCATCCCACGGAGAAGCAGAAACTATTAATTACCATGCATTTGTTGAAAATATATATAGTGTATTTATATATGTGTATATTCACATGTGTATACAGATAAATATGACTTTTAAATGTCTTGGACTAATTAAAATTACATTTAAACCTAATTAAATTAAATTTGTTGTTCAGTCGCTAAGTAGTGTCTGACTCTTTGCAACCCCACCGACTGTAGCCTGCCAGGCTCCTCTATCCAAAGGGCTCTTCCTACAAGATTACTGCAGCAGGTTGCCATTTCCTTCTCCAGGAGATCTTCCCAGACCAAAGATTAAATCAGCATCTCCTACACTGGTAGATGGATTCTTTACCACTGAGTCACCTGGGAAACCCATAATTAAATTTAAATAACATTTAAACTTTTTGAGCTTTGAAACCTTAAAAATGGAAAGAATAATGGACACATGTATAGTAGTGGTGCTCCAATTAGAATTTTTCCATGTGTCATTTTGAAACAAACTGTAACCTATATTAAATGAATGAGAGTATGTGGCATACACTCATGTTGATTCTGCTTGACTTTTTTTTTTTTAATTTATTTATTTATTTTTAATTTTTACTTTACAATTCTGTATTGGTTTTGGCATAGATTGACATGAATCCACCACAGGTGTACATGCGTTCCCAAACATGAGCCCCCCTCCCACCCCCCTCCCCACAACATCTCTCTGGGTCATCTCCGCGCGTCAGCCCCAAGCGTGTCATATCCTGCATCAGACATAGACTGGCATTTCGATTCTTACATGATATTATACATGTTTCAATGCCATTCTCCCAAATCATCACATCCTCTCCCTCTCCCTCTGAGTCCAAAAGTCCGCTATACACATCTGTGTCTTTTTTGCTGTCCTGCATACAGGGTCATCATTGCCATCTTCCTAAATTCCATATATATGTGTTAGTATACTGTATTGGTGTTTTTCTTTCTGGCTCACTTCACTCTGTATAATCGGCTCCAGTTTCATCCATCTCATCAGAACTGATTCAAATGTATTCTTTTTAATGGCTGAGTAATACTCCATTGTGTATATGTACCACAACTTTCTTATCCATTCATCTACTGATGGACATCTAGGTTGTTGAGGCCAGTGGACATTCCTTCTATTAGATTCTTTCATAATCTTATTGGGCAATTTTTACTTTGGGGAATGTATATAAAATTAGGATTAAAAAAGAAGACAAAAAGTATTTGGGGGAAAAAAAATGGAAGTAGGAAAACAGATTCTAAGTTCAATCCTAAAGACAGACTGAAATAGGAATATATGTGAAGTGGAGAGACAGATAAAAAAGGAAATAAGCCCATAAAAGGAGAAAAAAGATTGAATTTTTAAAGGAAGAAAAAGAGGTCCTTAATTAATTGCTTCTTCTATGATTTAAATAAACTTTATGAGATTCTAAGGATTGATTTTCTTGTTGACTTGAAATTGGCAATAACCAAATATCTTGTGATTTGTTTCATTTTACATTTTTTATTAAAGTTCAATTTTATCTTTTATTTCTACTATTGTGCACCTTTATTTTTTCTGATATGATTCTCTGCCTTCCCTATGTTTATTATTTGCTTTTCAAAAATCATAACATTTTAAGTTATACGTGCTACTTATCTCTTCTGATTATTAATAAAGCTATTATTCAGCATTTATGAATTATTTTGAGCTACAAGGCAAGTATGTCCTACTTTACAAATTGTAAGCTATACAATTTTCACAATGTGCTTGATTTTCCACAGTCACCATATGATTTTGTTAGTTTCTCTAAATAAATACTGCCTACATGTTTATAACAAGCTTTAGACTATAAGAGTTAGAAACAGAATTCCTTGTTCTTCCTACTCAGAATGCTCCTAGGCAAACATTAAATATATTGCCTTTGCTTTATAATCTATCAGTAATTTTTTCTACTTATTAAACATTAAGAGCAAACTTAACTTAAAATCATATATTTGCAAGATATACATTTAATATTTGCTGTGCTTTGCTTAGTCGCTCAGTCATGTCCTATTCTTTGTGATCCCATGGACTGTAGGATGCCAGACTTTTGTGTCCATGGTGATTCTCCAGAGAAGAATACTAGACTGGGTTGGCATGTCCTCCTCCAGGGAGTCTTCCCATATATATCTGTACAAATGTAGTATACTCAACTGAAGTTTGAACATAACTGTTATATTCTGAAGCTACACATCAAAAAAATAACCTTAAATATGCTTAATATTAGTATACTATTATTTATCATAAGTGTATTTTAATATTAATATTCTACTGTTATAATGATGATGATGCATGATTTGATGTTGATGATACAGGCACACCTCAGCTATATTGTGGGTCTAGTTTCAGACTACTCCATAAAACAAATATTACAATTAGGCAAGTCAGACAGATTTGTTGGTTTCCCAGTGCATAGAAAAGTTATGCTTATACTATACTGTAGGTTTTTAAGTATGCAATAGCATTATATCTATAAAAACAGTACATACCTTAATTTTAAAATATTTATTGCTGAAAAATGCAAACCATCATCTGAGCCTTCAGCAAATCATAATCTTTTTGCTGCTTGAGGGTTTGAGATATTGTGACAATTACCAAAATGTGACACAGAGACACAACGTGAGCAATGCTCTTGGAAAAAAATGGCACTAATAGACTTGTTCAAGACAGGATTGCCACAAACTTTCGGTTTGTAAAAAAAAAAAGAAAAAAAATATATATATATATATTTGTGAAGCTCACACAAAAAAATTATGCCTGTATCATAAAAGCCACTCACACAATATTTAACAACCCAAATACCCATATTTACACAGGATAATAATACAACTGTGGTGTTGGAGAAGACTCTTGAGAGTTCCTTGGACTGCAAGGAGATCCAACCGGTCCATTCTGAAGGAGATCAGCCCTGGGTGTTCATTGGAAGGACTGATGCTAAAGCTGAAACTCCAGTACTTTGGCCACCTCACGCGAAGAGTTGATTCATTGGAAAAGACTCTGATGCTGGGAGGGATTGGGGGCAGGAGGAGAAGGGGACAACAGAGGATGAGATGGCTGGATGGCATCACTGACTCGATGGATATGAGGTTGAGTGAACTCCGGGAGATGGTGATGGACAGGGAGGCCTGGCGTGCTGTCATTCATGGGGTCGCAAAAAGTTGGACATGACTGAGTGACTGAACTGAACTGAACTGAACTGAATAATACAATTTGACTTTACCAATATTTTCATAAGATCAGTTGTGAAATGTCTATACCATTTCAGAGTCATTATCTTCTTTTTGTTAACAGATACTCTAGAATAAATGAAATAAATAAAAGCAAATTTATTGACCTAAGAAGTCTCCAGTTTTGAATTACAGCACAAACTTTGTGCAATCAATTAAGTAGAATCTGTTTCTTAAATGAATAGCTATACCTAATTCACAGATATGTTTACAAGATAAAAGACAGTGAGTCTTTGTACACTATTCATAATTTTACTTTCCACTTGTATGGTGAAGCTACCCAAGATGGCTGATTTCTTGTTCTCTGTACACCCCCCCCCACTTCGGCTATACCCTGTTCACCTGACTGACCTTCCTCTATACCTGCCCCAGACCCCAGATAATTATCGTTGTAGCTTTAAATCTGAGCATCTCTACTATGATAGCTTATCAAAGGGGCAGTGAGGAGTGTGTCCCTCTCACGGATTATTATTTCCCTAATAACCAATGAGCTGACTTAATGTAATTCCCTCACTAACCGGTAACCTGCCCTACTCCCCAGGAGCAAAGCCTTCCATCTCTACACATGGTGGGGTGGCATTCCAGAATGTTGCTTCAGACAAGTAAGATCCCCCTACCCATTAAACCATTGGTGTTCTGTTTCTGACTCCAGGCTCTTTCTTCCATCTTGAAGTAGCCCAATACAAGACATTTCACTATGTTCTAAAATCCTTAATGATGAAGCATACATTTTTACTATTATAATGAACATAATTGACAAACCTGAAAGTTCCAGAATTGTAAGTTCCAGAGTTTGTTTTGGACTTCCCTGGTTGCTCAGCTGGTAAAGAATCTTCCTGTGATGCAGAAGACCCCAGTTCAATTCCTGGGTTGGAAAGTTCCCCTGGCATAGTGATAGGCTACCCAGTTCAGTATGCTTGGGCTTCCCTTATGGCTCAGAAGGTAAAAGAATCTGCCTGAAATGCAGGAGACCTGGGTTCAATCCCTGAGTTGGGAAGATTCACTGGAGGAGAGCATAGCAACCCACTTCAGTATTCTTGCCTGGAGAATTCCATGGACAGAGTAGCCTGGCAGGTTACAGTCTATGGGGTCGCAAAGAGTTGGACACAATTGAGTGGCTAAGCACAGCACAGAGTGTGTTTTAAAGATACTTCCCTCAAATAAGAATATGCTTTCCTTGCAAAGTAAAAATGATATTTTACAGCTGAAGTTGAATTATAAGTCCTAAGGATGAATCTAAATCTGCCTGATGAAGTTCTTATATACAGAAACAACATTTGCATCTGCATATACAATATTCAATGATAATTTTTAACAAAAATTCTAATTTTGTTTCCCTGAAGCAAAATAAAGAATTGCAGAAATAATAAGACAAAAGTTATTAGGTATGCTTTTCTGTATTTTTATTGGCTCTCAAAATGCAGCACATTTAGTTCATGACTCAAAATAGAAGTTTTCTGGTTTTAAAAAGCTGTCTATTGTATATTTGTCATGGTACTTGGAGCTGGAAATGGCAACCCATTCCAGTATTTTTACTTGGAAAATCCCGTGGACAGAGGAGCCTGATGGGCTACAGTACATGGAGTCACAGAGTCAGACATGACTGAGCAACTGAGAATGCCTGGTGCTAACACAACCCTTCAACAGAGACAATTTCTACTTAGTTCTTTGACTATCCTAGTGAGTTGAATAGCATTCTCCCAAAATTCATGTCCACACAGAACTTCAGATTGTAATCTTTTTCTGAAATAAAGTGTTTGTACATGGAGTTAGTAAACAATCTCAAGATTAAATGATTGCTGGATTTAAGGTGAGCCTAAATCCTATAATTTGTCTCCTTACAAGTAGCAGAGAACACAGAAGTTTACAGAGTAAAGATGGAGGCAGAAGCTGGAGTAAGGCTGCCATAGCGGAGGAATGCCTGGAGGCAACAGAACCTGGAGGAGGCAAGGAAGTATTCTCTGCTAGAGTCTTCAGAGGGAGTATGGCTGACATCTTAATTTCAAGCTTCTAGCCTCTAGGCCTGTAAGAACACACACTTTTGTTGTTCTAAACCATCCAGTTTGGTATATTTTGTTATGGCCTCCCAAAGAGACAAATACACCTGGAACTGATTGCTTTGAAGGGTAACCCCAAAGTGCCACTCTGGAGAGTTGTTTTATCAGTGTTACTGTAGGAATTTAACTCAGCCTGTGTGTAATAGACAGGGAACTAGTCATGGACAAAGAGAAAAATAGTCTTCCAGTAGATGTCTGAACTAATACCAGTGGGACCAGAAAACATGATATGGAATTATGCAATCATGCATTTAATGATGAGTATTCATAAAATAAGTATTTCTAATAAGAATCTAGTATACACCAGGCATGTGCTAGATACCAAGGATATAACAGACATAAAAAAATAAACAAAAATAAGAAATTAGTCTCTACTCTTAAGGTGCCTCCATTCTATTCCAAAAAATGTGGCTACCATACATGGAATTGATAGCTATAAAAATAGTATGCACAAATTGTTAGAATATACTAAAGTACATATTTCCACCCAGTACAATGGTTCTCAACATTAGCTTATACTTCTTTCACCCAGGTCACTTTACAGAAAATTATCACCATTTCTCTTTCCTAAGGGATGCACATTTAGCTGGTCTGTTTACCACTTTTTATTTATTTATTTATTTTTTGATTTTAAATATCCCTAATCTCTTTAATGGTCAACAGAATTCTGAAATTCTCTTGCCAGGTTGGCTGTCAGGAATAGTGCTCTTCTTAGTCTCTCAGCTGGTAAAGAATCCATCTGCAATGCAGGAGACCTCCGTTCAATATTCTTCTATGTTGATTTGTGCAGTTCAATTCCTGGGTGGGGAAGATCCACTGGAGAAGAGATAGACTACCCATTCCAGTATTCTTGGGCTTCCCTGGTGGCTCAGCTGGCAAGAAATTTGCCTGCAATTCAGGAGACCTGGGTTCAATCCCTGGGTTGGCTAGATCCCCTGGAGAAGGGAAAGGCTACCCACTCCAGTATTCTGGCCTGGAGAATTCCAGGGACTGTATAGTCCATGGGGTCACAAAGAGTCAGGCACGACTGAGTGACTTTCACTTTCACTTTACCTCATGGTAATAAAGTGAGAAAATAGGTGATGTTTCCTCACAGTACACAATAGACACCTGACGGCATTGTGCACTGGTGAGTGGCTCCTTTTACAGCAGAACAATCAAGGGAAGAGGCTTGGTGCTTCCCAGATTAAAAAAAAAAGACCACATATTTGTCATTCTTGAAGTCAAAGAAAGCTTGACTTCCCAAGTAGAAAGCTCCTTGGTGTTCAAAAGGAGAGTAATGTCAAGCCTACCCATAGGCCTCTTTGATAGAACCCATTTAGGCTGAAACATGTGCCCACACACATGGAAGGATCCCGAGAAATCCCAAATACAGACTCAGAGTCAGGTCAATCAAAATGATTACAAAGGAGACCTGAAAGAAATGCCCCTATATAACTGATTTAAACTATCACGAGGGCATGACTCTCTCTCTGGGTTCACCTATGTGTCTATCCACATGTACTGTACTCTTTGCCCTCTAATAAACTTTACTTGTTTCATTACTCTCTGTCTTTGTGGGAATTCTTTTCTGTAAAGCCAAAGGGTCAGGGCCCTTGTTGCTGACCACTGCTGTGACCCTTCCTCAGTCTCTGGCTGTGAACTAAAACCTTGCTTCAAAGGCTTGACCTTGCCACTGCAGTCCAGGTCACCTGAGATCAAGTTAGTTAATAGTTCAAGAGATTCCTGAGAGTCCCTTGGACTACAAAGAGACAGTCAGTCCTAAAGGGAATTAGTTCTGAATATTCACTGGAAGGACTGATGCTAAAACTGAAATTCCAATACTTTGGCCACCTGATGTGAAGAACTGACTCACTGGAAAAGACCTTGATGCTGGGAAAGATTGAGGAGAAGGGGATGACAGAGGATGAGAAAGTTGGACAGCATCACTGACTCAATGGACATGAGTTTGAGCAAACCCCGGGAGTTGGTGATGAACAGGGAAGCCTGGCATGCTGCAGTCCATGGGGTAGCTGCTGAGCGACTAAACTGAACTGAATGTTTCAGCATCTTTGGCATAAGTTATGCTGTTACAGATTTATCATATGTACACTTATCTTCAATCTCCCTTGCAAAACATTTTTGTGGGAAGTAGAATTTTTTTCAATGTCTCCCTCCCGTTTTTATGTGTTTCTGTTTTTCTTTCCTTCACACACATATACAACACACATTTGTTACAAAATTTTATTAGGAAATGAATTTTAAAAGAAATAATAGGCAGCATATGCCAAATATGAAGTAATAATTGTGAAAAGATCTAGGATATCACAGATATATTTTTTCTAAACCCTACTGAGATATTTTTCTTTTTTTCTAGAGTGAGTATGAAAAACCTGATTATTGTCCACATTAAACTCATTAGCTCCTTGAAATGTACCTGCTTCCATGTTGAACTAATAATTCCTCTGTGTGCCTGTGTTAGTTGCTCAGCCATGTCTGACTCTTTAAGACCCCATGGACCGTGGCCCACCAGGCTCCTCTGTCCATGAAATTCTCTAGGCAAGAATACTGGAGTGGGTTGCCATTTCCCTTTCCAGAGGATCTTCCTGATCCACTGATCGAAACTGCTCTCCTGCATTGCAGGTGAATGCTTTACCATTTGAGCTACTAGGGAAGCCCAATAATTCTTCTAAACCTAACTAACACACTGATCTTAGAACTGATGAGAGTCCCCTTATGAGTCTGCCCCATTTTCAGCATTAGCTCAGACCAAGGTTATAAGCTTGTGAATCTTGTTTCAGTTTACAACTTTGAAGATCCGAAGGCCTAACAGGAGAGAATGTTCCTTTACTGTTTATGTATGTTTCCAACTCATCCTTCCACATTGCCAGAAGCAGAACAAAATGAACTAATTGTGCTAGCATTTGCCATCTGATTTCACTTTTTGGAAAAGCTATTTCTGTTTTCTCTAATGCATGACACATCACCATATCAACTTCAACAACTTCTCTGTGAAGTGACTATACCATGTACTATACATTCTTTTTAAAGTCCCTTTCTTATGATCTTCTTCCTTGTCTTATATGACCAGCAGGCAGTTGGCATTTCACAAACATTTTATTTTCTTAGGCTCTAAAACCACTGCTGAAAGTGACTGCAGCCACGAAATTAAAATTGAACAGCCATTTAATTAAAATTCAACTGCAGCTTTCTCCTTAAAAGGAAAGCTATGACAAACCTAGACAGTGTGTTAAAAAGCAGAGAGACATCACTTTGCTCACAGAGATCCATATAGTCAGAGCTATGGTTTTTCCAGTAGTCAGGTACAGATGTGAGAGTTGGACCATAAGGAAGGCTAAGCACTGAAGAATTGATGCTTTTGAACTGTAGTGCTGGAGAAGACTCTTGAGAGTCCCTTGAACTCCAAGGAGATCAAACCAGACAGTCCTAAAGGATATCAACACTGAATACTCATTGGTAAAACCAATTTTGAAACTCCAATATTTTGGCCATCTGATGCGAAGAGCTGCCTCATTGGAAAAGACCCTGATGCTGAAAAAAATTGAGGGCAGGAGGATAAAGAGGCAACAGAGGATGGTATGTTTGGATAGCATCACCGATTCAATGACATTAGTTTGAGCAGACTCCTGGAGATGGTGAAGGACAGGGAAGAAAGTCGGACACTAATGAACACCTGAACAGCAGCAGCAACAAACTTTAGTTCCCTGCTGCCTTTCTCTGGTCAAGTCTATGGGACTGCTGAAACAATTTTTTAGAAGTAAACTGATATCAAATTAGTTATGCAATTGAGAATCAGAGCTATTTAAGTTTGCTGCTGTAGGGGGAAATGTCACTACAGGGTTTCCGGATACAGTATGAAGGGCAGTATTACACACTGTCTTGAAGTCAGGAAATCATCAGTGATATTGTCAAAATAAATCAGGTATGAGCTAATGAGTACCTGGTCCAGTCTGTTGGAAATGAAAATAAAGGAGAATGTTTGACTCAGAGTGGTTTGAAAGTCAAAGTCAGTAAAGTGATTGAATGACCAGCTAGAATCAAATATAATCCAACATTTGAAATCACAAACAACTGAGAGACCATTAATGTCAAAAGTCAGACCCCAGAAATGGGAAAAGTGAATTTTAAGAGCACTTACAAAATCATTGTTAATATTCCTAAGGTAGTAGTGAAGCATTCAAGTTCACATCACTTAAGGTTAGTGCTAAGTAGCTTTGGTTGTGTCCAACTGTTTGCAACCCTATGGACCATAGCCCACCATGCTCCTCTGTCCATGGGATTCTCCAGACAAGAATACTGGAGTGGGTTGTGATTTCATTCTCCAGGGAATTGTATGCATGGAAGTGAGCTGAACTTGGCTGTTGCAGATGTTGTAGTTAAAATTAGATGAATGTAGTACACTGGTTTTCAATTGAAAATCTAGATAGCTCTGTAGCACCTCAGATTAGATAGTTGGAACCAAGATGGAAAGCAAAGGGAGAGAGAGTTTAGGACAAAAAGGGAGAGAAAAAAGTTCTTCATCAAGTCTTCTAAATTCCATCAGAGGGCAAAGAAGAGAGAAGGGCTGCACAATTGCCAAGCAAGAGGATTGTTCTTAGAAGAGCATTCAAAAGAGTTGAACTTGTAGGTGTTAAAAGGAGTGAGTGTAAGAAAATGGATAACAACTACATGACTTCATAAAAATGACATGTTGAAAAGAAAAAAGCTACATTAGAGAAAACAACAGGATAAAATGGATGCCTTTTCAGTGCTGCTTGACATTTAGAATTCTTGAAAATCCCTTGAGTTGAGCGAGGCACTTAATTATGGTGATCATCCATTTCTCTACTTATAGAAAAGTGTTGGTAATGCCTGGGTTCCTTATTTCACAGAATAATGGAAGAATATAAATTTGTAAAAAAAAAAGGTAGAAGAAAGCCCTGTATTATTGTATAGAATGTTATTAGTAAAGCCATGATCAGCTATGTTTTGAATAACTAGGTACATTATAATAAAGTCTTATAATTGTTCAGGATAAAATGGTACATTTTTCTCTCCATGAAGTATCAGTCAAATTAAACAGAAGTTGTAATCCAGACTGTTATAGTATATATGTGTTCTGTGCTTACAGTATCTCTTCAAGAACCAGAATACTCTGGGTGTATCTTGGTCCAAGACATCATCAGTTTTCTTTTAGATTACTCAGTTTCCTAATAACAGATCTCCCTGCTTCTCTGACCATGTGCAATTTAGTCTTGATAGAGCAGCCAGGGTAGATCTTTTAAAAATACAATTTGGATTATGTCATTCCTCTACTCAAAACCTTCTTAAGCTTCCACGTGTCACTCAGAATAAAGTCAAAGTCAGACATGAGTTGCAACTTCTGACATCTCCTCACTCTCCCATTCTAACCACACTAGTCCTCGTGCTATTTCCCTGCCACATCAGAGAGGTTCCTCTCTTAGGCCTGAAAGGAATGCTACTTTAGATATCCCAGTGGCCACATCCCACTTCCTTACAAGTCCTGCCTGGGAAACCCGTCTCAGAGAGTCCTGCCCTAGGCACTATATTTAAAGTGCCAGCCCCCCATATTGCAAATCCCTGTACTGTGAAGCCCTTTTCTTCAACATAACTCTATATCACTTCTTTGCAAATTATCTATCACCTTCTAAAAGATTACATAATGTATGTCTTTTTGATGATTATTATATTCTGATTTCTTTAACTGATTTCCTTGGCTCCATGAGAATAGAAATCTTTGTGTCTTTTTTCACCAGTGCACCTGTAGCAGAGTACTTGGCCCATGGTTAGTGTCCCCTAAATATTGGTTGCATTGTAGTCTTTAAACTGTTAATGGATAGTAGTCTATTCTGTTTGTTGAAAGTCATTCCACTATTCCCCAACTCCACAGTAGTAAAAAGTAGAGGCACACTTTATTTTATTGTGCATCACAGATATCATTTTTTTTTAAATTTACAAACTGAAGGTTTGTGGTAACCCTGCATTGTCACAAATAGGTCAGCATTTTTTAGCAACAAAGCGTCTTTCGATTAGGGTATATACATTATGTTTTTAGACATAATGCTACTGAACACTTAATAGTCTACAGTAAAATGCAATATGGGCTTCCCAGATGATGCTAGTGGTAAAGAACCCTCCTGCCAGTGCAGGAGATATAAGACACTTGGGTTCAGTTCCTGGGTCGGGAAGATTCCCCTGGAGAAGGGCACAACAATCCACTGCAGTATTGTTGCCAAGAGAATCCCATGGACAGAGAAGCCTGGTGGGCTGTAGTCCATAAGGCCAAAGAGTCAGACATAACTGAGACAACTTAGCATGCATGCACAAAGTATCAGTTCAGTTCAGTTCAGTCACTCAGTCATGTCCAACTCTTTGCAATCCCATGAATGGCAGCATGCCAGGCCTCCCTGTCCATCACCAACTCCTAGAGTTCACGCATCCAGTCCATGATGCCATCCAGCCATCTCATCCTCTGTCGTCCCCTTCTTCTCCTGCCCCCAATCCCTCCCTGCATCAGAGTCTATCCAAATGAGTCAACTCTTCGCATGACGTGGCCAAAGTACTGGAGTTTCAGCTTTAGCATCATTCCTTCCAAAGAAATCCCAGGGCTGATCTCCTTTAGAATGGACTGGTTGGATCTCCTTGCAGTCCAAGGGACTCTCAAGAGTCTTCTCCAACACCACAGTTCAAAAGCATCAATTCTTTGGTGCTCAGCTTTCTTCACAGTCCAACTCTCACATCCATACATGACCACAGGAAAAACCATAGCCTTCACTAGACGGACCTTTGTTGGCAATGTAATGTCTCTGCTTTTCGACATGCTGTCTAGGTTGGTCATAACTTTCCTTCCAAGGAGTAAACGTCTTTTAATTGCATGGCTGCGATCGCCATCTGCAATGACTTGGGAGCCCCCAAAATTAAAGTCTGACACAGTTTCCACTGTTTCCCCATCTATTTCCCATGAAGTGATGGGACCAGATGCCATGATCTTCGTATTATGAATGTTGAGCTTTAAGCCAACTTTTCACTCTCCTCTTTCACTTTCATCAAGAGGCTTTTTAGCTCCTCTTCACTTTCTGCCATAAGGGTGGTGTCATCTGCATATCTGAGATTATTGATATTTCTCCCGGCAATCTTGATTCCAGCTTGTGCTTCCTCCAGCCCAACGTTTCTCATGATGTACTCTGCATAGAAGTTAAATAAGCAGGGTGACAATATACAGCCTTGATGTTCTCCTTTTCCTATTTGGAACCAGTCTGTTGCTCCATGTCCAGTTCTAACTGTTGCTTCCTGACCTGCATATGGGTTTCTCAAGAGGCTGGTAACATGGTCTAGTACTCCCATCTCTTTCAGAATTTTCCACAGTTTATTGTGATCCACACAGTCAAAGGCTTTGGCATAGTCAATAAAACAGAAATAGATGTTTTTCTGGAACTCTCTTGCTTTCTCCATGATCTAGAGTATGTTGGCAATTTGATCTTTGGTTCCTCTGCCTTTTCTAAAACCAGCTTGAACATCTGGAAGTTCACAGTTCACGTATTGCTGAAGCCTGCCTCAAAGAATTTTGAGCATTACTTTACTAGCTTGTGAAATTAGTACACTTGTGCGGTAGTTTGAGCATTCTTTGGCATTGCCTTTCTTTGAGATTGGAAGGAAAACTGACCTTTTCCAGTCCTGTGGCCACTGCTGAGTTTTCCAAATTTGCTGGAAAGTGAAGTTAATTCAAAGACTGGAATAAGTTCAGAGGCTGAAAGAGATACGTACATATCTTAAATAAAATTCTTTAATTTCTGGATGGGGCTTCCCTGGTGGCTCAGTGGTAAAGAATTCACCTTCAATGCAGGATATGCAACTTTGATCCCTAGGTTGGGAAGATCCCCTGGAGAAGGAAATGGCAACCCACTCTAGTATTCTTGCCTGGGAAATTCCTTGGACAGAAGAGCCTGGTGGGCTGCAGTCCCTGTGGTCACAGAAGAATCGGACATGACTGAGCCATAAAAACAAGAGAACTTTGCCATAGTCCAATTCAACCTCTTTTCAAACTGCTTAACTGAATGGGACATTAACCTTTTTTTTTTTTCACTTACTACTATTTAATTTGTGCTTCTGGCACTTATATTCCCCAAATCTCTAACTCTGTGGATAGTAGGGAAATTTTATGGTTTTAATGCTGTTGCTTATTTCACAGAAGCTTGTGTAGTGATAATGTGTGTGTCTAGAAAGATTCTGAAATGTATAAATTAATTGTGATAAGTCATCTCTAATTGACTCTATATTCCCTGTGAACTTGGGGATGACCCAAGAGCTCATTTAAATGATTTTATATACAGTGTATATACTTCAAAATCAAAACCTCTTCTTGATCTGGAACACTTTCAAGCTCAGGTATCTATGCTCATTTACATCTCTTTGATCATCCATCAACTTTTCCTGATTATTTTCATTTCGAAAACTTAGCTCATCTCCACACATTTTGCATCCATAAACACACCCATGGCCACTGTTTACTCCAAAAGGGCTCCTTTTTTTTTCCCCTTGACTTTGACTTTAAACTCACATTTTGTTTGCTTTGAAGTGACATGAGCAAATCCCAGCTTCTCATTTTATAAATTCTGCAGGAGGCTTTTGTAAGAATTCATATTACACTACATCTCATGCTTGCCTTCTCATTTATCTCAGATTTCCTTTTAGTTCCCAATCCATTTCATGATCCAGTTGTAAATGCCTATCTCTCCGAAACAGAGAGAGAGATGTGCAATTGCATTTAATTTCACTCCCTAGTCATCTGCCCCTTTGCACAGCATTACAACTATTGCTTAAACCAGAACATTTTTTGCCACCTCCAATAATTACTTTTACTGTCTTCTGTTTTATCAGCATCCTGTCACTTAAAACTCAGTATAAAATACTTTTTTTGTGTTTCCTTAAAATTCCCCATGCGCAATTTTATGTATAGTTTTGTTTCTGAATTAAAATCTCCATAAAATGCAAATATTCTATGCAATTTATACAATTTAATTTACACAACAATACTGATATCTTAGCCTACTTACACTTAAAATACAAATTTACACCACTCACTCTCATGATTTTATTAACAATAGTTTTGCTTTTCACACTTTAATCAATATTCTTCATATGCTTTTGTCTTAGTCTACAATAATTCTAACTGCATTAATTCACAAGGTACTCAATATATCTGTAAATTGCTATTACTTGCTGGTATAGCTTTACAAATATACTTCCTTTTGTATGTTAATTTTCTACAGCTTAGGTTCTTATTATAGATTGCTCTAAATTAAAAAAGAGAAATTAGGCAGTATATAGGCAGTATAACTGTGTAAGTTTTACAAACTCAAATACACATGCATACTTATAAATAGATTTCTGGTAACCAAGCATAATTTTTGCATTAAAGTCAGCCTTAAGAAAATCTGTTATTATTTTTATTAATGATAATAGACTTGGCATGGGGACATCTAGTTCTAGTAAGGGATATGACACATCCTAGTCTCATCTGATGGTGAAGAGATGTGACTAAAATAAGGAGAGATAGATGCAAAAGAAGTCTGAGAAGCATTTAGAAACCTTCTTTCACTCTACGCCACTTGAAGGCGTAAACAATGTTTTGAATTTGAAAGATTTCTGGAATAATTGAATATGTAGTATTATCAAACTGAAACAAAACAAAACACTAGTGTGAAAAGTTGAAACCTCACATTCCTTCTATAACATCTCTCTGCTCTTTCAGAATTCTGGAAACTATATTTAACTCTCTGAACCAGAGTTTGAAGCAAACAAGTTTGCAATATGCAAAAATTGATCAGTCAAGAAGAACGACCCAAATACGCTGAGATGAAAAATCACCCTCTAAAACCCTACTCATATCAGCCTACAGCAAATGCCAGGGTTATCAAGCATCAATGTGTGTTCAGAATTTGATATCAGGTTTTTAAAAATATATTTACTGTTAAATATAAGCTGACAATCAAGAATTATCAGACATCTAAGGAAAGTCTCTAACCCAAAAATAAAATAAAAGTAAACAGACCAGAAGCAGTATGTAAAATACAAGGAATAAAATGTTGTTGCTAATATCTTCAGAAATATAAGAAAAGGTACTGCAACTCTGATGTCATAATGTGAAAAATTCTTCAAAAATTAAAAACAGCCCTTGGGATTAAGCACATGATAATAGAAATGAAAACTCAATAGAAAATTAATAAAAAACATTGAAATAGTAAAGAAAATCAAGCAAAAAGAGATGGAGAATATGAGATTAAAATAATTATATTAGAAGATCAGCTCAGAAAATCCTGCATACAGGGCTTAGCACTTCCAAAAGGAGATTAGAGAGAAAATATAAGGGATAAAATCATAGACGACTTTCCAGAACCATATCTTCAGATTGAAAGCTATCACTGAGTGATTACTACAACTGATGAAAATAAACCAACACCAAGTTCTGTTGCAAAAAGTACATGATTATGGAATATCAGCGCACTCTTCATAATGAGAATATTTAAGATGCTTCTAGGGAAAAAATTAAGGTCACATAGAAGGATCAAATCAGAATGACTTGAGATTTCTCAATAGCAACTCTAGAAACAAGAAAGCAATGGAGTAATATAGTGATATCGAAAATACTCTGATGGAAAAGGATGTCAGGTACATCTCATACCTGATCCATTGACAGTGCATGTGTGCTGAGCTGCTCAGTCGTGTCCAACTCTTTTCAAACCCATGGACTGTAGCCATGTCCAGGGAATTTCCCAGGCAAGAATACTAGACTGGGTTGACATTTCCTTCTCCAGTAGATCTTCCAACCCAGGGATGTAACCCATGTCTCCTGCATCGCAGGCAGATTCCTTACCACTGAGTCACCTGGGAAGCGCACATGGCCAGTACATACTACAGTTTGGTGTTATTATTATATTACTATACATAACCAAAAAACTAACCATTGTGTTTTTCTCATTGGCACACTGCAAGGCCTCCTCTAAAATGACGTATACTACCATCCCGTTACACACAGGTTCTTTAAGATATCATGCAGGAAGCTCCATGCTATGGACTCATATTTCTCCAAAGATGTCTCCTCCTGCTTCCTCTTCATACATGACTCATAGGAAAGTTTACATTGATTTTACTGAAATACTATTACTTTCTCTCCCATCCCTATAAACAATAATCATACCTTTTAAACTCAAGTGAAATGTCTCATTTACAAACATCCCTTTCACACCCATATGGACCAAGTTGGATGAGCTACCCATAAGAGTTCTCATATGCCCATGATCTTTATGGCATTCTGTTATTGTCTGTTCTTGCCGCCAAATAGAGCTTCCTAAAGTCCAAAAGACTGTCTTGTTCTTTGTATTTTTCTATTTTTACTTTTTGATTTCAACATATATTTATTTGGTGTCTCCTGTGTTCCAGGCTCTCTTCCAGTTATTAATTTTTTAAGTGTTGCATCTGTTGTGAAAAATTTATCCAGTTCAGTTCAGTTCAGTTCAGTCGCTCAGTCGTGGTCGACTCTTTGCTACCTCATGAACCACAAGGCATTTATAAAAACATACAGACAGTACTTTTCAACATACTTTTCAATATGGGCTTCCCAGGTAGTTCAGTGGCAAAGAACTTGCCTGCCAATGCAGGAGACGCAGATTCAATCCCTGGGTTGGGAAAATCTCTTGGAGATTTTGGCAGCTCAGTCCAGTATCTTTGCCTGGGAAATCCCATGGATAGAGGAGGCTGGTGGGTTACGGTCCATAGAATCACAAAGAGATGGACACAACTTAGCAACTAAACAACAACAACTCTTCTATATCTTTTCCTTCTAATTACTATCTAACTGGTTGCAACTCAAATCCCCTTTCAATATATGGAACTAGAGGTCAAATGATGTTTCTAGCCTTAAACAATCCCTCTTGCATTCCTAAAGGAATGGACAAATAAAATAAAGGAGAAACTTTAATCTCAGAGTGCTCCAGGAGATGGTGAAAGACAGGGAAGCCTGGCAGGCTACAATCCATAGGGTCACAAAATGTCGGGCATGACTGAAGTGACTTAGCATGCACACACACATACACCAACTAGAATGGTAGCATCACTGACTCAATGGACATGAACTTGGGCAAACTCCGGGAGATAGGGAGGAACAGGGATGCCTGGCATGCTGCAATCCATGGGTCACAAATAGGCAGACATGACTGAGCAACTGAACAACAATAGAGTGCACCACTTACTTTTGGCTCCAAACCTACACATCTGGCTTTCCTAGTGGACAAAAACGTTACTGTTTCATATTTGCAGATCTATTTCTTTCAACCAGTCTTTGGCTGGGAGTAATGCATCACAGTTTCTGATGTATTGATAAGCACGGGAATAAACTTGAGGTCTTAATAAAAGGCTGATTCTGAATTAATAGGTCTTGGATGGGGCTAATATTTTAAATTTCTAACTAGCTTCCAGTGACATTCATGTTAATACAAGTGAGAATCTGCAGGAGATCAGAGGTTTGAAACATGACAGTAGTGCTGGTGATGATAGTGGAGGCAGTAATCCAGATACCTCCATAGTGAAAGTGAAAGTGTTAGTTGCTCAGTCCTATACAACTCTGGGCTTCCCTGGTGGCTCAGAGTGTAAAGCATCTGCCTGCAATGCTGGAGACCCGGGTTTGATACCTGGGTTGGGAAGATTCCCTGGAGAAGGAAATGGCAACCCACTCCAGTACTCTTGCCTGGAAAATCCCACGGATGAAGGAACCTGGTAGGCTAAAGTCCATGGGGTCGCAAAGAGTCGGACACGACTGAGCAACTTCACTTATACAACTCTGCGACCCCCATGGTCTGTAGCCCTCCAGGCTCCTCTGTCCAGGGGATTCTGCAGGCAAGAACACTGGAGTAAGTAGGTAACTTCTTACTTATTACTGTAGCAACAGAACTCTAATATTCTGGTGCTGAAAATGTGAGTTTCTTAGCCAAGTGGAAAGACACTAAAGATATTTTTAAGCAAATTAAAAACTTGTGTTCTATAATAACATGACTCTTATTAGTCCACTTTTAATGAGCTCTTGCTTTATGGTGGAGTCATCTGCCTCTTATTTTCAACACTTTGCATGAGTTTATGATTTGATTCTATTAATACTCTTCTCTTACAAAGAGGAAACCAAGGCATGAAGATGCTATATAACTTGCCTCAAAATCAGTAATGTAATAAGTGGTAAACCTATTATTTTAATCCAGACAGTCTGACCACTGGGCTGGTACTCTTATCAAAAGTTCTAGAAATTACAGAATTTTGAGTCAAAATATGGGTAGAGCTATGAGAAAAGAGAGACCTAACCCACATACTTGAGCCAAATAATTATTACAGATTTAACTAATTCTACCAATTGGTTTATAATCAATTTTAGGTTTAGTTGCTTTCATGTCTGTTTTTGAAGGTCTTTATCATTTTTAAACAGGAAGTTCAAGCTGGTTATTTCAGAGATACCAGCCATATGGCATTAAATCAGAAGCCTTATGAATTATTTGGAAGCTTCTTTTGATCTCAGATGTGAAAACAGCATGATCTCATTTTGTGTCAATCCTCTGTATTTATTTTAGAATTGCAACCTATTTAGACTAACTTTTTGTTTTCTTGGTTCCTAAATGTCAGTTGTAAAAGCCCCTAAAATTCTTGATACTTGACAGTTAAGTGAGGGAATCTAATTTCACTTTGGCAAAATAAATAAATAAATAAAAATGGGAATATAGTCTTGGTTCTTTGTGAAACGTGTTTCCTCAGAAAAGGCAAAATATTTGATTCTACATCAGTAAAAATATAGAACCCCTAATAAGGGAAGTGCTGTGTTATTATAGCCTCAGCTGGTGAGCTATTACCTAAAATATTATGTTCTACTGGGAGCAGACACTTTAAATTTGTCATTTGAAACTGAAAACTTTCAGAGATATGTGTCAAAGATGACAAGAGAATTAGAAACCTGTCACATTAAAAGTATTTAAAACCATACACAATATTTAAAGTGAAGATTTAAATGAGACAGGACACTGTTTTCAAATTTTTGAGGTACAGTCTAACATGAGAAAGAATTCATTGCTTTCTGTGTGACCTCAGAATAGCAGAATGGAAACACTCACATCTGGAAGTTGAAGGTTTTCTGATTTATGATCATTTAAGGAAGATAAAAAGTGTTAGTCGCTCAGCCTGTCTGAACTTTTGTGATCCCCCAGACTTCTGTCCTTGGAATTCTCCAGGCAAGAATACTGGAGTGGGTAGCCATTTCCTTCTCTAGGGGATCTTCCCGACCCAGGGATTGATCCTTGGTCTCCTGCACTGCAGATTCTTTACTCTCTGCGCCATCAGGAAAGCCCAAGAAAAAAAAAATAAAAAAAGGCCCCTCTTCCCCCCAAATTAAAGCTGCCCAAGGTATTCATATATGAGTCAATTTAGCCATTGGTTGATTCATTTACTCCTCCTCAAACGGTTTTCTGAAGCTTTCTCTGTGCAGGCAATGTTCTAGCATGAACGTGATAAACTACCTTCATTGAGATTTCAATCTAATGCAAAGGTGGGGGTAGGTATAGATAATATCAGGAAAAGAAGGTAATACAATAACAAGTAAAAACAACCTGGGGCAGAGGTGGAATCTAGGATTGCCATGTGAGTGTTGATATATGAGCAGAAAACAAAATATGAGAAGGAACTACCTATGCAAGATTACAGGGATGAATGAACCAATATAGGGACCATGATATGGTGACCATCTTGAACTTTCAGAGGAACTAAAAGACCCCAGTTGAATTGCAGTGAATGAGAGGGAGAGTAATATGTGTTCAGGTCTGATATAGACAGCTCATACCTTAAACAGCTTCTTTCTCATACCTTAAATATCTAGGCAAATTCATAACATCTAGCTACTCCAATTCATAACCTGTGAGCATGCAAAACTTCAGGCTCTATATTAAAATTCTTTGAGGTAAATGCTGATGTTTTCATTACATAAGCTTGGATAGATATTTTATTACATGCAACAAAGTTAAAATCATAAGGAAATTTATGATCCATGAGGTAGATGGTATGTCCAAGATGGCAGCAACCAAATTTTTCATCCAATTTGCTTTTATGATGGTCATCTTTTAAATGACACTCTTTCCATTTGAGACATGGGCTCTACATGTCCTCTTACGAATTTCTGTACTACAGTGGAAAGGAATATCATATGACTTCGAAAGCTAGGTCCATATAGGGCGTACACCCTGATCCTCTTTGGGAAGCTTATTCTGGGAACTCAGCCACCCTGGTGTAAGGAAGCCCAGCTCATGTGGACACACGTAAGAAAGGAAGCCTTTGGGATCATTCCAGACTAAGTGACCATCTGACTGGCACCACAAGCAAAACTAAATAAAAAGCATCCAACTGCAAACAAATCAGCTCCCACCAGGACTATAGAGAAGAGTGAAATAATTACTGTTGTTTTAATCCACTAATTTTGTGGTGAGTTTTTAAATGCAGAAATAAATAACTGGAACAATTTATATTAAGGTCCATATAATCAAAGCTATGGTTTTTCCAGTAGTCATGTATGGATTTGAGAGTTGGACCAGAAAGAAGGCTGAGCACCAAAGAACTGATGTTTTTGAACAGTGGTGTTGGAGAACACTCTTGAAAGTTTAATCAAGGAGATCAAATCAGTTAATCCTAAAGGTATTCAACCCTGAATATTCATTGGAAGGACTGATGCTGAAGCTGACTTTGGCCACCTGATGCGAAGAGCTGACTCATTAGAAAGATCTTGATGCTGGCAAAGATTGAATGCAGGAGGAGAAGGGGACAACAGAGGATGAGGGTGGCTAGATGGCTTCACTGATTCAATGGACATGAATTTGAGCAAGCTCTGGAAGATGGTGAAAGACAATGAAGCCTGGCATGCTGCAGTCCACGGGGTTCAAAGAGTCAGACACAACTAAGACTAAACAACAGCAATGACAATATTAAGTTCATATAAAATAATTAATACCTAATTAGTAATATCTAATTTATGTGGTTTTAACCCACACAGTTTCATTTCATTTTTGGTGGCCTGAAGTTTTCCAAAAAAAATATTTTCTGAAATGCTTCAGAAAGTGTTATCATTTTGATATTCTTTTCTTTGTCTATACTCTTCTTTAAAATTTTGCCATTATTGTTTGTAATTTCCTTTATCCTTTATCCTAATCACATGTGCAGTAGTTATTTGTTGGATCTATTTAGTATCACCGTATAACTCAAGTGGATTTTCCTGTAGTCATCCACAATTGTATACTATAATCCACTGTTATTGATTCCTTTATCCTGCTTTATGTACTACCCTTTTCTTCTGTATTGATTCTTGCTTTTTTATTGCTAATATGCTTTGATATGATTTAGATTTCTTATTTATACTTTATCCCACACCTTGAATTGCCATGTTACATATTAGAACTCAAAAATTTCAAATCATACATGGGAATAAAATGATAATATAAATGGATTATTACTCATTAAATATAGGTTATTAAACAGTGTTTTATATTCAAAATATTTGAAAGCTAATTTTGAAAGTAATGAATATAACTCAAACCAAATAACAGATGCTTATTTTGTGGTGAAAAAGGAGTCTCCTATAGGGCAACTGAAATGTTTGAGGCCAAGAAGATTTAATATCCTGTGTCATATCTGAAACAATGTTGTAATTCCTTGGCTATGCATTTTAAAAACTATACAGATACAGAACATTGAGATAGTATTGTGCTTTCTGTACCTCCTGGGAGACATAATAGTTCATCATAATGTATCTGTGACCCAAAATAAATTCTCTGTTCCATATAAGAATATACCAGAGAAAAATAGGGCACTAAAAATCATACAAAGAGATTTATAATCCTTTCTTCCCTACAGACTCACCTCAAGGAATCTAAAATTTAGAATCCTGATAAGGCCACAAGACTAAAATAAAGCCCATCTCTAAAGATCAAGAATAACTACTCTCCATAACTAAGAGGCTAAAACTCAGATATGCCTGAAGTAAAGTGGACTTAAGGTTAAGGACATAAAAATAAATACTGAAGTAGTTAGAAATGTTCAGGTAAAGAATAGGAAAAATATTCTCCCATAGTCCATTTCTCTACAGCAACTCTCAACCTTTCTTATACATGCATGGATCAAATGAAGTAAATTTCTAAGTACCAATACCTAGATCTCATCCCCTACCCCTATATCGGTTTCAACCCATCTATATTAAGCTTTTGTTGTTGTTCAGTCACTCAGTCATGTCCAACTCCTTGCCACCCCATGGAATGCATCCCAGGCTCCTCTGTCCTTCACAATCTCTTGGCGTTTGCTCAAATTCAAGAGGTTGAGTTGGTGATGCTATCTAACCATCTCATCTTCTGCCACCCATTCTCCTCATTCCTTCATTCTTTCCCAGCACCAGGGTCTTTTCCAGTGTGGCGGCTCTTTGCATCAGGTGGCTGTAATATTGGAGCTTCAGCTTCAGCATCAGTCCTTCCAATGAATGTTCAGGATTCATTTCCTTTAGGATTGACTGATTTGATCTCCTTGCAGTCCAAGAGATTCTCAAGAGTCTTCTCCAGCACCACAGTTCAAAAGGATCAGTTCTTCAGTGCTCAGCCTTCTTTGTGGTCCAACTCTTACATCCATACATGGCTACTAGAAAAACCATAGCTTTCATTATATGGACCTTTGTTGGCAAAGTGATGTCTCTGCCTTTTAATATGCTGTCTAGGTTTGTCACAGATTTCCCTTCAAGGAGCAAGTGTCTTTTAAGTTCATGGCTACAGTCACTGTCTGCAGTGATTTTGGAGCCCCAGAAAATAAAACCTGTCACTGCTTCCACTTTTCCCCCTTTTCTTTGCAATGAAGTCATGGGACTGGATGCTATGATCTTAATTTTTTTTTTTAATGTTGAGTTTCAAGCCAGCCTTATTTTTTCAAGCCACTGTCCTCTATCACCCTCATCAAGAGGCTCATTAGCTCCTCCTGGACATGGTCAACCAGGAGATGGCAAGAGTGAACATCAGCACTTTAGGAATTAGTGAACTAAGATGGATAAGAATGGGTGAATTTAATTCAGATGACCCATTAGAGTGGTATCATCTACATATCTGAGGTTGTTAAGCTGAGACATCTATATTTTCTAAAATCATCTTATATGATTTTAACATGTAATCACAGTTGAAATTAAAATTTCATATTACCATTGTTTCTGAAAACATGATTCATGACACTGAGATTCTAAATTTATTGAGAAAAAAAGGGAGTGAATTCCATCTATAAATTAAGAAAATTCTGCTTACCAAGGTCATGGGTCTTTCTTCCATTACCTCCTTAGCTATGACTTCAACATAGATCATGTATATTTCAACACACCATTAATTTTGAGTTCCAATTTGTGGACACAGTATATCCCACATCCAAGCAGAGGTTGCATGAGTGCTTGTGTGGTTAATAAAGCCTTTTGTCTCCTGTCATTCACCATGAAAGGAGTCTGCTTGGAATAGATTTTTCTCCTTCACCCAAGTTCCAGAAAGAATGATACCTGAAGCAACTATACCTATGTCTAGCTGACCCTTAGTTCTGTGAGTGAAAAATACATTTATTTTGAAAACCACTAATTTGGGCTTTTAAAAATGTGTAGCATTATCATAGCAATAGCCAACCAACACAAACTTAAATTCTAATCTCAAGATTCCTAAAACTATACAATTACTAGTCTTTATTATGATGATTCAAGAGAGCAATGTCACACCGTTTTGCAAACTTCGATTTTATGATAGAACTTTTTGTTTCAAGAACAATCTCAGATAACTTGCTTTCAGCATAAAATAATATGAGAAAATGCAAAATGTGTAATGAATAACTAAAATATTTTATACCACTATACTAGAATCAAAGTTGACTCTATGGATACCAATCAAAATGTACCAACTGGAGATAAGATTTCATATTCTAAGTGTAAATGAAAAAGTAATAACTAGAAAAACTTGGGGGGAAAGCGAAATACTTGATAGAACTAAAGGCGTGAAAAAATTTTGTGGGCTAGATCTCGGGTTGGTAGTTAAAACTATATTTATAAAAATGAATAAAGAAGTAACCTAAGTTTCTAAAAATAACTTTATTGAGGGATATTTTACATATTGTGTAATAATCAATTTCAAGTGTATAATTCAATGATATTTTAGCAAATTTACCAACTTATGCAAATATCTCCTTAAATTAGATTCAGATTTTTGGCAGTCCAGCAATCCTTTATGCATATTTACTGTTGACCTCCCTCTCTTTCAATCCAGCAATCACCAATCTACTTTCTATCACTAAAGATTGGCCCTTTCTAGATTTTTAGAATAAGTAGAATAATACAGTGTGTAATTTCTTACGTTTGGCTTCTTTCATTATGTGTAATGTTCATCTACATGATAACATGTATCCAAGGTAAGTTCTCTTGCAGTCAAATAATATTCCATAGTATGGTTACAACACATTATGTTTATCCATTCAACAGGCTGATAACTAGACACTAGTCATAATAGTCACTGTCTGATTTATATGTGCAAATGAAAGTGAAAGTCACTCAGTCGTGTCCTACTCTTTTCGACCTCATGGACTATACCATCCATGGAATTCTCCAGGCTAAAATACTGGAGTGGGTAGCCTATCCCTTCTCCAGCAGATCTTCGCAACCCAGAAATCAAACCAGGGTCTCCTGCATTGCAGGCGGATTCTTTACCAACTGAGCTATCAGGGAAGCCCCTGACTTATATGAGTAATATCAATAAGAAGGACAAGTGGAGAAAAGGAAATCCTGGCACACTGTTGATGGAAATTTAAATTGGTTCAGCTACTGTTGAAAACAATATAGAGTTTTCTTAAAAAACTAAAACTAGAAATACTACATGAGCCAGCAATTTCACTCCCAGATATATATCAGAAAAAAAATGAAAGCACTAATTCAAAAAGATACAAGCATGCCAGTGTTTATAGTGACACTATTTACAATAGCCAGGATCTACCAGCAACCTAAGTGTCCATCAACAGATGAACAGATAAAGATGAAGTATTATACATACAAAATGGAATACTACTCGGTCATAAAAAGAATGAATTTTTGCCATTTGCAACAACATAAATGAACTTGGAGGGCATTATGCTAAGTGAAATAAGACAGAAGACAAATACTGCATGATATCATTTTATGTGTTGAATTTAATATACAACAAACAACTGAATATATAAAAGGAATAGAATCACAGATATAGAGAACAAATTAGGAGAGAGGGAAGGGAAAAATAGCAAGATAGGAGTAGGGATTAAGAGGTACAATTTGCTATATATAAAGTAAATAAGCTACAAGGATATATTGTACAACACAGGAAATATACCCAATATTCTATAAATAGAGTATAACATTTAAAAATTGTGAATCACTAGGTTGTACACCTGAAATCTGTATAACATTGTATATAAACTATACCTCATTAAAGAAAAATAAAAAGAGAAAATTGGGAACATTGCATGCAAGTCTTTGAGTTTATCTATATTTGCTTGGCAAATACCTTAGAGTCAATTTCTGGGCTGAGAAGTAATCAAACTTTACAGAGTTTTAGTCCACTGGAGAAAGCAAACACTACATACAGAAAATGGTTCAATAATGGCTAAGATAATAAATTCGATGAAAGCAAAGATACAGGTTCAAGGCAACACTTTAGTTGAAAGCATATGGGTAAGCAAACAGTATTAGAGGAAAGAGAGTAGGGAGGGTTTTCCAAATTGGTAATGACATGAAACGTAAAGGCATCGTTTGTGAATCAACATGATAAATGTCTCAAAAAATAAGTCTTGGTTATTCAGTTTGTGAAACTGGCCTGTTTCCTGCAATCTGACTCATGGTTGCATCTGCCTCATAGGAATGATTTTTTTAAAGCACAAAGAAGGGACAGGCTACCCACTCCAGTATTCTTGGTCTTCCCAAGTGACTCAGATGGTAAAAAATCCATCTGCACTATTGGACACCTGTGTTCAATCCCTGGATCAGGAACATCCCCTGGAGGAGGGCATGGCTACCCACTCCAGTATTCTTGCCTGGAGAATTCCATGGACAGAGGCGCCTGGCAGGCTACAGTCCATGGAGTCACAAAGAGTCAGACGCGACTGACTGAATGACTAAGTACAGCACAGGAAAGGTACTATCAGGTCGGACTACTGGCTGTGTGGGGTAACTTTTTAAAATCAGCTATTGTGATATGATCTTTTAAAATTTGTACAAGAGCTAATATAGTGCAGCTGTGCATGGAAGGTCTGTATGTCATTGAAAGGACTTTCAGTTTTCTGGCTTAGTGATCTCCACATTGATGCATTCAGTGATCTATAGAAAATGAGCATGCCTGTAGGATGAACTAAGGTAATCAGGCAGCTGCTCCTGGCTTGGGGCCCTGCAGAAGTCACAGTCCCATTGCTATGACCCTGAGAAGGGAGGACACAATCATCTAAGCATACCTGTAATCACTTCGTGAAACATGGTGAAAGGAGGAAGACAGTGTTCTCAACAAGTTTTAAAAAGTACGTCGCAACGATTAAGCATTCTGTTCAATTGAAACAGCCTGGACACAGTCAATCAGACAAGTTTGATGTCGTGGAGACATGAGGAAAGAAAGAATTAGTCAGAGTGTTGAATCTGCAGGCTGGGAAAGACATGAGAACCTACATCAGACAACAAGCACAGGATAGGAAAAAAGAGGCTGAACTTCAGAACTATGTAGGAGAGAAAATTGGCATGGACTATGAAAGCAAGAGAAAGAGTCTAGACTGACTCAAGTAGATTTAGTTGGTAGCTGTGTTCAGATGACACCTTCCCTAAGATACAAAGTGGAGGAAAAAATACACCTGGCAGAATATTGGGGATGATAAATATTAAAATCCATACTAAAAGAACAATCGTGAATGTCAAATTCTAATTTGGACTATTAATAATTTTATGTGCAGTTGAGTAATTTCAAATCAAAAATAGATTCATGGCCAGATATCAGCAGGATGGAAGAACAGTTTGCTACCATCATCTCTTCCCTCCCACATACATAGAACATTGATTTTGTCAGTCATCCATGAACAAGAACACCTTTGTGGGAATCAGGGAGTCCAGTGGAGAAGATGGAGCACACCACTGGGGCATCAAATCTGAGTCAGATTTCACTTTACTATTTCACACTTCTACATGGCAGAAGACCTCCATGCTTAAAAAGACCTACTCAGGCCGCCTTTCCTCCTGTGGAGGAAAGTGACAGAAGAGGGAATGTCTGACTTCTTTAGCTGTGGTGGGCACTGCTCATGAGGACAACACAAAATAATAACGGATGAGCATGGCTGAAAGATTAGAAGAGGCTGCGAGCAGTCAGAATTCATACTTCATCAAAGGTCATGGATCATACTAACCGTTGATTGAACTCTATCCTGTAATCAGCACAGACTCAGCTCAGGACAGGTTGCGGCAAGCCTCCCCCTTCTGGCCTTGGGCACCCCCTCACCCATCAGCTCTTCGTACTCACTTCCCTGGTCAATGAAAACAAGCCTTTACAGACAGTTCGCCAGCACACACAGAAAGTCAGCCCAACTCTGAAGTTTGGGAAAAGCCAGAAACTTCTCCAAATCTAATAAGAGTAAGAAATGGCAAAAAATTTGCAAAACATTTTGCTGTACCCTAAAAGTCTCCTTTAGCCAAATGCACATCATCTTATTGTGTGGCTTAGGAAAAAAAAAAAAATCCTTGTAGCCCATAAGACCCAGCTAAGAGAACAGTCGCAATGGATTTTTATAATATTATTCTAAAGATCAACAGGAACAAGCAGGTGGAAATAGTCAAAATTATTTTGAAAAATAAGTGCAATGAGGGATGATTACTTGCTCTCACTAGTTGTTAAAACACACATCAGAGAATAGTGATTTTGAAATGTGAAATGATTTCTTTCAGTCTCAGGTCTGGAGATGACAGGGAGCTATTAAATGCATCGGTAAGACTTTGCCTTTAAAGTTTCAAAAGCCAAACTACCAGTGTCCAGAGATCAAGGTTGATGTAAAAGCAATTCTTGTGCTGTAGGTGACAATGGGCTGTGCTATTTCACCCCATCCCTTATCCCCAAGCCTTTGGAACCATGTAAGTTCCTTGAACATAACAGCCACACTGAGAAATAAAACAAAGAAATCCTTGGTTGACTGAAATATATTAGCCTGGAAAAAGAAGGGATTAAGACAGAAATCTAGGCAGAAGATTACATAGCAGAGGAAAGAATAATTACTAGTGCAAATGATTTATTTTAATTTCAGGACTTTTTTCAGTATCTGGCTGGCCCATCAGCACAGGTGTCATTAAAAGCACTGCTGGTTGATTTCTCCTCTTCCTTGAAAGTCCTTCATGGTGAACCCCTTTCCTAACTCACTTCCAACTCAGTTGTAGAAGCTAATGCCCTTTTGGAGAGCAAGGCATCATCTGTCACCTTGCCTGGGATCTCCCTGTGCCAGGTCTCTTGGTAAGAATCTAAACTCCAGAGAAGCTCTTACATCAAGGGTGCCATCTAGAATCTCCAGCGCTGTTCAGATATGACATCAACTTTTCCGAATGGGTTCTTTAACAGAAAGTGAAAGTGAAGTCGCTCAGTCGTGTCCGACTCTTTGCGACCCCGTGGACTGTAGCCCATGGGATTCTCCAGGCAAGAATACGGGAGTGGGTTGCCATTTCCTTCTCCAGGGGAATCTTCCTGACCCAGGGATCAAACCCAGGTCTCCCGCATTGCAGGCAGACGCTTTAACCTCTAAGCCACCAGGGAAGCCTTTAACAGAAGACGCCACAAATTCTTCAGCTCCTATTTTATCACTGAAACCTTCACTGAGTGCTTTTCCTTCTTATGTAGCAATGGTATGTGCATGCTCAGTTGTTCAGTCGTGTCTAACTCTCTGCCATCGCATCGGCTGTAGCCCACCAGGCTCCTCTGTCCATGGAATTCTCCAGGGAAAAATAACTGGAGTGGGTAGCCATTTCTTCCTCCAGGGATCTTCCAGGCCATGGGATCGAATCCCCATCTCCTGTGTCTCCTGAACTGCAGACGGATTCTTTACCGCTGAGCCATTGGGGAAGCCGAGTATTTATCATGAAGGATGGAAATGGGGCACAAAGTGTGCTTTTTAAAAAATAGTTTTTAATCTACAATCTAGTGAACATGTAAAAAAAGAATGTGGAAAGAGGCTACTGGAACATTTGAGTTCCTGTACTTCCTTGACTCCTACTCAATCTAACATTTCATCCCATTCTTCCCAAAAAAGGTAAGATATTATTTTTTGCTGAGCAAATGACTCCTCCTTTCATCCTACCCAATCACTCTTTACAACCAAATAATGCCAATTCATATACACTCAATCTTATATTTCTTTCATATGCATCACATATTCATCCCCATCTCCCTATGTTGAGCCCAGACTACATGCCCCTTAGGTTGTTGTAAAGGCCTTCTACTGTGATTCTCCTCCATTACTGCCCACCTGTTCTTTACAATGTAGCCATGGTTTTCCTAAAAAAAAAAAAAAAAGCAATATCTGAATTACATCATTTTCCTTCTTAAAATTTAATTGGGTGTTTACCAAAAATTCAATATTTAGAAGACTTTAAAAGGACATTTTCAAGTAGGTTGTTTAATAAAATAAATAGCTATTAAAATAGAACACTATGTGTGAAACCCTCTATATGGAAAATTATAAAAAACATTTAGAGATATTAAAGAAAACCTAAACAGAAGAAATATTGCATTCCACATATTTGCCAAAGGGTTCCAATCATGAAAATATAAAGAACTCCTATAATGCAATGAGAAATAGAAAAATTATAGAAATGGAGCCAAGATGGCTGAATACACATGTCATAATACTGGTATCCAAAATCTTAATAAATACAAGAAAAAGTGAATACTTAGGAAGTATGAAAACATAAATTGAAATCATGATAAAATATATGACACTTTGAAAAAAAATATCGTCTACTGAAGTTAAGCGTATATGTACTCTAAGACCTAGCAACATAAGTCTTATGTGTGTGTGGCACGTATGTTTTTTAAATTTTTAATTGAAGGATGATTGCTTTACAATACTGTGTTGACTTCTGCCATACAACAAGGTGAATCAGCCACAAGTACACATATGTCCCCTCCCTCCTGAACCTCCCCCCACCCTCCACCCCTCTACGTTGTCACAGACGACTAGATTGAGTTCCCTGTGCCCATACAGCAGCTTCCCACTGGCTACTTATTTCACACATGACGGTATATATATATATATATATCAATGCCACACTCTCAATTCGTCTCACCATCTCCTTCCCCCACTATGTCCGAAGTCTGTTCTCTATGTCTGTGTCTCCTGCCCTGCAAATAGGTTTATCAGTATCATTTTTCTAGATTCCATATATATATATGTGTTAATATATGAAATTTGCTTTTCTCTTTCTGACTTACTTCATTCTGTATAACAGGCTTTAGGTTCATCCACCTCATAATACATGCTCCAAAAGACATTTATAAAATTGACAGCTATGTTTGTTTATACTGGTTTCTTGTGGTTAAGCTTGCTTGTTCCTGCACATGAATGTAGCTAGAAGATACAATGTCTGTTTTCTGAAAGTTTGCTAAGAGTAGTTTTTTATTAGAAATGAGAGCAGATGCTTCATTGCCTAAGACAGGTGTACCGCTTCCATAGAGACAGTTTAAGGAGTGGATTAGGGGCCCTCGGGTTGCTCACGTGGGTGTCAGTTTGCATCCAGTTGGTCACTAAATGAAGTAGTGCTCTTGAATTTAAAAGCCCCGTGATATTAAAAACTCTTATCTACAAACCCTAGACTCTCACTCGACATGCTGGTTAAAACTGTGGAGCAAAGCTACCTAATAGCCTTCACCAGCAGGATTGCTGTATTAGACAGAAATAGATTTCACTTATTTCAGTCATAATTTTTAGGTCTTTTTTTTTTTTTTTACAGAGGTGAAGCTTCATTTTAATTTATATAAGAATTGATATCCAAAATTAGAAAATACAGGGAACCCAGGACCATGCATGAAAATTTCAAAGAAAATGAGAGAAAAGTCTTTTATTCATGCCGGGTCACCGTAAGTGGATTTACAAAGCAGTCTTCACCTTGCTCATCCTACTTTGGTAAGTTAAACTGATCACATTTTCAGATCTTAGATGAAACATCACATACTTGGAAAAAAATCTTTCCTAGGCTCTCTTCATCCAAGTAAAGTTTAATCAGCACCACCCGCTAACCTCCCTCCCTTTCCTATCCCAGCTTGATTCTCAGTCTTCCTCATACATAGTTTTTTTCTTCTGCTATTTAGTGATTGATTTTGAAAATGTATATTTTTCCTTATTTCAGAAACACTAAAACTGTTTCAGGTAATGAAATTGGAATTGTTAAAAAATAACTCCAATGTTTAAATTCCTTAGAATTATCTAACCCAGTGCTAAGTACAACCTCTGGGCAAGAATACTAGAGTGGGTTGCCATGCCCTCCTCCAGAGGATCTTCCTGATCCAGGGATCGAACCCAGGTCTCCTGCACTGCAGGTGAATTCTTTACGGTCTCAGCCACCAGGGAAGCAATGAAGAACCTGCCTGCCAATGCAGGAGAGGCAAGAGATGTGGGTTCGATCTCTGGAAGAGCCCTTGGAGGAGGAAACCGCAACCCACTCCAGTATTCTTGCCTGGGGAATCCCATGGACAGAGTAGCTTGAAGGACTACAGTCCATGGGATCGCAAAGAGTCAGACACAACTGAAGCGACTTGGCACACATGCAGAATTAGGAACTCTTGGGGAAGACTGCAGTGACGATCGGTACCACTAGAATCATTTGTTTAGTGTCTTCCTCTAAATTCCTTCTTTAGTTGTTTATTATGTAACTTCGGGACATGAGACTTATGGGAAAACAAATCAGGCTTTGTTGTTGACCAAGGGCTGACTACAAGTCCCTGTATTTTCTGGATAATGTCTTTTCTATTAAAGCATATTATGATGATACTAAGAGCTTACTTTAAAATTACATAATTTTTTCCACATTATACATTATATAAAATCAGCATTTTAATACGTTTTTCATTTTAAATAGAGCATTTTAAATTCATAAGAAAACATATCTTGAAAAGTTTCAGTATGTAAGTATGCAGTTATATTTTCAAATGCTGCAAACCTAGGTCTATTTATCTCATTCTGAAACAAATAAACGTATCTATGTGAAATAGCAATGTTATTTTTGAGAGCAGCCAACTAAAACTGCCATTTAGGCATTATATATGGCTTGCTACTGCAGCTCTAATAACATTTTTACTTTTGATCAAAACTCTCAGAACACTCATGACAACTAATATTAAAACCATTGAAGCAAAATTTTATATAATTTTGAAATGGATTTTTAATAAATCAGGAGGGATTTTGCCATCACTTTATCTAAAGATCTAACATCTTTTGAAGGATTTAATTATTTGGAGTCCTAAAGCTAGGACCTTTCCCATATATTAGCCCCTTTCCTTTCCTTCGTAAAGGACACAAAGTTAATCTTAAATTCCCTGTGAAACAATATCCCTATTCTCAACCCAAATATTCTACCACCACAAACTCAGATAATAGTATCAAGAGTGGATAAGACAACTGGATTCTCCAGGGAGTCTGGAATGGAGATAAAGCAATGGTGAGTCCCCTAGAGATGCATGATTTCCCTAGAAAGCTTCTATACATCCTATGTGTCCCTCATTCCCTGGTGGCTCAGCTGGTAAAGAATATGCCTACAATGCGGGAGACCTGGGTTTGATCTCTGAGTCGGGGAGATGCCCTGGAGAAGGGAAAGGTTACCCACTCCAGTATTCTGTCCTAGAGAATTCCATGGACTGTATAGTCCATAGGGTCGCAAAAAGTTGGACATGACTGAGCAACTTTCACTATGTGTCCCTGAGAGTACCATCTGGGGGATGCTCTGATTTGCCACAGGTTGATATTGGGGACCCCCCTGCAGAAATGAGATGGAAATACAGACACACAGAGAAAGGCAGGAATCCAGTACCCTAAGAGAAAGACAAAGTTGGCTTTCTAGTCATTGAAAAGCCTAAATATATTTTCTATAATTAAATTTTATTTCATTTACCTTTATATATACAACACACTTAATTGGCTTCTTTCCACTAGTATGTAAGTATGTATATTTATTTATTTTTTGATGTAAGGACCATGACTATTATAGGGTTTTTTTTTTTTTTGTAACTGTGTATCTGTATTGGGGTATAGCCAATTAATAATGTGATAGCTTCAGGTGACAGCAAAGGGACTCAGCCATACATATACATGTATTCATTCTGTCCCAAACTCCCCTCCCATCCAGGCTGCACATAACATTGAGCAGAGTACTGTGTGCTAAACAGTAGATCCTTGTTGGTTATCCATTTTGAGAATAGCACTGTGTGCATGTTGATCCAAACTCCCTAACTATCCCTTTCCCCTAGTCTTCCCCCTGGCAACCATAAGTTTGTTCTCTAAGTCCCCGAGTCTCTTTCTGTTTTGTGAGTTCATTTGTTCATTTGTAACATTTTTTGTGTGTGTAGACTCCTAAGTGTGCATATTTAAAAACTCAAGTTAGGAAAACAAATTTCAACTTTAAAATGAAGAAAATTGTTCTTGTTTAGGGAAACATAATTTTATGCTCTGGTTTTGGACTGCAAAAAAAAAAAAAATTGGGACACTAACCAGAAGGAAGTTGGCATATTCTAATAAGGGGAAATAATTTTCTAATGCTAAACTATGAAATCCTTCCATTTTGAAGACAGATTGATTTTCTCACTGTAACTGCTAATAACACTGTAAATTTGGGTTTGAATTTCTGCTCTGGGTTTAACTATCTGTATAATGATAAAGGTAAATTAACCATCCTCTACCAATCAAAAATCTACAAATAATTTTAAGTGCCAATGATGTGCAAATTATAACATTATATACAATGAAAGATAGAAGAAACAGCATTATTTTCATTTTTAAGATGTTTCTACCTTAAATATTTAGTAGTTATATAAATAAATAATTTGAAAAATTTAAAAGTGTCATAGATATGAATAGTAGTGAACTTCAAACTTCTTTCTCAGAAACTTATACTCTCTTAACTTTATTGAAGATCTCAAAGACTTTTCATATTGTGGGTTATATTTATTGATATAGTCATGTTAGAAATTAAAACTGAGAATTGAAAATATTTACTAACAAGTTAAAAATAATAATGCATATGAATGCAAACAAAATAGCATCTTTCAATGAAAATACTCCCCAAAGAAAAATTAAGTTTAGTGAGAAGAATTGTATTGTTTCACATATTGGTGAATCTCTTTAATATTGGGCTTAAGAGAAGACAGTTGCATTTTCCACTGCCTCTGTATTCAGTCTTTTGGGATATGTTATTTTGTTTGAAGTATATGAACATCCAAAAGGGTTTTCCCAACAGCTCAGGGTTAAAGAATCCTCCTGCAATGCAGGAGCCACAGGAGACGTGGGTTTGATCCCGGGGTCAGGATACTACCCTGGAGGAGGAAATGGCAACCCACTCCAGTATTCTTACCTGAAAAATTCTATGGAGCAGAGGAGCCTGGCGGGTTACAGTCCATAGAGTCACAGAGTTGGACAAAACTGAGCACAGAACAAATTGGCAAAAAAGGAAGGCCTCTGAGACCCTTTTTAGGTCTTTTAAGGTGCTTCATACTAAATTTTGAAAACTGCTAATATACAGGCTTAATTTCAACACAAATTATAAATAATGAACACAAAATGCTTTTGAAGAATTAAAGCACATGAAAGTCTTTTCTGAAGTACATCCACATTAATCTTGTGAATCAAAAAAGTATTATTCCTAGTTTGAAAATGCCAAATATAAAGTATATGAGACCAGATCAAAAGGCTATGACCATTGAAAGGTAGGCACTGAATGGCCCAATTGTTTTTGGTTTTTGTTTGTTTTATAAGGAATTTCTAATGGTGGAAAGATTAGAGTTTTCAAGCCTGGGTTTGAACCCCTGTCAGCCCCTAATTGTGCAACCTTCACCACTTTAGCATCATTTAAGCTTAACTTGCTTATAAGCAATAAAAGAAATTTCAGTGGGGCCGACAGAATTTATATGGGTTGCTTGTGAGAGCAGAAGAAATACTATATGATTTATCTTTAACACATTGTCAAGGACAAGGTGGGTGCTCAGTAAGTGGGGGCTGTTATTTTTTATTTGTCTGCACATTTAAGTATTGTTCACTGTATAACGCTACCTGGAAAGATGTCTGAGGTATAAGTCAATGTGAAGGATAACCTCTGTAATTTATATCTGTGAAATTTCTAGGGCTTGCCATGTAACTTGGAAACTTTAAACTGATAGGGACTATGATAGCTCAATATATTATGAGGAAAATACCTTGAATTCCTAATCTTGTTCATTTTAGTCAACATGTTAATCTGATTCTTTAGAGTTAATACTTTACCAAAAAAATATTGACTTTATAGCCTCAAAATTTTCAATAGTGTTCTTTTTTATTTCCATTGATGTTTAGACCTATTTGGGAACTAGGCAACATGAAAGGTGGCTTTTTATATCACTTACATATTTTATTCGTGTATATACTTTCACAGACTGATTGTAGTTCAAAGTAGCTCTTACATTTATAGGAAGACATATAAATTGGTATTTTTATTGATTAGAATAACACATTCTGTCAATTTGGAAAATAACATTCAACATTATAGTTTTTCCCTGTTCTGAAACTCTAAACTCAGAGGATAAAAAGGAATTTCACTTACCATAGTAATAATCTTTTAAATATTACAATTTTTTGGATGCACAATTCAATAAAATAATGAATTTTAATGAAGCAAAATTTATCTGAAATATTGAAGAAAATGTTTTGCTATTGCATCTATTTATTAAATCTTATACTCCTTATTTGATAAATTTCAGTTTATAAACATGTACTAACTGTATAGGTGTAAATTAAAAGAAGTCAAATGAAGGGGAAACAGCCATCCTAAACTAAGGTAAAGCAGGAAAGAGTTATTATTTTTTTAATTACTGAATAAAAGAATAAAGATGCAATAAACTGCACTTAAAATTTGTTTTGAGATTCTAACTAGAGCAATTAAAGAGTGAAGCATATTTATAAATATATCACAATACATTCGATTTGAAATTCTATTGGGGACTAATGTTAGTAACAAGATGTTAGGCCTACAAACGTTTCATTACAATGCATATTCTTGGCAAGAAAAAAGAGGTATAATAAAACATAAAATATAGAAGACAATCCTTATAATGAGGTTATACAAGGTTGATAACTTATTTGGGAGTATTATCCACTCAATGCCCAACCTAAAATTCCAACATTTAAGATGGGTTGACCATTTATACCTCGGGAAGGAAAATCACATAGAATCATCCCCTAAGTAAGATGGCTTTCAATCAAGTATCTAGGAAATTGTAGAAACAGGAGAAAGTTCAAGTAGCTTTGACTGTAAAAATAGCATTTCAGGGAACTAGCTTCTGCTCTAGAAGAATAAGCTCAAATAAGATACTCTTTTAAAACAGAGAAGTTTACCAGGAGAAAAGGAGGCTGTGGGGTTTGGGAAGCCTGTACATGGCAGTTTATTATCAAAAATCAGATGGGAGCACATAGGAGTCATTGAGACAATACATTTTCCTTCACAGCTTTTTTTCCCCCCTTTGCCTAGAGCCAGGGAGAATGAAGGTGGTTGGGAACTTACAGTTTATCATCTATTTTTTATTATAGTCTCAGAGGCATCATTTTTGGTCAAACATCTTTGATCTTAAAGAGATATATGGTTGATTCTCAATTCAGAAAACCTGGTTGCTTATTGTTTAGTGGTATTTTTTGTCTCTTGACTAGATCTTAAAATGAATATGGGATAGTCAAGAGAAGATATCTTTATAGGTATATCTTTCTGAAATACCATAAAGTTGACTGAAAATAATGAACAGAAATTTAACATTTAACCAACCATCAGAACATTTGAAATAATCGATTCAAGTCCTAATACTTATTGTAAGATTCTCCTCATCACCCAAACTGCAAAATCCAAAAGGATAAGCCATGCTTTGTTCCATTGTGTACCTCCAGCATGGGGCAAAATGTTTGCTTCAATAATCATTGCATGATGAATAAAGATCACATATTAAAAGACTAATAAGGAGGAAAGTGAAACAGTGTACCTTGTTGTCATGGCAACAAATTAAAATACTTGTAAACTTATTTTTCTCTGCCTATGTCTTCATTAAAATATTTTTCCAGGAGTGATACATAATTCCTGTTCGACAGCTTATTACTTACCTTTTTTGGGCACTAACATGTTTGACTAAAAATGAACATTTTTCTTTTCTTTCCTTAATGTATATATGAGTGTATGTGGTTTTGTTTTTGTTTTTCTGGCAAGTTACAATAAATACCCTGAGTGGCAAATGTTGGGCTAACAATAGTTTATAAAGATGTGCTATATGAAGAAAATAGTGTGAACAACTAATTTCAAACATATACTTAAAAAAGAATTTTTCTAATTTAGTGAATTTTCTCTTTTCCTCTTTTATTCTGCAAATATGAAAGATGGTACATGATTCAATGAACAATTTCTCTAACTTGAACAACATACAGATCCCTTTTTACATTAAAATATTCTCAGTGTTGTGTGTATCAATTTAAATTACTCTATGGTATTAAGAACTTGAAAACATAAATCTTGGGATAAACTCCATATTTTTCTTGGAATTTTTAACCATAAAACAAAAGGGAGTTTGCAAATTAAGTATAAGCATAAATATAAAACCTATAAATTTAAAATTATTGTTGTTCAGTTGCTAAATCATGTCCAACTCTTTGCTATACCATGGACTGCAGCACACCAGGCTTGCCTATCCTTCACTATATTCCAGAGTTTGCTTAAACTCATGTTAACTACATAAATTTAAAGTCATGAATCATGCTGTATTGCTAACAGTAGATTTCCAACATCAGTTTGAATGTGTTATGATTTCTATGGTAAAAATTTCTCTTTAGTTTCAAAAGCTGAGTCAACCCTGAGTCATGCAATGATTCATTTTCTCTTTTTTCTCACAGTAAGGTGTTACCAAACCTTTATTTCTATAGTGTCTTCTGGATGTAATTCAGATTTCACATGTGACATATAGTGTAAGTGACTTTTCTATTTCATTTTGTTAGTTAACTTGTCATCATTAAAGTACTACTTGGAGCCAATGAAATCATAATCTCAAAAGGCAATCATGACATGAAATAATTGACCTGTACTTGGTCATATAAAGGATACAGAATATGCTTATATAAGGTTATAATTAAATTAAAGAAAAATTAAATAAAAATAATATAAAATTTAAATGAAATAAAAACATTAAAAAATCAAGATAAAAATTCTAGTAGAGAACTTGTGGAACCTAAAAAAATGTGTGTATATATATATATATCCACAGAACCCTGTTTGTAGTAGTGAGTCTGAGAAATACTTTGTAATAAACATAGGGAGAAAATACCATTTTTCATACAAACATGAGTGTCATACAAATGGTATTAGGAACCATTTTAGTTGTTAGCAACCATTTTCATTTGATTAAATTTATGGGAACATTTATAAGTTCATTAACAGAAATCTGAATCCACATTTTTTCCAGAAGAGAATGGTAAAATTGTATTTTTGGACCCAAGCCTTTGCAGAACAATTTAATTTACTCCATAATTTCAGCTGAAAACTCTGCATTTGTAATAAAGATGATAGAAATTACTTCAGAAAAGTCACTATTTTCAGTATTAACTATACATTATATAAATTCATTTACAATAATTGAAATAATAGGACTTCCCTGGTGGCTCAGACGGTAAAGCATCTGTCTACAATGTAAGAGACCTGGGTTCAGTCCCTGGGTTGGGAAGATTCCCTGGAGAAGGAAATGGCAACTGACTTCAGTACTCTTGCCTTGAAAATCCAATGGACGGAGGAGCTTGGTACAGGCTACTATCCATGGGGTTGCAAAGAGTTGGGCACGACTGAGCGAAATTACGCAAAAACTCAAGAGTAATATTTGATTGAGCATTTTAAAATTAATGTTGATTGTACATGCTGAATGAAAAGTAGATTTAATTATGGAAGTAGGCAGTTTTGAACTTCTGTGGAAATTCTAAAAGGGCCTCTGGTTATAGATGGGACTTTAAATAAATTTTATCTTACTAGTTCTTGATTACTCCTCATTTACTCAGAGGGGCTCCCTCATGGCTCAGAAAATAAAGAAACTGCCTGCAATGCAGGAGACCTGGGTTCACTCCCTGGGTCAGAAAGATCCCCTGGAGAAAGGAATGGCAATCCACTCCAGTATTCTTGCCTGGAAAATTCCATGGACAGAGGAGCCTGGCAGGCTACAGTCCTTGGAGTTGGAAAGAATTGGACTTGATTGGGAGACTAACACTTTCACTTTCACTAATTTATTCAGAAATTTAATTCTCTCATTTTTCCTTAATGGTAACAAATCCCTAGCACTAACCTGAAGATTATAATCTATTACTGAGTTCTAATCCAAAAAAGAGAAATAGTGCACACCATGTTTTTGCTTAATCATTTCCTCAAATATATAAGGAAAATATATTGTTTTAGACATCTCAAATACTCCTTTTTATATAATGGCTTTGATCCCTAATATCAAGAGTAAAACATGTTTATTGTAAAAATGTCAGATAATATAGAAAATCTTACTTTAAATTAATAGAATTCTACCTTCTATTGATGTCTTCTCCAGTTGTAAAGAATCTACTTGATCCCTGGGTCGGGAAGATTCTCTGGAGTAGAGAATGGCAACCCACTCCAGTATTCTTTCCTGGACAACCCCATATACAGAGGAGCCTGGCGGCATACAGTCCATAGGATAGCAAAGAGTCAGACACAACTGTGCAACTTTGCACACACATATGGCACACCATCTATTGACTGTATTATCTCAAGCTTACCACTATACCTCAAGTCATGCCAAGATGGAATATTTAGTCTCTTTTTCTCTGATCAAATTTCAATGTGTTTAGGTAAAAGGGTGGGGGTTTTTCTATGTATTACTTTAGCAAAGGCACTGTAATAACTGTTAACTATAAATGGTAAAAATAACTGTAACCTAGGGTATTCTTTGGAAGGAATGATGCTAAAGCTGAAACTCCAGTACTTTGACCACCTCATCTGAAGAGTTGACTCACTGGAAAAGACTCTGATGCTGGGAGGAATTGTGGGCAGAAGGAGTAGGGGACGACAGAGGATGAGATGGCTGGATGACATCACTGATTCGATGGATGTGAGTCTGAGTGAACTCTGGGAGTTGGTGATGGACAGGGAGGCCTGGCGTGCTGCGATTCACGGGGTCGCAAAGAGTCGGACACGACTGAGCAACTGAACTGAACTGAACTGATACTTCATAGGTCATAGAATTCCACAGGTCATTTGCCAAACTATTTTTCAAAATAAAGTCACATTTGTAATAATAATAAAAAAAAAAAAAACCTGGGTTTTGTTCCAGAAGCTCTGCATAAAGTTTGCAAGTCTCTGGCCTGTTTTCGTTTGTTTGAGGAGTTTTCTTTGGGATGGGGTATGGTTGGTTTGGTTTTACTCAGGAGACTTTTCCATGTGTTCCCAAATATGTTCAAGAAATTAGTCCCTGATGTATTACATACTCTATCTACACTGTAGCTTCTGAGTACAACTGTAGCTTCTGGACTCCGCTGTTGCTTCCCCTTGAAGGTACGATATTTTCAGGGCAAAAGAATAATTTTACACAGACATCACTTCTTCTTCTAAATACAGCCTTTGCTTGTGTAAGTTATTTTATCACCATGTCTGTCCCTGACAATGTTGAATTTTACCAAATCCTGAACTTCTGAAAAACAATGAAAGCTAAAATATACACCTACATTTCTGTTTTCCAGGAAATGGTTCACCCTTCTTCATAACAACATAGTAAGACTTGTAGATGCCTTCCCTGTTTACACGTGACAAGTAGACCCAAACATTCCCACTCTTTGCCCCTTAAGTAGCTAACGAGCTTTAACCCATCCTTGGTTGATGGCCTTAGACTTTGATGTCTAAACCTCACTCAAAAGGTATTTTGGGGCAACAGAATGTAGGTGTTTGGGATACACTTTTTTTTAGAAATATATCTATTATGTTTTTTCAGCATTTATTGACATACTATTTCTTAGGATAAGGAAGAAAAAAATCAACATAATTTGTAAATTTATAGTCCTTAAAAGTTCTACGTCTAAATGAGTAAGCAACATTCTAAAAGGAAGAAAAAAGTATTTAAAGGAAGAAGACTGAAGGATCTGCTGTTATTTTCACTGTCATAACCATGATGTGCCCAATGACTAAAACATATTCAATATATAGACTTTCCTGGTAGCTCAGATGGTAAAGAATCTGCCTGCAATACAGGAGTCCTGGGTTCAATCCCTGGGTTGCAAAGATCCTCTGGAGGAGGGTATGGCAAACCACTCCAGTAATCTTGCCTGAAGAATCCCCATGAACAGAGGAGTCTGGTGGCAGAGGAGTCTGGTGGGCTACAATCCATGAGGTCACAAAGAGTCAGACATGACTGAGGACTAAGCACACAACACATTCAATATATATTTATTGACTGAATTAAGGATGCTTCAATGTAAAATCATAATACACTTCAGAAAAGAAAAGGATATGAATTCTAAGTTATAAATTTGACCATGTATCATTCCCAGTGTTAGACTTTCTATGTCATAAAGTTTTGTAAAAAGTAGAGTCAAAACCACGAAATGCAATAATGTATAGTCTTTGATTGATCCAGGGATGAATAGATTAGCTACAAAAGATACTTATGAAATACCTAAAATATTCACAAATATAGGATTAGAATTGAGTAACATTAAGTAATTTGTCTCAATCTTGTTGATGTGATATGAAATTATGGTAAAATGGAATTTGGGAAGCAGAAGAGGCATGTTTGAGGTATTTAGGAAGGAAGTGTCAAGGTATCTATAATTTATTTGAAATGCAAAGAAAGAAATATCAGTAGTGAAGCAAATTTAGAAATTAGCAACACTTATTGAAATCAGACTTTGGATATTTGATTGCTCCTTATACTTGTCTTTATACTTTTCTGAATATGTAAATATGGTTATGCTTCTAAAAAGTAAAAGAGAGAGAAAACATTTAGATAAAGAAAAATAAAGGAGCTATACACTCAGCTCAGAAGCCCATACCAGAACAGAAAGAGATTTAAATATTTTCTTGACAAATGTGAAATTTGAGTGTAAGGGAGGGAGAACTGCAATCTCTAAGCTAAAATATGAGATCAAGAGCTCTTCAAGCACTTCCTCGTTCAAAAGTACTTTAGGAAGAATGGCAAGCCCAAGAGCCAAACTCAACATGTTCCTATGGGTTGCGTCCATGTGTTCTCAGTGTCTAGGTAGGGTTGTGTCAGACTTTGTGACCCCATAAACTTCAGCCTGCCTAGCTCCTCTGTCTATGAAATTTTCCAAGCAAGAATACTGGAGTCGGTTGCCATTTCCTACTCCAGGAGATCTTCCCAACCCAGGATCGAACACTTGTCTCCTGCATTGGCAGGCAGATTGTTTTACCACTGAGCCACTTTAGCATCCAACTTGATCCCTGTGTTGGAAAGATCCTCTGGAGAGGGGAATGGCTACCCACTCCAGTATTCTGGCCTGAAGAATTCCATTGACTGTATAGTCCATGGGGTTGCAAATAGCTGGACATGGCTGAGTGACATTCACTTTCTTTTACTTTTTCCCTAAAATTTATACCAAAATATTTTAGCCTAGAGATATATATTAACAATATAAAAAATTTAGCATTAACAAAACCCCATAATACATGTTATACTATTTTATTGGTAGATATTTGTTATGTTTACTATATTTTTATAAAATAGATGGTGTAAGTATGCATACAAAAGAAAGTGAGAGAAATTTTGATTTTCCTTAGGATAAATTCCTGCAAATAGAATTATTGGACCAAAGATCTGAACAGTTTGAAGGTTTGCAATTAAAATTACCAAACTCATTTCTAGAGAATAGACTTGATTGTAAACTACCATAATCAGAATGGTAACAATTTAGGTAATGTCTGAAATGTAGGCCTGATGCAGAGAACATTACATACTTGATTTTCTTACTCCATGCATTTGAGTAGCTATTATTATACTAACTTAACAGACTGAAAAACTGAGACTCAAAAAAGTTGCTAAGTGTATAGAGAAAATAAATTAAAGAAATTCATCTTTCTATGTTAATTCTTTCTATCAAAATATAGATCTTTCTACCAACATTGCTTGGAAAGTTCATATGCACCTTTCAAATAATGGGTATTATTTTTTAAAGGCTAATCTGATAGGTAGAAACATATCTCATTGTTTTAAAGACCCTTTTATTATATATTTACATGTCTTTTTTTTCAAAATTGTCTTTTCCTGTCTAAACACAGCCTCTATATGGACATCCATCAGATTCTTATACATTCAGAGTTGTTATGCATAGATTAATATTATGAAATTTCTGTGTGAATTATGGGTTAAAAATAGTTACTGGTCTCTACAGTGAATTGGGAAGAAAATAAAAAAGATTTTCAAGAAATAGGAGTTATTCACCTAAAATCTATGTTTAAATAGAAAAACATAAGGAAAATTAACTTTGGGTAATTCATGTGAAAAGAAAATGTACAAAAAGATTTACTTTGTGGATGCAATTCAAATTCAGGTTAAATTTCCTGGATTTTTTAGTTCAAAATGTAATTTTATAACTGCATATATATTTGTAGATTTTTAATATTTATTTTATAGCAACTTCAAAAACATAATCAAGTTGTATTAATCTCCTAATCTTTTTTCATTTGTTTCATGATTTTATCTTTCTGTAACAAAAATGGAAAAGGTGCAGATGAACAAATTGTGATTAATAATATATTTGGTCAATGCAACTATTCTAAAAAACCTGATTACAAAGCAACCTATTTTTCTTTAAATGAGTTTTTAAAAAATGCTATACATACTGTAAGTCAAACTTGGCTTCAGTTTTTGTATATCTTAATTAAGAGGATTAATTTAGTTTACTGCTATCAAATCTTTTGGCTTTAAAGTATTATAAATGCCTATTTTTTAAATGAAAGTGCACTCAACCAAACAGCTAATTATAACCTACACAATAGATACAATTTCTCTTTTAATATTTCAATCATGTTTTATTGAGTGAAGCTGTAATTTTTACAATTACTTGGATAGATGCAACATGACATATCTTATTTAAATATATCTTTATATATTTAATAAGGCTTCCCTGATAGCTCAGTTGGTAAAGAATCTGCCGGCAATGCAGGAGACTCTGGTTCAATTCCTGATTCGGGAAGACCTGCTGAAGAAGGGATAGGCTACCTACTCCAGTATTCTTGGGCTTCTCTTATGGCTCAGCTGGTAAAGAATTCACCTTCGAAGCAGGAAACCTGGGTTTGATCCCTGAGTTGGGAAGATCCCCTGGAGAAAGGAAAGGCTGCCTACTTCAGTAATCTGGCCTTGAACTGGATAGTCCATGGGGTCGCAAAGAGTTGGGCACAAGTGAGCGACTTTCACTTTCACTTTATTTAATAAATGTCTTCCTCACTGGTATTCACCATATCAAATGCTAACCTCATACATATATTTTCACATATGCAATGTGAAGCCTATAAATATATGGACAAACTGAAATAAAAAGTGGAAACAATGATTGAGCTAAGTTAGGAACAGCTCCTACATTTAGGGTAAATATTTTAAAGACGTGATTCATGCAGATTTGCTCTTTTCTTTGACAGCTACCAACAGTGAATAAATAGCAATCTAAGCCTATTTATTTTGGAATTGTATCTGAAAAGATTTGTAGTACTGTCAAAAAGCTTTCTGGAAAGAGTCATCATTAAACAGCATTTTAAGAGAAAACTAAAACAGCATAACCAAATATCATTCTCAGTTTAATGCTATTGTTGGTGTATATTTAGCTAGATTCTACCCATATATTCTCAGTGCATATGAAATGGATCAGATAAAATATAAATGGTAATCCAAATCAGTTAATCTTTTTAATATATCATCCTCCATAATGGAAAGTATTTTTTCCAACACAATACCTCTGATTTGCAGACCTATCCTTTGAAAAAGGTTCAAGTATAGTCAAGCAGTAATAAATGTTCTTTGGATATTTTACATCTTAGCCTAGAAGACCACATCCCACTAGACTAGTCATTCACTTGAGTAATAAGTTCTTTCAGGATCATTTGTAATAAGGAGCACCAGAATGAATGTTATTCTCCTTGTAACATTATTCATATTTTGCAAAAGTGAATTTTTGGCTTTCTTTTGGTCAATTTTATTATACTTTAGGCAAGTTTCAGGAAATCTCATTCTTTACATACTTGATTTGTGAAGAGAGAGAGAGAGTTCACTTCAGGAGAGAAAAGCAAGTAAATCTCAGTGAAATCTGAATATGAAATAAATGGCTTTAAAAAATTGTCTCACAGCATCCAGTCTTATTTCATTATCATCTATGTGTGTATCTCTTTAATTTTGTGAGAAATGGATTGTGGCATATCCTGAAATGAAATTTCAAGACATTTATTGTAAGTAATTATTATAATTTCCTCAGAGGGGGAAGGAAAAAAAAGGACTGCAACAGTTTCATCAGTCTATGTCAAGCCAGACTATGAAACAAGTTGAGTTCATGTTGTTTATTAATTATTAAAATTCATACTTTTTACAACATTATTAAAACATGAGAGCAAAAGAAATGAATCTTAGATGATTTCAGGGCATGTGGTTATTGTACTTATGACAGAGTGACTCTCCTGCTCCTATCTAAATCCTATCAGTCACAGACAAATATCTCACACAGCTCTGATTCCTCAGGATATTCTCCTATCTCTCAAATCCAGTAAAATTGTGAAACACTTGGAGTCAAAATCCAGGCTCTGTTACAGATGCTACCATTATTTGCCACATAGGGAAATTAATATTAATATAATTTAGTGACCACGTTTTACTGTATCCCAACGGAGTGGGAATCTTAATTTCCATTTTTCTACTTAATAATTTTGTGACCTTATATGTATATCTATAATACTAGTATTCCAGCATTCTTGCCTAGAAAATTCCATGGACTGAGGAGCCTGGTAGGCTACAGTCCAAAGGGTCGGAAGGAGTTGGACATGACTGAGCAAATAACACCCCCCCACACACACAAGATACCTAGATGTTTTGGTTAATCATTTTGATTCTTTAGGTTTGCTGAAATTTCTACATTTGTACATGATTTCACAACTGAAACTATATTCAGTTTCTACACAGAATGTCTGAATCCTCGACCACCTAGTTTCTAGAGGAATAGAATAAAAAAGGAGATAGCCAAAAGACACTGGCAGGTAATATATGAATTGTATTCCTAGCAATGGCTTTGGGCCAAGACCTAGTGGCTCCAGGAGTTGAGTTAGTCCTTATAAAACTTTCAGAACTCCTTTTGAGTGAAGTTGAAATTGGCTTTCTGTTGGTCAATTTTATTACCATTAAATGACTGGCAAACTTAAGAATAACACTAAAAGCTAGACTAATGGGTTTTTGGCCCTTTTTCCACAGTCCTTTTCTCTCATCATGGTTCTTCAAATGCTATGACTCTTAATGGTGAAGAGACAACAAAGGAAGCTATTCTGCAGAAAAATTCACCTAAAACCAAAGGAAAAAAGTCAATGCAACCCTAAGGCTTAGAGCCTCAGACTGAAGCTGAGGTTCTCAACCTTCCTGGGCAAAGCCCCTTCCTGGCTGTATTATTATTATCGCAGCCAGCATTGTGGTCTGAGAGAGAAGTTCACATAGATGAAACCCTAAAAAATCACACTTAAGGGTAATGATTCAAATTTCTGAAGAGTTTCAATTTTGTGTAAAGCACAAAACTTACATTCTAAGTAGGACAGACATTTCGCAAATTAGATATGCAAATTAGAAAAAATTTAAATTGTAGTAAATTTTATAAAACAAACAGATTCTGTGGGAAAGAATTTACACTATTTGGTGCAATCCTCTCTATTTTAACAGAAAATATATTTAAATATAACAATATTTGACAGAAAGATATTTATATAGAAAACTAGAGTGGGAAGGGAAAAAGGGAAGTGGAAGCACAAAACAGAGAATAAGTTTAATCAAAAACCTTCTAGTACTTTAACTAAATAATACCTTTGCATTAGTCACCCGAATGAACACTCTGAATACTCTAGTAAGAGAAAAGGAAAAGGCTTTACTTACTATCTGTCTGCTTTTCCTCTTCATCCTTTTGGAGTTTCTGCCTCCCAGATGGCTTCCTATATTTAAACTCTAAGCCATTTTGCTGCTCCTCACTTTTCTACCTCGTTTTCCTTTTCAGTGATTTTATGATATCCTGAGTTTCCAAGGCAAGTTAGTAGTTTTTGATATTTCAACTAAAAGCATTAACATACTAATGATCCAAAATTTAAAAAAACTTGTTCAGGATTTTTCCTATGAGTGTTGATCAATGTAACCAACTCTCAATTTGCAATTTTCACTCAAATGCCAAAGAATCATCAGAATATTAATATGAAAGAAAATAAAATCTCAATTTCAATTTCATGCTACAAGAAAATCTAGTTACTCAATTAGCAAATTTAAGCCTGGGTTCAAGAGTTATCATCTTGCCCAAACCACCAGCAAATGTTTCCTGGGCTTTTGCAATTGCCTCCTGACATTGGGCATCTTCTTGCACACATACCACTGCTGTCTAGTCGACTCTCCCAGAAGTACTAGACCTAAACAACTGGAAACAAGAATTGGACTATATTGTTTGTGGGAAAAAAAATGACAAATTATCTAACAACATCCTTTCTTACCTTTGTTTATAGTAGAATCCCTAAGTTCAAATTAGACACCTGGCTCCCCAGGGAAGGATGAGGCATTCCATCTTTTCTTGTACCTTAGTGTGACATATGACTAAATGTTGTCCAGCAGGAGGGGAGTTGTAGGGACGTGTGCTACTTCAAGTTTGTGCACTCATAAGGAAAGGGACTTACACTCCCCTGGCATGGAGGTAGTGCCTTCTAAAGAAACCAGAAATGGAAGCCACCTTTTGAGAATTCCAGGGTACTAGCACCAGACTGCTTCCCAGGTGGGACAGTGGTAAAAAATCTGCCTGCCAATGCAGGAGATTCAAGAGAACTCAGGTTTGATCCCTGGGTCAAGAAGATCCCCTGGAGGAGGAAATGGCAACCCATTTCAGTATTCTGGCCTGGAAAATTCCATGGACAGAGGAACCTGGTGGGCTACAGTTCATTGGGTCGCAAAGAGTCAGACATGACTTAGTAACAGTATCCACACAGTACCAGACCAGATCCTCTTATTTCCAGATAGTTACAAAGAGATGAAAAATTCTAACATTTTAAAAATTGTTGCCTGTTTGGTTTCTTCATGATAGAAGTTAAGTTTGACTTCTAAGTGTGACAGGTTATATTTTCACAAAAATAGATTACTCCCCCTGCCCCCCTTTAAGGAATGTACTATGCCTTAGTCCACTTGCTTTTCTTATGGTGAGACTTTGACAATCCTCCTATCAAAAGGCAGGGTCTATACTCTTTTCTCTTGAATCCTAGAAACCTTACATCTAGACAGAAACAACACTATGAGTTCCAAGGCTAGGTCATAAAATTCTACATAATTCTTTCAGAATATTTGTTCTTATAACCCATCCACCATAATACAGCAAACTCAAACCAGCCCACATGGAAAGATAACACTGAGGAGGCACTGAATATACAAGAAGAGACATGGCCAGTCCTCAGCAGTCCACCTGCTGTTTCAGCTCCAGTCACATCTGACTGCAATTCCATGAGAAAACCCTTCATAGTAGCCTCTTGAGGAACTCAAGTAAAGCTTATCTCAGTGCCATTTGTGGCTGTGGCTTCTACATAATGGAGTAAACACAAATAAAATTCATAGAAAGCCTACAAAGTTGTCCTGGTAGAAGTACCACCAAGTTGAACAGAAAGGAACAGAAAGAGTACAATATAAAGGCAAGTCTTTGGACTTTCGAACTTTGATAGTCAGGAGGCAGGTTTTTTGATAGGCAGGAGGCAGGCTTGAGAGAACTGCTCAGCTGCAAACATGAAATACATTTGAAGGATGTTTCAGAAAGCAGACTCAAGATCCCGAAGAGAGAAGCCACAAACCACAAAGACTCATTCCTGGAAAGTACCATTGTGATCCAGTCAATGAACAAATGTGTTTTGTTTGTTTGTTTTCCCAGCTGTATTGAAAGATGATTATAGACAAGTGACTCCTCTGTGTCTCCTACTCACTTCACCCCCTTCAATAACTTCTGTAGTTACCCCACAGTTATCCAGCCTTGCATATTAAGTGTGTAGGGGGCAGAGAATGTGCCTCTTTATTTCCTAGGGATTTTTGTCAAGAACTGTATTTGAGGAGGCAGTTAACCAAGGAACAACATTTAAGAGCCTATACATGATTTAGATGCTGAATCTTAGTCCTTGATCTTGTTCTTGATGCGGTAACAGGATAAAACTTCTGGGGGTTCTTGGACAAGGTATGTACTGCACATAGGGAGAATGGAAATAATCAGTTGCCAAAAGGGAGAATGTACTCCCCAAATTCTATACTACTCCTAACACTGAGAAATTCTGTGTTACTCCAAACATTGAAAGTTATGTCTCTTCCCAAAATCTGGGCTCTGCACACATAACCAAGAGTGTATGGAATTGATACTGTACCGATATCCAGAAAGAGGCTAAAGAAACTGATAGTTTCCACTGTCTCTTGAGTCCTTCACCTATACTCAGCTACCAGACCATGAAGAAGCCCACGCACCAGATGAAGAGGCATGTCTAGAGAAATTCTCATGGAGAGAAATAGAGGCCCCTGGCTGTCAGCACCAGCTGAGCTTCCAAGTCAGCTGCCATCATTAACACACAGCCATAGAAGAGACCCATTTTTAAAGTGAATCCTCCAGGTGCCAGGAGGACTCCAGTGATATCATGTAGAATTAAGACCAGCCTTCCTTTCACCAGATTGTAGATTGGTGATCCAAAGAACACAATGTGGTTTTATGCCAACACATTTGAAGTGGTCTGTTAAAGAAGAGACCACTAATAATAATTTCCTCACATTTAACCCTTAAAACTTTCACAATGAATCGGGGTAAAAAAAAAACCCACAAGTCCAGATTACCTACCAGAGCCTAATACATCCTACTTTACTGGATCTCTGACCATACCTGACAGCATTTCTTTCCAAATTTACCATCTCTCACTATTTTTCAGGTGTTAAGAGTTTTCTTTATGTCTTCAAATCAGTCCAATATTCTTCCAACTCATGGTATTTGTCTCCTTTTTTTGGAATACTCTTACACTGATTTGTGTGATTCTTCTCATTGCTCAGCTTAAATGCCACTTCTGCAAAACACTTCATTTTAGTTAAATTTATTTCCCTCACATTTCCTCCCTTTTACAGTGTCTAATTTTATTTCTTTATAGCACTTATTAAAATAACTACATTAATTCATGTGTTTAATATCTGTCTCTACTACTAAATTTTAACCTTCATGAGTCAAAGGCATTTTCTTCCTGTTCTCTTCAGATTCTCCAAAGCAATGTGCCACATGTATTAACTGTTAAAAATATATCTGAAATGAATACTGGTTGAATGGCAAACATAATTTATATTTTGTTTCTCACTTGTCAACTTTTTCTGTCACCTGGTGACATTAATATGTTATCAGACTTAGTAAGATAGGGATATTCCAAAATTTTCCATTATAGCCACATAATTCTATACATTGCAAAAGTCAACAACAAATTTGTGTCATTTAAGGAAATGATGAATTAGGTTCTGCTATGCGTATAATTTTTACATATAACCAATTTGGTGGAGTACATATAACGTCCTTCCTTTTTTTTTTTTGTATTTTTTAGAAAATGAAAACCAAGTACTTTTAAAGCTACATAATCAAGACAATGTGGGATTTACATATGTGTGTTGTTGTGCTCAGTCAATAAGTCATGTCCAACTCTTTGCGACCCCATAAACCACAGCCTGCCAGGCTCCTCTGTCCATGAAATTTTCCAATCAAGAATACTGAAGTGGATTGTCATTTATTTCTGCAGGGGATAAAGGTCAATGTAATAGAATAAAGGCCAAGAATATTTAGATTTGATAAACCTCCTGGTTCATGAGATTTTGATGGTTAAAATAATAAATAATCAAAATTTTCTAAAACGTATGGTAAGATAGGCTTTGAATCAAATGTACTATACTCACTGAATGATTGTGAACAAATTATAGACATTCATTACTGTGTAAATCTTGCCCATCAGTTGAGTCCAGGATTTGGCCTTCTTGCAAGACATCTAAATTTATGATAATTTCTTAATCTCCTCCTTACAGGCTGCTACACACATTCTTTAAAACCATCTGGTTCTAGAACAACTTAGTTAAAATTTCATTTCAGATGATGTGTAAATAAAGGCATCACAGTTTTTTGTTGTTTATTTCAGCTAACATTCATTGGGCACATGCATTGCCAGAATTTTTAAGCACTTTAATTGTATTAATAAAATTAATATTATCTGTCCATCAGGTTGCTAGAATATAAATAAGCCAACTGAACCATGGTGAAGTTAAGTACTATATATCAGACAAAACACAAATTTAAATGTGACTGGATCAGAAATTCCTAGATTTTTTAATAGATCTACTTTCTTACGTTGACATAGCTCCATATATTTTCCTTTTTTTTTTTTTCAGGCAAGCCTTTTATTGGGGCTCCTGTTGCAGCATGGGGAGCAAGAATAAGTAACAGTTCCTTTGCTCACTTGCAGGGTGGAGCTGGAGGAGGGGCTTAGGTGGTTTGCTCCGCCCCTGGCTCAAGGAATCCAACCATTCCAATGGAAGTTGACCTTGGTCCCTATAGGTCCTTGGAACAGTCAGTGAGGTGTTTTTACAGTTCTAGGGTAGGCTAGGGTCTGTGGTCCTTGCCCAGCAGAAAGAAGTTTCAGAAGAGTCCCTCAGCCCCTTACCCCTTAAGAATATAGGTGTAGAGTCTCTCAGTGGGCGATGAGACAGGCTGGGACCTGGGACCCTTTGCTACAGTGCTGCAGTGTTTGCACCTGGACAAACCTCTCCTCTAGCAAAATACAAAGAGAAAATATGAGACTAAAAATAACTGTGAGTATGTGCAATTAGGGCAAATCCTGGACAAAAGATACAAAGAGACCGAAACCCAACTGCCACTTCTGAAGAGCCTGGAGCAAAAGCAGGGTGTTAGAATCAAAAGCAGGGTACTGAGTATGTCCCCTGCTCAACTCCATTTATTTTTTCTTCATCGTATCTCCACTTGCATGTCTTACTGTCAAAACAAAGTTAATGTTCAAAATTGCTTTCATTGTCTACCTTTAGAAATGAATAAATCTGTCCCCTTTCTTATATTTTTATATAGGAGTGAATGACCATTGTGAAAGCCAGAAATCTGGAAGTTCCTCCTTTATGACCTTCATATTCAAATATTCTACCAAATTCTATTGACTTTATCTTCTTAACAGCTCCCTAATCAATTCAATCCAAAGCATTCCCGATCTGTTTTAGTTCAGGCCAATGACAATGTTGGTAGAAATTGCTATAATACACTCTGAAATAGTTATCTTTATTTCCCTTTAAATCTGATCTATTTCAGACATTGCTACAACAAGTAATACACTTAATAATCAAACCTGATCATGCCATCCAGGCTAGATAAAATTTTGCAATGCACCTCTACTTTACATTGAGTTATTATTTTTAATCACTTTATCTCTCTATTAGAATGTGAGTTCCTTATTTAATCTAGACCAGCATCTAATACTAATAAAATCTGAAATATCCTTATTAAAAATTTTTTAAATGAAAAGGGTATATAAACTTATTTTTTGCAAACAATGTAGAAATTGAAAGGAGAAATTCTGGTTTACAGTTTCATTAAATTTTCATTGTTTTTTTGACAATATCTAGAGTAAAACAAAAATTAAAATGAAGGGCTCACATAAATTTAAAATGGATACTTTTAAAGGATAAATGGTGTAATGATAGAGCCCCTTGATTGAATATATTTTTAAACAAATCAAGAGCATATCAGATGCTGAAGTTACCCTCTTGCTGAAAATCTTATAATTATTTAAGCTTGAAATAAATAATAATATTTATTAAAATTATTTGATAATTACTATGACAATGAATTGAGGAAGAGAGCTCAGTTTATTTATTTATTTTTAATTTAAATTTTATTTTTTTACTTTACAATACTGTATTGGTTTTGCCATACATTGACATGAATCTGCCACAGTACATCAGTTCCCAACCCTGAACCCCCTCCCACCACCCTCCCCATATCATCTCTCTGGGTCATCCCAGTGCATCAGCCCCAAGCATCCTGTATCCTGTATCGAACCTAGACTAGCAATTTGTTTCTTACATGATAGTATACATGTTTCAATGCCATTAAAAATCAGAATAGTAACAGAAATCTAACAGGTATGAAAATCAGTCAATGGAGGTATTAAAAATGTACTTAAAAGTGAACTGAATTTTTTATTAATTGAGGCAAGCTCAAAGAGTTTCACTTATTTTGAAACACTGGTAGAGAATATTTGTTATCTCAGTTATAAAATAAAAATGCCTACTTTTTTGTTAATATAGACATCTGAAGAGAGACAATTATTTCCAACTTTATTTTGCACATTTTTAAATTTTCCTGTTTTTTTTTTCTTGGCTTCTTCCTTCCTATTTCCCTTCCTTCTTTTTCCTCCTCCTTCCTTCCTTAATAAAGTAAAAATCTATCCAGGTATTTCATTATGTTAATAGCAACTTTTACATGATAAGTTTTAAAGATAAGGAAAAATAGATAAGGCTTTTTCACACTAAAGGTAATGGTTCAGGGCTAAAGAGATCATAAATATCAGAATCTGACTTTAACTTTCCAAGTTTTGGAGGCTCTATTCTTTACACTGTTCATGCCACATTTTTCAGGCACATCAGTTCAGTTCAGTCACTCAGTCATATCCGACTCTTTGCGACCCCATGAACTGCAGCACGCCAGGCCTCCCTGTCCATCACCAACTCCGAGTCCACCTAAACCCATATCCATTGAGTTGGTGATGCCATCCAACCATTTCATCCTCTGTCGTCCCCTTCTCCTCTCGCCTTCAGTCTTTCCCAGCATCAGGATCTTTTCAAATGAGTCAGCTCTTTGCATCAGGTAGCCAAAGTATTGGAGTTTCAGCCTCAACATCAGTCCTTCAAGTGAACACACAGGACTGATTTCCTTTAGGATAGACTGGTTGGATCTCCTTGCAGTCCAAGGGACTCAAGAGTCTTCTCCAATACCACAGTTCAAAAGCATCAATTCTTCAGTGCTCAGCTTTCTTTATAGTCCAACTCTCACATCCATACATGACCAATGGAAAAACCATAGCCTTGACTAGACGGACCTTTGTTGACAAAGTAATGTCTCTGCTTTTCAATATGCTGTCTAAGTTAGTTGGTCATAACTTTCCTTCCAAGGAGTAAGAGCACATAGAAAGAACTAAATGAAGAGACAATAATCTGAGGAAGGTTCTGAGCAGGTAATAAAGGACTAAGGAAAAGTATACATGTTGATATACAAACCGTATGTCAATCTGTTTATGTTACTATCTCTATCATTGCTATACAAGCAATTATTTCAAATATTGGAAATATTTTATAACTCTAAATATAATCTAAGTATAATAATGAAATGTTTTCATATTATAATTACTTAGAGGAAATTCACATTGATAAGTAATATATAATTCCTGAAATTTTATTTGACATTTCTCTAGTGAAATGTCATACTGGATTCATCTGTCAGTTCAAAGCTGGAAAGCATTTTTCACTTATTCACTGAAGACTGTATTGTGAAGTAGAAAAGTAGCAAATTAATTGTTGTTCAGACTTCTGCTTCTGTAGTAGAAATGAAAGTCATTCAGTTGTGTCTGACTCTTTACAATCCCATGGACTATATAGTCCATGGAATTCTCCAGGCCAGAATACTGGAGTGGGTAGCCTTTCCCTTCTCCAAGGGATCTTCCCAACCCATAGATCAAACCCAGGTCTCTCACATTGCAGGAGGATTCTTTACCAACTGAGCCACAAGGGAAGCCCCTCTAGTAGAAGGTAGTAGAAGGTGGATAGAAAAACAATAAAGCTATGAAAAGACAATGCATTTTTTTCAAATTTCTTGGATTCAATATTTAAATATTTAAAATATTTAAATATTGTGAATGCCTATTATATGGAGATTTATTTTCTTTATGGTTGCTGTCAATTCCAATTCTTTTCATAAGATTCTATATAAAAGATCTGCAAAATATCTTAGTGGACTTGTACAAAATGTAACTTGTTTTTTTGCTTCAGTGTACTCTAAAGAATTAGGATATGTATGTTTAGAGAACAATATATTTCTTAAGTGGTTGTATATGGACATTAAATTATATATATTCTGAATTATTTGGGAAACTAATATTTATAAGTAAAATGAAATTTGGCTCAGGAAGTAAAGAAACCACCTGCAATGCAAGAGACGCAGATTCGATCCTTCAGTCAGGAAGATCCCCTGGAGGAGAAAATGGCAACCTATTCCAGTATTCTTGCTTGGGAAATTCCATGGACAGAGAAGCCTAACAGGCTACAGTCCAAAGGGTTGCCAAGTGTTGGACACAACTTAGTGACTAAACAACAACAACAAAGTGACATTTCCCATTATATGTAAAAGCTATTTTTTAGAAGTAACTAGTCAGGAACATTTCTTCCAAGTTTTCTGTTCAACACAGTTTTGTCTAAGAATTTTTTCAGAAACTAAAAATTTAAATTTGTGTTTTATGATGTTTGTACTTATCATCGAAGGAAATTTTGTGGCTAAAATGTTTATTTATAAAATGAAGATGCTAACAAGAAAAACATCTTCAAAACTGTTTTTAAGGAATTGGGGTTCTTCTGAATATATTAAAATTGTTAACAAAGCTTTACAATTTATTAAAAGTTGGTTATGATGGTACATTCATGACAATAATGATGATTGTTAACACTGAGTTTTTATTTATCTTTTACATGAACAGGGAAGTCAAGTCTTTCTTATTCACAGTTGTCTTCCTGTTGAGTTCAGTGCCAACCCATGATAAGAGTTTTCAGTTTTGAATACCTTTGGATTTTTAAGAAACTATAGAAGAATATCTTAAAGATCTTTTTCTTTTAAAAAAACTTGCTCTTATTGCACGTCAACATTATAATGAATACTTTGGTCCAAAAAAACAAAATCAATAGGAAATATATTAATAGAAATCAAAGTTGCAAGTGTTTGATAAATTTTCAAATAATAGACTCTTCCTAGCTGAATCATTTTAATGTTGATCACTTCACAATTTTAACTCTCAAAAATGTGATCCACTAGAACTTTTTCTAGTCAATTTCTCTGACGTATATTAACATAGACAATTAAACCAAGTAAAAATGAACATTCGGTGGTATAAATTGCCATACAGAGAAACTGAAAGCTTTCCAAAAATGACATTTCTTTATATTTTATTAAGATTAGATACTGGGAATATATCATTGGATATTAATTTAATAATAATTATAGATATGTTATTATAAGGCTATATGTGTGCATTCAATTTTTTTCTGGTTAGGAGGGACAAAAAGATATATAAACTCTTTGATTGTGTCTTTTTCTTCTCAAAGTTTTTATAGTGAACTCCAAAGTTTTTACTGTCATCTCTTTCAGGAAGGGAAATTTTATCTATCTCTCTATCCCTTGGACTGCAAGGAGATCCAACCAGTCCATCCTAAAGGAAATCAGTATTGAATATTCATTGGAAAGACTGATGCTTAAGCTGAAACTACTATAATTTGGCCACCTGATGCGAAGAACTGACTCATTTGAAAAGACCCTGATGCTGGGAAAGATTGAAGGCAGAAGAAGGGGATGACAGAGGATGACATGGTTAGATGGCATCACCGCCTGGATGGACATGAGTTTGAGTAAACGGGAGTTGGTGATGAACAGGGGGGTCTGGCGTGCTGCAGTCCACAGGGTCGCAAAGAGTTGGACATGACTGAGTGACTGAACTGAACTGAACTCAACTCTATCCATCTATTTATCTATATCTATATTCACTTTTCACTTTCATTCATTGGAGAAGGAAATGGCAACCCCACTCCAGTGTTCTTGCCTGGAGAATCCCAGGGACGAGGGAGCCTGGTGGGCTGCCATCTATGGGGTCGCACACAGTCAAGACACGACTGAAGCAACTTAGCAGCAGCAGCAGTAGCATATTTACAAAAAGAGAAGAAAAAAAGAGAAATTACCACTTTGAACTTGTTAGTAGTCAAGTGAGGGTGCCACTTAACTTGAGAAGCATTTTTGAGCAATTATGATCAATGTAAATTTCAGAAAATACAAAGGAAGTATAATTTTGATATCAAGTAACTTATAAATTCATAATTATTTGGCAAGTATACAAAAGTCCTAATATAATGTGCAGGGAATACATTCCAAAAGAAATTCAAATGCAGTGATTATTCAAAAGACAAAGAAGTTACATGCAGCTGAATAATCAAAAATGAGTAAAGAAGGCCACAAAGCTGATAAGAGCATTGGAAATTAAATAATTATAGTGAATGATGAAACAGGTGGAGAGGACAGCATGGGAGAGGTGGAAGAGAACATGTATCTATTTAAGAATCAAGCAATGTTTCAATTTGGCTGAGAACTCAATTTCTATAGGGATACTGGGATAAAAGCCTGGATATAAATTGTGTCCATAATGTAGTTTGGTTTGTATTCTAATATGGGAAACAATACAATACTATTAATATATTTGATAAATACGAAAATAGGATAATTTAAGTTACGAAGCCTACAAAAGTTGGGAAATGTTGGGGCTTGATTTGGGGAGAATATAGTGAATTTCTTAGATAAGGTGGTTCAGACAAAACCTCTCTTATTGAACATTTGGCTAAAACATGACTAGAGAACTAGAAAATTGAGGAGGCTCAGTGGGTAAAGAATCCATCTGCAGTGCAGCAGATGCAGGTTCGATCCCTGGGTCAGGAAGATCCCCTGGAGGAAGGCATGGCAACCCTCTCCAGTATTCTTGGCTAGAGAATCCTATGGACAGGGGAGATTGGTGGGCACAGTTCACAGGGTTGGATCGCAGAGTCAGAAGTAACTGAGCATGCACATCAACATTAATTTACAAGTTATCTTTCAGTGAGGTTTTGGTTATTTCAGAATTCAAGTTTAACTGTGATAGTTATTTTTTTTTCCTTAGAACACAATCAACATTTAATACAGTTCTTCTATGAGTCTATGGTCTAAAAATCACAACATAATAGTTTATTAGCTTATACTTAAATTAGACTTTATTTTGATCTCTTGAAATCTCTGATTGCTAAAAATAAAATCAACTAAGAATGACTAGAATCACATTTATTTAAGCTTAATTAACTAAACTGTAAAATTGGTATGAATCCCTTCAATTTTTGATATTCATCTCTGACTCAGCCAAATCAGATACAGTTTCTTAGAATACAGAAAAATGTTCCTACTCCAGTGCAAAAAAAATTACCAATAAAGTAAGACTTTATTAAGCATATATAAAAATAAACTTTTAAAATTTCCTCATGAGAAAATAGACTGAAATAAACTTTAGGAAACTTTGCAAGAGAAGACAAATACAAGTTACTCCATGTCTCCCTCTCCCAACCCAGCAAGACATTCTTAGCTTGGAAGTGCTATTCATTGTCTAGGATGTATAATGGTGATCTGGATCTAAAAAGATGGAGAAGATGGTCAAAAGAGAAAAAAAAAATGTTTTCTATTATTTCTGTAACTGTAGTCTCTGAAGGTCTTAATTAAGGGGCTTCCCTATATCTTTTCAACACTATAGCTAGAGTAAGAGTTCTCAGTCATGTTACAAATGCCCTTGGTATAAAATAATTGAGATAAAAGATTGTAGCTAATAGTTACTATATTACTACAATTTAATTGTGAAAAACAAGAAGCTTTTATCTTAAATAAGCTTTTATTTTTCACCATAACTATGTTAATAGATTAATAAAATATAATTATATTAATATCATATAATAGTATAATATATGGATATTGAATGAAGAGCCTCTCTCAATGTCACAAAAATCAATTTCATCACAAAACAAAAGAGAAATAATAACATCTCTGTCTTCATTGTGAAAAAATAGATGAGACAATATATGTCAGAGTTTTAGTTACCTCTTAGTCACCATGTAAATGAAAGGAATTGTTACTTACACAGACATAGCTGTAATTCTGTTTCACACTGACACTTTTATTTCCAAATAATATAATTTCTTGGGGCTTAAAAACAAAAAAATTTCAAGAGCTAAAATAGGAAGTCACTGGACTATGTAGATGAAATTTCTATAATATGGACAGAACTATTTCTAGATTCATTATTTTCAGTTTATTTATGGAAAAATACTGATATGTCTAGTTTTTCTATTCTCCTTTCTTTAATATTGTAGTTGGAGAAAAATGAAAACTTCTAAGAATAATAAGCATAATCATTGTGACAAATCCTTTATTCAGAATATTTTTCTACCAAAAAGGGGATTTTTGTATCTATTTCCTTTGATCATTTGTCCAATAGTCACACTGTAAGAAGAGCATACTATGAATCATTGAGGTATAGGAAAAAACAGAACCACTGTGTATATTTACTTTGATGTTTTTGAATTTATCTTACAAATATATTTTGTAATGTTCATAATAGTTTATTAGATGATAGTTTGCATATAAAATGCAAATAATTAATTATATAATATTCTACATAAATTATTTGTATTGATGGGGTGTAATTAATCAATGACACTTATGACCTTGGTTTCCAGCATAACTAAGGAGTTTGAAAAAATTGTTCAATTCCCATTAACAGAAACTTTGAGATTTTTCTGTCTTCAAAGGGTGATCTTTAATATGATTGCATACATACTTGCATGCATGCTAAGTAGTTTCAGTTGTGTCTGACTCTTTGCAACCCTATGGACTGTAGCCCGCCAGGCTCCTCGGTCCATGAGACTCTCCAGGCAAGAAAACTGGAGTGGATTGTTATGGCCTCCTCAGGGGATCTTCTCGACCCAGGAATCGTACCTGCGTCTCCTGCATTTCCTGCATTAGCAGATCTTTTCTTTACCACTAGCCCCACCCAGAGAAGGAAGTGGCAACCCACTTCAGTGTTCTTGCCTGGAGAATCCCAGGGACGGGGGAGCCTTGTGGGCTGCCCATCTATGGGGTCCCACAGAGTCGGACACAACTGAAGCGACTCAGCAGAAGCAGCAGCAGCAGCCTCACCCAGGAAGCCCCTGAATACTTAGGTACTTAGACTTAATAGCTAGACACTTACTAAGAGTTCTAGTGATACTGAGATAAACAAGACACAGTTCACCCGATGCTACAATTCTTACATTCTTCTGGAGAAAATACATAAATTGGCAGTAACAATTGAAAGATACAAATGGAAGGATGCGAATTAACAGAGACGCTATGTAGTACACCTACATAATTTGCTATGCAAACTGGGATGCTTGAGAGTGAAAGACATCATTCTTTATAATACAGCTAAGAAGAGAGATATAAACTAAGACAAAATTTGAATATAGAGGATTTATGCACACCCTGGTGATGGGGGTGCATACATGATCACCCACCTATAACTGAGAGGGGAGTCAGGAAAAGTTTCAGGAAGGAAGTAACATCTGCACTGCTCAAAAGGATGTACTGACATTTAATAAGGGAAACAGTGAGTAGGAGAAGGGAATGAGTGTCCCAGTATCTTGCTTCAAACCTTCCCTTGTATATATAAAATAGATAACTAATAAAGAAAGAAAGAAAGTGAAGTCACTCAGTTGTGTCCGACTCTTTGCGATCCCATGGACTGTAGCCTACCAGGCTCCTCCATCTGAGCCACCAGTGTCCACTAAGTAACTAATAAAGACCTCCTATGGGCTTCCCTGATGGCTCAGAGGTTAAAGCATCTTTGGGTTCGATCCCTGGGTCAGGAAGATCCCGTGGAGAAGGAAATGGTAACACACTTCAGTATTCTTGCCTGGAGAATTCCATGGACAGAGAAGCCTGGTAGGCTACAGTCCATGGGGTCCCAAAGAGTCAACAGGACTGAGTAACTTCACTTTCACTTTCCATATAGCACAGGGAAGCATTAAGTAGAGACTCCATGTTCTGTAATGATCTAAATGGAAAAAAAATTTTTTTTAAAGTGGATATACATAAAACTTATTCACTTTACTGTACAGCAGGAAAAGTCAACCCACTCCAGTATTCTTGCCTGGAGAATCCGATGGACGGAGGAGCCTATAGGGCTACAGTCCATGGGGTTGCAAAGAGTCGGACACGACCTAAGCGACTTAGCACACAGCACGTCAACACAGCAGAAACTCACACAACATTGTAAGTCAACCATTCTCCAATAAAAAGTAATTGAAAAAAGAAGCTTCTCTTGATAAAAGGGTACAAAGGCCTAAAAGCAAAACATCAGACAACAGCAAATCCTGCTGTGAGACTGAAGCGCTATGGCCTAGAGTCTGACAAGTGGCAGGTGGCGAGGGGGGAGGCAGACCTGTATACACAAGCAGGATAGAAAACTGCTTGCTCAGGCAGGGGTTAAAAAACTTCACACAGGAATCAAGCCATGTCTCCAAAATCACACCGATCGTCAGTGCCTGACTTGAAATTTCGAGTTTTGTGTGTCCTGGAGCCCAAGACAAGGATGCATCTTGTATGTTTTAAGAATCATGTTTCCCAATTAAGTGCCCCAGGGACCTGTTAAAAATAAAGTATGACATTTTATGTTGAAATTCTAAGGATTGTGAAAAATACTCCCTTAAGTGTTATCTTATAAAAAGCATATGTTAATAGTTGTTCAAAGTATTAGAATTAGCATGAAAACAATTTACAGTCTTTAAGAAATCTGCAGGTCATCATATTGCTTAACACTGTAGCGTCATTACCCATGTATCTATAGACTTTGTGCCATTTTGAAAAATAATAAATACATGAGATATTAATAAACTTGTCTTCAGAGTCCTGCCAAGATTTCTAGTGTTCTGAGGCTTGAAGTGGTAGTTGACTGCACCAATCCCTTAGGCCATTCAGTTAAAACACTGCGGTAATTAACCAGAGCAAGCTGTCCATGAAGTCAGCTCTGATTAACTCAAGGGATCCTAGAAAGGTAAAGCTGGGATTTAAATTAAAATGTTATAGAAAGTAAGAAAGGTTCATGAAAATTACCCTTTATCTTGCCTTTAAAACTTTTGGCAACCCTATCTAATCCACCCAACACAGAGGTGTCCTGTGCCATCTAATTACCTGACTGTCCCATAAACAGGAAGAACTCATGTTGTAAGGGCATCTAGTTTTTCAGTCATGTTGGACTTCCTGGCTTTTCAGAGATAAATCTATAATATCTAATAAATCTGAATGGCCCTGTACTATTATTGTGATATGTGGTGGCAAGGAGCTCTAGGCAAATATTTTAACAGGGGTTCTCTGGAAGCAAGAACTTAACATAAATTATTGAATTTATTGGTCTTACTACCTAAAGATGCTGGGCTAAACATCTGGAGGCAATGGGCTTTTTGACCTTTTAAATTCTAGGGTTCACCTTTACAGCAAGGCTCCCTGGCTTATTTATTTTGCGATCAGTGTCACTGGCATAGTCTTCTTTTGTTGAGAAAGCAGAGGTGTCGTAACCAAAGGCCACAGCATGTTTTCAGTTTGCATGCCTTCCTCAGTAATAAAGGAGGAAAGTGAGTTTCCATGGGGCAGCTTCATGCAATGAATATGTCTTGAAATGGCCAACATTCTGAATGACTATTCAACTAGGAAAGTTCATCCAATTTCCAGCTAGGAAAGTTCATTCAGTTTCTCAAAGGAGAAATTCTATCAGCCTTAAGTGACAGGTTTTGCCATTTAGCACAGATGTTTTCCTGGTATAAATACGTTTAGTAAGAGCAGAGTGACAGAAACAAACCCTGCAGCTGGCACAGTGGCTAGCAGCTTTCCCCATTGTACATCTCAAAAGCTAACCATTGTGGACTCTCTGGCTGCTTAAAAAACCCACTGCAGTAGGTCTTCTGGCTTCTGCTAGTTTGGGGACACCCCTGAAGCTGGGCATCTGAATGACAATGACTAAATTCCACCCAGACACCTGGTAGGCCAGATGACCTCACTGCATCCTCTGACAGCCAATTAAATGCTATTTGACAAAATATTTATATCTCTTTGTTTTTCCTATGGGGGAAAAAAACAGTCATAATCATTCTGCTATCTGGCTTGGGTTCCGAAAATCAACAACTTGGCTCATGTTACATGATCGGTTTATAGTAAGAAAGACTTATATCTTAAGATTGGAACTGCTGCTGCTAAGTTGCTTCAGTCGTGTCCAACTCTGTGTCACCCCAGAGACGGCAGTCCACCAGGCTCCCCCGTGCCTGGGATTCTCCAGGCAAGAACACTGGAGTGGGTTGCCATTTCCTTCTTCAATGCATGAAAGTGAAAAGTGAAAGTGAAGTTGCTCTGTCCTGTCTGACTCTTAGCGACCCTATGGACTGCAGCCTACCAGGCTCCTCCATCCATGGGATTTTCCAGGCAAGAGTACTGGAGTGGGGTGCCATTGCCTTCTCCGATTGGAACTGCTACTTCCTTACTAATATATACTCTTGCTCCTTGTCAGGCGCAGGGCACTTCCTGTGTCCTGAAATTGCTACTTCTCTCTGCCTTATTCTAGAATTCTATCAGAGACTGTGCCATCTACAAGTTTTATGACTTTTGATGAATATTTGGATCTCATTTTTATCATCTATCAGTTCAGTTCAGTTCAGTCGCTCAGTTGTGTCCAACTCTTTGCGACCCCATAAATCACAGCACGCCAGGCCTCCCTGTCCATCACCAACTCCTGGAGTTCACTCAGACTCACGTCCATTGAGTCAGTGATGCCATCCAGCCATCTCATCCTCTGTCATCCCCTTTTCCTCCTGCCCTCAATCCCTCCCAGCATCAAAGACTTTTCCAATGAGTCAACTCTTCGCAAGAGGTGGCCAATGTACTGGAGTTTCAGCTTTAGCATCATTCCTTCCAAAGAAATCCCAGGGCTGATCTTCAGAATGGACTGGTTGGATCTCCTTGCAGTCCAAGGGACTCTCAAGAGTCTTCTCCAACACCACAGTTCAAAAGCATCAATTCTTCAGTGCTCAGCCTTCTTCACAGTCCAACTCTCACATCCGTACATGACCACAGGAAAAACCATAGCCTTGACTAGATGGACCTTAGTCAGCAAAGTAATGTCTCTGCTTTTCAATATGCTATCTAGGTTGGTCATAACTTTTCTTCCAAGGAGTAAGCGTCTTTTAATTGCATGGCTGCAGTCACCATCTGCAGTGATTTTGGAGCCCAAATAAATAAAGTCTGACACTGTTTCCCCTTCTATTTCCCATGAAGTGATGGGACCGGATGCCATGATCTTCGTTTTCTGAATGTTGAGCTTTAAGCCAACTTTTTCACTCTCCTCTTTCACTTTCATCAAGAGGCTTTTTTGCTCCTCTTCACTTTCTGCCATAAGGGTGGTGTCATCTGCATATCTGAGGTTACTGATATTTCTCCCGGCAATCTTGATTCCAGCTTGTGTTTCTTCCAGTCCAGTGTTTCTCATGATGTACTCTGCATAGAAGTTAAGTAAGCAGGGTGACAATATACAACCTTGATGTACTCCTTTTCCTATTTGGAATCAGTCTGTTGTTCCATGTCCAGTTCTAACTGTTGCTTCCTGACCTGCATACAGATTTCTCAAGAGGCACGTCAGGTAGTCTGGTATTTCCATCTCTTTCAGAATTTTCCACAGTTTATTGTGATCCACACAGTCAGAGGCTTTGGCATAGTCAATAAAGCAGAAATAGATGTTTTTCTGGAACTCTCTTGCTTTTTCCATGATCCAGCGGATGTTGGTCATCATTTATAATCTATGTTAATTGAACTATGCATCTCATTTTCATCTGAAAAATACTTAAATCTACACCAGTACTTCTCCTTCCTTTTCTTCATTATATTAGTGGATTTTTAAGACTCTCATATCAACCTTTCAATGAAATTATCAGTCTATGAAAAGTGCAGGAAACAGAGAACCAATTAAAATGACACCACAGAGGGCAAGGAAGTACATACCAGATAAGGGGAATGATATAAATTCTCCAGCAGGTATTTAGCAAGGAAAAAAACACAGAGAGAAAGAAGAAAAGAAAGAAAGAGGTTGATCTGGTACTAGGATAAGGAACACATAGATTTTAAAAGAGTATCAACAAATTGTTACATATAAACGTTAATAAAATCTTAATTTGAAAAAGAACAATAAAAATTTGTGAGAAAATCAGAAAATTTGAACTTTGATTACTGGACATTAAGAAATTATCATTAATTTTTAAATGTGAAATGATTTTGTTGTTATGCTTTTTTAAAATGCATCTTTATCTTAGAGATGCAGTTGAAACATTTGTGGGGAAAATAAAATATTGTGTGATTTTTATCTCAGAATAAAATGAGAGTACAGAATTGTTATGGGTAAAATGAATTATGAAAGTTACAAAACTCATGATAAGCCATGAGTTATGGGTATATGTTAATTTTTTTCAATAATGAATGTTTAAATGTGCTTACATAACTAAAAGTAAATACTGTTGATAAAAAATATATATAGAATTTTTACCCTAAACATAATTTCAATCTTGTTTAATAAATGATGGATCTGATTTACATATACTGAACTTGAGAGCTTGAAAGACAAGGTCACTTTGGCACAAACAAAGTGTTCATAAAACTAGTCATCATTCTGAGTGCCTCAGATTTCACTGATTATATACTGAACATGTCTTTTTACATGTCCTATTCATTTCTCCCCTTATTAATCTGTTTATTCTTAATTTATTCCTCCTCTGAAAAAGGCAAAGGATCCTTTACTGCTGTTAGAATATAACCAGAGAATTTTTGCTACCATCACTACAAGATATAAATTATAATCACAGATGTGTATTTCACCAAAACAAGAAAAGGCTACATCCTTTCACTCACATTCATTCAATAAAATGAACAGATCCCTAGGAGGCCTACATATTTGCTAGTATAAAAATGCAAATTGAGTTTCATTTTACTACTTAATTCTGGCACAGTTTTCAGAAATATTCTTCAGAGGAGAATAAAAACTTTATTTACAAATAATTAGTAGTAAAGCCTCTTGATTGGTCACAGACTTATCATGGAAAAGGGGGCTTGTATAACTCAATGAAGCTATGAGTCATGGTGGGCAGGGCCACCCAAGACACACGGATCATGGTGGAGAGTTCTGACAAAGTGTGGTTCACTGGAGGAAGGAATGGCAAACCACTTCAGTATTCCTGCACTGAGAACACCATAAACAATATGAAAAGGCAAAAGATATGTCACCAGAAGATGAGCCCGCAGGTTTGAAGGTGTCCAATATGCTACTGGGGTAGAATTAATAGCTCCAGAAAAAAGATAGAGGCTGGACCAAAGCGGAAATGATGCTCAGCTGTGGATGTGTCTGGTGGCAAAAGTAAAGTTTGATGTTGTAAAGAACAATGTTGAATAGGAACCTGGAATATTAGGCCCATGAATAAATGTAAATGGGATGTTGTCAAGCAGGAGATGGCAAGAATAAGCATCAACATCTTAGGAGACAGTGAACAAAAAGATAGGGGAATGGGAGAATTTAATTTAGATGACCGTTATATACACTACTGTGAGCAAGAATAACTTAGAAGAAATAGAGTAGCCCTCCCAGTCAAGAAAAGATTCTGAAATACAGTACATGAGTGGGATATCAAAAATGACAGAATGATCTCAGTTCATTTCCAGGGCAAACCATTCAACATCACAGTAATTGAAATCTATGCCGCAATCGCTGATGCTGAAAAAGTTGAATTGAACAGTTCTATGAAGATCTACAACACCTTCTAGAACACTAAAAAAAAAATGTCTTTTTCATCTACAGGGATTGGGATGCAAAAGTAGGAAGTCAAGAGGTGCCTGGTGTAGCAAGCAAGTTTGGCTTTGGAGGATGAAATGAAGCAGGGCTGCAAAGGCTAACATAATTTTATCAAGAGAATGCACTGGTCATTGCAGACACCCTCTTCCAACAAAATAGGAGATGTCTGTACACATGGACATCACCAAATGGTCAATACCGAAATGAGACTGATTATAATTTTTGCAGTGAAGATGGAGAAGCTCTATACAGTCAGCAAAAACATACCCTGGAACTGACTGTGGCTCAGATCATCAGCTCCTTATTGCAAAATTCAGACTTAAATTGAAAAGAGTAGGGAAAACCACTAGGCCATTCAGGTATGACCCAAATCAAATCCCTTATTATTATATAGTGGAAATGACAAATAGATTCAAGAAATTAGATCTGGTAGGCAGACTGCCTTAAGAACTGTGGATGGAGGTTCATAACTCTGTACAGACAAAGGTGACAAAAACCATCCCCAAGAAAAAGAAATGCAGGAAGGCAAAGGGATTGCCTGAGGGGCCCTTACAAATAGCTGAGAAAAGAAGAGAAGTGAAAGGGAAAGTAACAAGGAAAAGATTTACCCAATCAAATGCAGAGTTCCAGAGAATAGCAAAGAGACAGAAGAAAACCTCCTTCAATGAACAATGCAAAGAAATAAAGAAAAACAATAGAATGGGAAAGACTGGAGACCTCTTCAAGGAAATTGGAGCTATCAAAGGAACATTTCATGCAAGGAGGGGCAAAATTAAGGACAGAAACAGTAAGGAACTAACAGAAGCAGAAGAGGTTAATAAAATGTGGCAAGAATATACAGAAGAACTATACAAAAAGATCTTAATGATCAAGATAACCATGATGCTTTGGTCACTCACCTAGAGCCAGACATCCTGAGTGTGAAGTAAAGTGGGTCTTAGGAAATATTACTATGACCAAAGCTAGTACAGGTGATGGAATTCCAACCGAGCTATTTAAAATCCTTAAAGATCCTGCTGTGAAAGTGCTACACTCAATATGCCAGCAAATTTGGAAAACTCAGCAGTGGCCACGGGGTTGGAAAAGGTCAGTTTTCATTCCAACTCCAAAGAGCAATGCCATAGACTTTTCAAACTACTATACAATTGTGCTCATTTCACATACTAGCAAGGTTATGCTCAAAATCCTTCAAGCTAGGCTTCAGAAGTACTTGAATTGAGAACTTCCAGATGGATAAGCAGAGAAGGCAATGGCAACCCACTCCAGTACTCTTGCCTGGCAAATCCCATGAACGGAGGAGTCTGGTAGGCTGCAGTCCATGGGGTCTCGAAGAGTCGGACACGACTGAGCGACTTCACTTTCATTTTTCACTTTCATGCATTGGAGAAGGAAATGGCAACCCCACTCCAATGTTCTTGCCTGGAGAATCCCAGGGATGGGGGAGCCTGGTGGGCTGCTGTCTATGGGGTCGCAGAGTCAGACACGACTAAAGTGACTTAGCAGCAGCAGATGGATAAGCCGGATTTAGAAAAGGCAGAGGAAAGAAAGAAAAGTGAAGTTGCTCAGTGGTGTCTGACTCTTTGCAAGCCCACGGACTGTAGCCTACTAGGTTCCTCCATCCATGGGATTTTCCAGGCAAGAATACTGGAGTGGGTTGCCATTTCCTTCTCTAGGAGATCTTCCTGACCAAAGGATTGAACCTGAGTCTCCCACATTGTAGGCAGACGCTTTACTGTCTGAGCTGGAACCAGGGATTAAATTGCCACCATCCGTTGGATAGTAGAAAAAGCAAGACAGTTCCAGAAAAACATCTACTTCTGCTTCATTGACTATGGGAAAGCCCTTGACTGTGTGGATCACAAAAAACTGTGGAAAGTTCTTAAAGAGATGGGACTACCAGAACACTTTATCTTTTTCCTAAGAAACCTGTATGTAAGTCAAGAAGCAACAGTTAAACTTGACATGGAACAACAGACTGGTTCAAAATTGGGAAAGGAGTACAACAAGGCTGTATATTATCACGCTGCTTATTTAACTTAAGTGCAAAGTATATCATGTGAAATACCTTGCTGGATGAATCACAAACTGAAATCAAGATTGCTGGAAGAAATATCAACAACCTCAAATATACAGATGATACCACTCTAATAGAATGTGAAGAGGAACTAAAGAGGCTCCTCTTGATAAAAGTGAAAGAGGAAAATGAAAAAGCTGGCTTGAAATTCAACATTCAAAAAACTAAGACCATGGCATCTGGTCTTATCACTTCATGGCAAATAGAAGGGGAAAAAGTGGAAGCTGTGACAGATTTTATTTTCTTGGGCTCCAAAATCACTGTGGACAGTGATGCAGCCATGAAATTGAAAGATGCTTGCTCCTTGGAAGAAAATCTATGAGAAACATAGACAGCCTATTAAAAAGAAAAGTCATCACTTTGTCAACAAAGGTTCATATAGTCAAACCTTTGGTTTTTCCAGGAGTCATGTCCAGATGTGAAAGTTGGACCATAAAGATAGCTGAGTGCTGAAGAATTGATGCTTTTAAATTGTAGTGCTAGAGAAGATTCTTGAGAGTACCTTGGACTTAAAGGAGATCAAACCAGCCAATCCTAAAGGAAATCAACCCTGACTATTCATTGGAAGAACTGATGCTGGAGCTGAATTTACAATACTTCGGCCGCCTCATGCAAAGAGCTGATTCATTAGAAAAGAACCTAATGCTGGGGAAAATTGAAAGCAAAAGGAGAAGGGAGTGGTAGAGGATAAGATAGTTAGATAGCATCACTAACTCAATGGACATGGATTTAAGCAAATTCTGGAAGATATGGAGAACAAGAGAACTTGGCATGCTGCAGTCCATGGGGTTGCAAAAGTCAGACATGACTTCACACCAAAACAACAATAGCAACAATTAGTGAAGCTTCACTTTATAAAAAAAAATCCACCTAAAATATTTTTTCTGATAACATTTATTGTTTTATTTACACATTTCATTTGGTTCAGTTCAGTTCAGTTCAGTCGCTCAGTCGCGTTCGACTCTGTGACCCCATGAATCACAGCACGCCAGGCCTCCCTGTCCATCACCATCTCCCAGAAATCACTGACTCACGTCCATCGAGTCCGTGATGCCATCCAGCCATCTCATCCTCGGTCGTCCCCTTTTCCTCCTGTCCCCAATCTCTCCTAGCATCAGGGTCTTCTCCAATGAGTCAACTCTTCGCATGAGGTGGCCAAAGTACTGGAGCTTCAGCTTTAGCATCATTCCTTCCAAAGAATTCCCAGGGTTGATCTCCTTCAGAATGGACTGGTTGGATCTCCTTGCAGTCCAAGGGACCCTCAAGAGTCTTCTCCAACACCACAGTTCAAAATCATCAATTCTTCGGCGCTCAGCCTTCACAGTCCAACTCTCACATCCATACATGACCACAGGAAAAACCATAGCCTTGACTAGACGGACCTTAGTCAGCAAAGTAATGCCTCTGCTTTTGAATATGCTATCTAGGTTGGACATAACTTTTCTTCCAAGGAGTAAGCGTCTTTTAATTTCATGGCTGCAGTCACCATCTGCAGTGATTTTGGAGCCCATATAAATAAAGTCTGACACTGTTTCCCCTGTTTCCCCATCTATTTCCCATGAAGTGATGGGACCAGATGCCATGAACTTCGTTTTCTGAATGTTGAGCTTTAAGCCAACTTTTTCACTCTCCTCTTTCACTTTCATCAAGAGGCTTTTTAGCTCCTCTTCACTTTCTGCCATAAGGGTGGTGTCATCTGCATATCTGTGGTTATTGATATTTCTCCCAGCAATCTTGATTCCAGCTTGTGTTTCTTCCAGTCCAGCATTTCTCATGATGTACTCTGCATAGCAGTTAAATAAGCAGGGTGACAATATACAGCCTTGACGTACTCATTTCCTATTTGGAACCAGTCTGTTGTTCCATGTCCAGTTCTAACTGTTGCTTCCTGATCTGCATACAGATTTCTCAAGAGGCAGGTCAGGTGGTCTGGTATTCCCATCTCTCTCAGAATTTTCCACAGTTGATTGTGATCCACACAGTCAAAGGCTTTGGCATAGTCAATAAAGCAGAAATAGAAGTTTTTCTGGAACTCTCTTGCTTTTTCCATGATCCAGCAGATGTTGGCAATTTGATCTCTGGTTCCTCTGCCTTTTCTAAAACCAGCTTGAACATCAGGGAGTTCACGGTTCATGTACTGCTGAAGCCTGGCTTGGAGAATTTTGAGCATTACTTTACTAGCATGTGAGATGAGTGCAATTGTGCAGTAGTTTGAGCATTCTTTGGCATTGACTTTCTTTGGAATTGGAATGAAAACTGACCTTTTCCAGTCCTGTGGCCACTGCTGAGTTTTCCAAACTTGCTGGCATATTGAGTGCAGCACTTTCACAGCATCATCTTTCAGGATTTGAAACAGCTCAACTGGAATTCCATCACCTCCACTAGCTTTGTTTGTAGTGATGCTTTCTAAGGCCCACTTGACTTCACATTCCAAGATGTCTGGCTCTAGATTAGTGATCACATCATTATGATTATCTGGGTCGTGAAGATCTTTTTTGTACAGTTCTTCCATGTATTCTTGCCACCTCTTCTTAATATCTTCTGCTTCTGTTAGGTCCAGACCATTTCATTTGGTATTTCTTAGAAATAAACTGAAAAAAAGTGTCAATATATAACAATATTAATTAAAAATATGCCATTGATATCAATTACTTGTTTTGGTAATGATACATTTTCTGTGACAATAATGTATTTTCAAATTTTGCAGAAAGATTGCTATTTTAATTTTTTAAAAATAGTATATTAGATATAGAAACTGCAAAATTATAAATTATAATAATCTATATTTTTCTGAATATAGATGAATGAAATATGAATGAAAATGCTACTCTATGATTTTATGTTAACATTATTTCTTATAATAATATTGGTAAGAATTGATTATATTTAAGCTGCCAAATATATTATTGACCCAGGTATATTTATTTTTAAAAGACAAGCCTGCCTCCTGTTGCAACATTCCCATGAATTGCACCTGTGATTATGATGGAAGATGTTTATAATTTATATGAAACTTATATGAAAGCAAAGTCATTCACTTTTTTCTCTAGTAATTTACATGTGTTTTTTATGCAGCTGAAAAACCTTAAGCGTTTTCAAAGAGGTTTTGCTGCTTGCTCAAGAATACAATATTAATCATAAGATTTTCATGTTATTGACATAAACTATGAGCTAAGAATTTTAACTAAAACCACAGAGAGAAACTGAGAGGACTGTTGCTTATAAATCTGTACAATTTTACATAAGTTTTTGCTCTAAAGACACTTTAAATAAGTCCCAAGCTAAAGTTTAGGAGATATACCAAGTCATAAAAGATATTTAGAGTTGTTCCAAGATTATTGTTTGTTATATAAAAAAAGTCCAAAATCTACCTGTGAATTTATGCCAATGCCTGATTTTTTGGCCCAAAATGTATTCTAAAATAAACCTCACATGACAGAATCCACAAAGTGTAATCTCTGAAAATCCATTTAGTACTGAACAACACCCAGGTTCATTGCCATGGCTATTGTGGACATAACTGTTCAACATTCACACACAACTTAATTTGCCAAAACATTAATTCTCAAAATGATTTCTTCTCCATCATGATTTCTTCCTAAGCCAATATCTGGTGTGTGATCACTTGATGTCACCTAACTAGCAAATGGAAAATACTACATTGAGCTTGAACAATGGAGAGAGCTTTGGGACTAAATGTTTGAGTCCTGGTACCATGATTGAGCAAATCATTCAGCCTCCTTGAATCTCCAGTTTTCTCCTTTTTGAAATGGCAATAAAAATGTTTAACATTCATGGCTTGTCAACTGCTTTCTTGAATTTTCATCCAACAAACATTTATTGATCCTTTATCATAGTTCAGTTCAGTTCAGTCACTCAATCGTGTCCGACTCTTTGCGACCCCATGAATCGCAGCACGCCAGGCCTCCCTGTCCATCACCATCTCCCGGAGTTCACTCAGACTCACGTCCATCGAGTCCGTGATGCCATCCAGCCATCTCATCCTCGGTTGTCCCTTTCTCCTCCTGCCCTCAATCCCTCCCTGCATCAGAGTCTTTTCCAATGAGTCAACTCTTCTCATGAGGTGGCCAAAGTACTGGAGTTTCAGCTTCAGCATCATTCCTTCCAAAGAAATCCAAGGGCTGATCTCCTTTAGAATGGACTGGTTGGATCTCCTTGCAGTCCAAGGGACCCTCAAGAGTCTTCTCCAACACCACAGTTCAAAAGCATCAATTCTTCAGCGCTCAGCCTTCTTCACAGTCCAACTCTCACATCCATACATGACCACAGGAAAAACCATAGCCTTGACTAGACAGACCTTAGTCGGCAAAGTAATGTCTCTGCTTTTCAATATGCTATCTAGGTTGGACATAACTTTTCTTCCAAGGAGTAAGCGTCTTTTAATTTCATGGCTGCAGTCACCATCTGCAGTGATTTTGGAGCCCCCCAAAATAAAGTCTGACACTGTTTCCCGTTTCCCCGTCTATTTCCCATGAAGTGATGGGACCGGATGCCATGATCTTCGTTTTCTGAATGTTTAGCTTTAAGCCAACTTTTTCACTCTCCTCTTTCACTTTCATCAAGAGGCTCTTTAGTTCCTCTTCACTTTCTGCCATAAGGGTGGTGTCATCTGCATATCTGAGGTTATTGATATTTCTCCCGGCAATCTTGATTCCAGCTTGTGTTTCTTCCAGTCCAGCATTTCTCATGATGTACTCTGCATAGCAATTAAATAAGCAGGGTGACAATATACAGCCTTGACGTACTCCTTTTCCTATTTGGAACCAGTTTGTTGTTCCATGTCCAGTTCTAACTGTTGCTTCCTGACCTGCATACAGATTTCTCAAGAGGCAGGTTAGGTGGTCTGGTATTCCCATCTCTTTCAGAATTTTCCACCTTTATCATAAGCTGCTTATATATGATACTTGATTTTAGAGACATAATTTTCATTATATTTTAAAGTTCAAAGAATTTATTTCAGAATAAGTCCCTAAGACAAATAAATCACCATGTCATGATGTGATGGAGAAGGAAATGGCAACCCAGTCCAGTACTCTTGCCTGGAAAATCCCATGGACAAGAGGAGTGTGGTGGGCTACAGTCCACGGGGTCGCAAAGAGTCGGACACGACTGAGCCACTTTACTTTCACTTTCACTTTCATGGTGTGATAAGTGCAATCACAGAGATATGCACATTTTCTCTAAAGCAAAAGAAAGGCAGATGTAAATTTTATGAAAGGGTTGGGGAAAGTCTTCTTAGGAACACTGATTCTTTGAAAGATATTTGAGCAAAAGAGTTAACTAGCTAAAGATATGGAGAGAAGGTACAGACAAAGCAGAAGGTATGTAAACAGACATGAAAGCATTTACTTTAGAGCTTGGATAGTAATTCCTATTATGTCATTTAGGCTTTTCATCAATTCTAAGACACTTGTTTTTCCCACAGTTTTACTTCATGGAAAAAAATGGTGCATTTTACAGCCAATGATGCCTTATAATCATCATCAGCCAGATGACAATTGTTAGTGTTAGTTGCTGAGTCATGTCATTCTTTGGGACCTCATGGACAATAGCCTGCCAGGCTCCTCTGTCCATGGAATTCGCTGGACAAGAATACTGGGATGGGTTTCCATTCCCTTCTCCAGGGGATCCCCCCAACCCAGGGATCAAACCTGTGTCTTTTATGTCTCCTGCATTGTAGATGGATTCTTTACCATCTGAGCCACCAGAGAAGCCTAACAATTGTTAGAAATTTATGTAAAAACTTTCACTGATGTCTCTTATTAAGAGGAAGCCAGAGCCAAGATCAATATATTGTGGATTTGGTGAAATACAGAGAAATACATAGAGATGGAGATGAAGGTGGAGACAGAAGAGGGAGAGAGAGGAGGAAGAGATGGTGGGACAGAGGAAGAGAAGAAGAGACATCTGCTCTTTCACTGTGAATTTCTATAAATTCTTTTCTGTACATCTCTTACATTTTTTAAAGTGAGGCATAGTTGACTTACAATATTATTTCAGTTTCAGGTATTCAACATGGTGGTTTGATATTTTCATAGAGTACACACAAATCAAAGTTACTCTAAAATATTGACTATATTCCTTGTGCTGTAAAACACATCCCTGTGACTTGTTTATTCTATAACTTGTAATTTTTACTTCTTAATCCCCATCACCATTTCACCTCTCCCCACACCTCTTGTTCCTTTCTATTTATACAGATTTACTTTTCAGCTACTTATCCACAGATAACTATTAACACCTGATGAACTTCCCTGCTGTTTTCACCTGAATTACTTATGAAGAAGTCCTTAGTGTACCCTCAACAAACTGTGGAAAATTCTTAAAGAGATGGGAATAACAGACCACCTTACCTGCCTTCTGCAAAACCTGTATGCAGGTCAAGAAGCCTCAGATAGAAACAGACATGGAACAACAGACTGGTTCAGAATTGGGAAAGTAGTACATCGAGGTTGTATGTTGGCACTCTGCTTATTTAACTTATATGCAAAGTACATCATATGAAATGTTGGACTGGACAAAGCATAAGCTGGAATCAAGATTTCCTGGAAAAACATCAATAACCTCAGATATGTAGGTGACAGAAACTGAAGAGGAACTAAAGAACCTCTTGATGAAGGTGAAAGAGGAGAGTGAAAAAGCTGGCTTAAAACTCAACATCCAAAAAACTAAGATCATGGCATCTGGTCCCATCAGTTCAGTTCAGTCGCTCAGTCGTGTCCGACTCTTTGTGACCCCATGAATTGCAGCACGCCAGGCCTCCCTGTTCATCACCAACTCCCAGAGTTCACTCAAATTCACGGCCTTCGAGTCAGTGATGCCATCCAGCCATCTCATCCTCTGTCGTCCCCGTCTCCTCCTGCCCCCAATCCCTCCCAGCATCAGAGTCTTTTCCAATGAGTCTATACTTCGCATGAGGTGGCCAAAGTACTAGAGTTTCAGCTTTAGCATCATTCCTTCCAAAGAAATCCAAGGGCTGATCTCCTTCAGAATGGACTGGTTGGATCTCCCTGCAGCCCAAGGGACTCTCAAGAGTCTTCTCCAACACCACAGTTAAAAACTATCAATTCTTCGGCGCTCAGCCTTCTTCACAGTCCAATTCTCACATCCATACATGACTACTGGAAAAACCATAGCCTTGACTATCACTTCATGGCAAATAGATGGGGAAACAGTGGAAACAATAACAGACTTTATTTTCTTGGGCTCCACAATCACTGCAGATGGTGACTGCAGCCATGAAACAAAAAATACTTGCTCCTTGGAAGAAAAGCTATGACAAACCTAGACATAGTATTAAAAAGGAAAGACATCACTTTGCCAACAAAGGTCCATCTAGTCAGAGCTATGGTTTTTCCAGTAGTCACATATGGATATAAGCCATTTAGTCCCTCGGTCGTATCTGACTTAATGCAGCCCCATGGACTGAAGCCTGCCAGGCTCTTCCATCCATGGAATTCTCCAAGCAAGACTGCTAGAGTGGGTTGCCATTTCCTTTTCTAATGGATATGAGAGTTGGACCATAAAGAAGGCTGAGTGCTGAAGAATTGATGCTTTTGAACTGTGGTGTTGGAGAAGACTCTAGATTCCCTTAGACTGCAAGGAGATCAAACCAGTCAATCCTAAAGGAAATCAGTCCTGAATATTCATTGGAAGGACTGATGCTGAAGCTGAAGCTCCAACATTTTGGCCACCTGAGGGGAAGAGCCAAATTATTAGAAAAGGCCCTGATGCTGCAAAAGACTGAAGGCAGGAGGAGAAGGGGACGACCGAGGGTAAGATGGTTAGATGGCATCACGGACTCAATGAACATAAATTTGAGCAAGCTCCAGGAGATAGTGAAGGACAGGGAAGCCTGGTGTGCTGCAGAGTCGGACATGGTTGAGCAACTGAACAACAACAACAACAACAAAGTTCATGCTTCCTAATGAAACAAATCACAAATTAATTTAAAATGCAAGCTAAACTTCTCCTTCCAGAATGATTTATAAGTATATCTATAATCAACAATTGACACATCCCCTGGTCAACACTCTGTATCATATTCTAGATGCATCCAAACCTGTTCAAAGCAAAGGTGCTGCTTTCCTGAAAATAACAACCCTGGAATTTATTCTGTACTAAAGTTATAGTAGAATAAAGCCAAACATACACTAGTCTGTTCTTCTACTGGTTAATAAATTATTGGAAGACTTTTTAAATGATAAGGAGAAGTCTAATCAAAATTTACTTTTAACTCACAGTATTCTGAATACTTGTGTTTCATATTAGTTGAACTCTCAATATAATTTACTACATTTTAAATACTTGTTTTTGTGTTTCTCCAGTAGACTGTGAACTCTCTAAAAGTTTGATCCTTTGTGAGTTATTTGTTTCTGAAAATTGACAAAGGACCTTACACTTGTTAAGGAAATGGAAAATGATGTTTAAATATGTAACTATATTATTTAATTAAATAATTAAATTTATAATTTAATTTTTGAACATATAAATACACACAAGTAATGTTATGGATGCTACTGATAAAGAACATACTAGACTGAAAGCTCATAATTTAAACTGAGAATTAAGTTTTTTTTCATTTCACAAATAAAACACATGTTAATGGTATCCATCTAATCAAATCACCTAATATAGATATCTAAAGATATCTGACTCAGATGCAAGTAGTAATCAAATGCAGAGATATTAAATTTTTAAACTTCCATAAAGTTTAGGTAATTACAGGAAAAAAGTGGAATAAGACAGGAATTACAAAAAATAGCACATGAACCATTCATTGGGTAGATTTGTCTTCATGACAAATAAATAAAACCTACTTATACTATTCATATAACAATTTAAAAGATAAGGAAGTACTCTAACCATTTAATATTTTTACTGAAGAAGTTAAGTAATTATACATACAATAGTGAAGTATTTATATTTGGGAAATAAGAGATCTACAAGTGTCATCAGATGCTAAAAAACGTTTTTGTATAATTTATCCTAAAAAGCAAATATAAGAAATGATTAAGGGTTAACTGTGAGGTTTTTAGGGCTTCCCTGGTGGCTCAGTGGTAAAGAACCTGCATACCAATGCATGAGATGTGGGTTTGATTCCTGGCTCAGGATGATCCCCTAGAGAAAGAAATGTCAATCCACTCCAGTATCCTTGCTTGGGAAATCCCATGGACAGAGGAGCTTGGTGGGCTACAATCCATGGGGTAGCAAAGAGTCATACAGGACTTAGTGACTGAGCATGCAGGCACATGAGGTTTTAAGGAAAAGGTTCATATTAAAGTGAGATGAGACAAAAAGTAAAAATTTCTACAGTACAATCTCTTCTAAATTAGGCAGGATGCATCCAGTACTTCGGGAAAATCAGGTTAGAATGATTAAAGATCCATCATCCCTAAAGCAACTAATTTTGAGCATTTCTTTCATTTAACCAGTGAACTTACCTAAATTTACTTCTTGTATAACCATTTTTTTGCTGTTAAATTTCATTCTCTGTTGCTAATATGAGTGCAATAGATTGCTTTAAAATATTAATAATACATCAGCCTACTGACTATGCTTCCATTTAAAGAGTAAATTTCTTTATATAGTCTGCATGTGTTGGCAGACATCCAGCTCTTATTTTGTATCACACAATGAGAAGAGCTTTAAAACAAACAAACAAGTCAACAAAACAAAACCCATTTCAGAGTGTTTCGTTTTGTGAAAACATTTATCAGACCTTCCTAACACTTCACACTGGGAACTCAGGAACCCCGGAGGGCAGAACACTTTAGAATCACCTATTGCTCTTAGCAGACAAGGAAGGCTTCTAGAAATAATTACTCTAACAACTGCCGAAAGGTTTCCAGTCTCTTAAACTAGCACAGAACAGCTTTGATGGTCAGCTACAACCTGCCTCAAACACCCAGGATTCACATGGCCATATACTGTATTTCTGAAAGTTTTCTCCAGCAGGAACTCTCTGGATGATTGAGGAGTCCAGCTACTGTGGGCCCAGGCTCCTCCTTATCAATATGCTCATGGTCTGAACCCCAGGTTATTCTGCATTTTGCTAGAATATGACTGGGGGTGTAAGGAGTAAAATTTTCAACAGCAGACAATTACACAAATCCATCCATTCAGATTTTAGAAAATAACAAACATTAGAAAAAGCAAGTTTAGGGACCATGTCTTAGCATGCTATCTGAATAGACAGCCTTGGTGTATATAATCAAAGTGACATGTTTAATAAAATATTTTATAAACATCTAAACTTCCAAATGCAATAAAATCCTAATCACTGGATTTTCTTTCAGCAAAAAAAAAAAAAAGTCTATTAACTAACATTTGGATATAATAATGAATGTCATGTGAAATAATGGGCATATGTAGTAGATTATATTCTTCATGTGAACATTAGTCAACAAGTAGCCTTCTTCCTGGAAGATATAAACAGTAGTACAAGCTAGTTGCTACCTATCATCATGGAAATTATAGATTAGTGAGAACACATAAAGGATTCATTTGCCTATATATGGTAAGTGTCTTCTGAAATTGGTAACCAAAAAAATCGGTTTTCAGGATGACATTCATGGTGAGTGCATTTTATTATGCTCTGATATTTGAAAATACATAATGTGTACATTTATTATTTTCACTTCCTCTCTGTTCATATGCATGTGTGTATGTATGTGTGTATTTGCATGTGTGCTCATGTGTATAAACTAGGACCATCCATCTCCACAAATATGATACCAAAGTTAATATACCACTTTCTGTCATGTGAGAAGAAGTATCTGTAAGTCAAATGCACTAAAATTAATCTTCATGGACTCAAACAAAATATCCATGCTCAAAATATTTTCTTCAAGAAGCAATAGGTTTTTTTTTTTTCTATATGACTTTCAAGGTCATAATCTTGGGCTTTGAACTAAATTGCACTTTAACAAAGTATTTCTTTAATAAGAGCATTTAGAAAAAAATTTTAATAATGGAATTCAAACTTATAATGAAAGGATGCTTAAAATAGTCCAGGGATGGCAGAAATCGTTCACAATATATAAGCAAATATATATGTGTGTATATATATTTGGAGTATATATTTGTGTGTATATATGTACATGTATTTTTAAAGTAGCAATGAAACAATAATATTTCTAACTACATACATATGACAAAAATTAATAGAAGATACAGCAAAGCAATAATTTGAATCAGTGGTGTGCAGATATAATGTTCTAGCTGAATGATAAACTAAATAATTTATACCAGAGTTTATTATCTCATAATTTAAGTTGACTGTATGTCTATAAAAATTAACCTTCACTTTAATATCTAAATATTAACTCGACTTATTTTAAATATATCCAAATTATATATTCATCCTAAAGATAGTTGTAAGAATTGCTTTTTGCCTTTAGCATATCAAAATATTTCACATTCACACCTGACAGTTTCCGATACAATTTCATTACAGTATTTCATTATTTATGATGTTGTACATCTAAGATACAAAACTGCGGTTTCTCCTCTATTTTGTCCTCCAGATCTTTTGGAACAATGTTCATGCAGGAATTTTATAAAATTCATTACTAGGAAGTGCTGTCTGGCAAGCACTCCCATTTTCTTATTCCAGTCGCCAAAATAGCTGGTGAAATTTGCAAGCCAGCAACCACTTCATTTCGGGCAGGCCCTTGTACTATAAATCCATAACTAATCAGGGTCAGCTGATAATGAAGGCAACTTTTGAAAAATGTCTGTTCTGGGGGGAAAAAAATCTCTGCTGCAATCCTATGTAGCCTCCTCAAATTCTATGCTCTACAGTGTAGATTCAAATTATGTTGGTTTGACTAATATAACAATTTGTGTTGTCACTTCAGTCATGTCTGATTGTTTTTGACCCTGTGGACTGTTGCCGGCCAGGCTCCTCTGTCCATGGGACTTCTCAGGCAAGAATACTGGAGTGGGTTTTCATGCCCTCTTCCAGGGGATCTTCCCAACCCAGAGATCAAACCTGCATCTCTCTCTTACATCTTGTGCACTGGCAAGTGGGTTCTTTACCACTAGCACCACCAGGGAAACTATTAAACAAAAATAATTGTTGTTGCTTAGTTAAGTCGTGTCCAACTCTTGTGGCCCCATGGACTGTAGCCCACCAGGCTCCTCTGTCCATGGGGTTTCCCAGGCAAGAATACTGGGGTGGGTTGACATTTCCTCCTCCAGGGTTTCTTCCCAACCGAGGGATGGAACCTGCATCTCCTGCGTTCCCGGTGGATTCTAATAGTTAACACTTAACAGAGTGCTTAAAATGTGCTGGGAAGTATGCTAAGGTGTTAATGAGTTACCTCATATAATCCTCACAATTAATGCAGGCTTTATCATTTACACATCTTATAGATGATGAAACAGAAGCACTGATTTAAATAAATTAACCAATATTTCAAGAAATCACTAAAATGTAGAGATGGGACTGGAATCCTAGGAAATGTTTACCCAAATATCTGTTTTTAATCCCTTCACTATCTTTGAAAAAGTCCATCACACACAGTAGAAAGCAATAATGTAATAAAAATGTTTTGTGTTTGAAGACATTAAATGCATACATTTTAATAAATCAGTATTGGATTAAAAATACAATAAAGGTGACTTAGTTTAAGCCTGTTTTTTCCTAACAATGTTTTGAGGAAAAATCTATATGCTTCAGATATTTGCTCAGTCTCCTATATAGAGTATGTATCCCAAAAGCCATGTGGAGAAACATTGTGTATTTTAATTCTATTAAAAATGTTGAGGTTTGACAGAAAACGAAGTTTTCTAACACCTAAATGAAGTTCTGTAAGCAATTATCCTTCAATAAAAAAATAAAGTTAAAAAATGCAAAAAAAGTTATCAAATTCACAGACAGAAAAATAAGAATCCAAAATATAATGTATTTACAGTGCACTAGCTGATAACAGATACCAACAGATATGAAACCCTTAACAAGAATGATGGTATATTAAGCATGATCTAACATGCATAAATTAGTGTACATGACCATAATTGTAAGACATTTTAATCACAGGCCAATTTTATTTATTCTCATAAAGTTAAACTATTGGCTTGATTTTCTTTTTTCTGTCAGTGAACACATGGCAAAACAACAATTTACATGTTACCTATTGATCACTTGTATAATGAAGTTTTTCAATCAACCAAGCTGACTTTTTTATAATCCACTCAATATATGAAGGTCTTATTCAAATGACATGGAATGCTGCCAAAGTAGCTTGGAATCTGTGGCTGTTAGTGTCTTATTTTGTATTTTGCAGGATAAGTTATTAAGTTAACTCAGCTATACATCTTTGTTTTAGTCTTAAGCACGCTAAGAGGTTAGAAAATCAGGAGAAAATTGGTCAAAAGTTGGTTAAAACATTTACATTGTCTGAGTCTTTTAAATTAGGTTGCAGTACTCCACATTCTCTAAGTGCCTTGACAATTTAAAGATTAACTGTGACTAGTTTTCCAGTTTTCTTCATTATTTCTCATACCCACAACTCCAAAAACCAATATTTTAAAAGGCTTATAATTGTTTTTAATTTTAGATGGGATAGAAAATCTTTAATAATTCATTTGGTTTTAGGAACCAGATATTTATAATATTATAATATTTAGAAACTATTGATCAACTAAGTGACTCAACAATTAAAAATGGATACATTTTCAAATGGGTTTTTTTATTCAACCATACAGTTGTATAGTTACCTGAATGTAAGCTAATCCATTTACTTCCATTTGGACCTCACCTAAACTATTACAGAAACAGAGATTTATAATCTCACTTAAAATTTTAAGATATTTTCAAAAAGTATATTTTTTTTAAGAATGCAAAGTCTCAGTGACTGTTATCTCCATATGGATATAGGGAATATAAGGCTGAATATTTCCAGCAGAGTAATCATTTGTCCTTGGAGAAAGAAATGGCACTCACTCCAGTATTCTTGCCTGGGAAATTCCATGGACAGAGGAGCCTGGTGGACTATAGTCCATGGGGTGGCAAAGAGTCAGACATAACTGAGCACATAATAAATAATCATTTGCCCCCAAAACACCTGATAATGAATTGGGATAGATTACTTCAGACTGAAAACCTTATTTGCAAATATAGCTTGCTTTTATATTATTCTACTCAACTATATTAAACATTTGACCCAAAAAGAATGCATTCTATGCACTTGATCAAGTATAAATGGAAACCCAAAATACCTGTTTATGTGTGCCTTTCTTCCCTCATACCTGCTCTCACACACTCATTTCTACTTAATATTGCTTTGCAGATTCTGCTACAATTCATGCTACAATTTTTACCATCCTAAATCTCATGCACTCACTGCTAGCAGGTATCTGCAGGTGTTTGCCTACAAGAAGTTCATTGACAGTTTATCGCAATAAGTGTGCTTTCTGTGGTAGTGAAAATTAGCTGCAAAAGCTGAGCAGGGTAAGTAATGTAGGACAAGGATGCTTCGTGTGTTGTGAATGCATAATTATTTATTACTGGTCAGGCAAAGAGTCATCATTCTGCTGTGATTATTTTTTTCCCATGGAAGAAAATTAGTTATCAAATTCTAGTTTCCACAGATACTGTCAGCGTACTGGAAGGACTGCAGCTGTATCGTGAGTCTCATGGACATTTAACTTCTGACAGCTGTGAATGCTTCTTTGTGAATGCAGACATTGCTCTTTGACTCAGTTCCTGGAAGAACTCCAAGATGCATTCTCGAGCACTGCTGCCTGCTCTCTTAGCGCATATTAGGAGAAGGTGGTCAGGAACGTCACGAACCGCTAAAGTGGACAGATACTTTTACTGTTTTTACACACTTACATATTTAAGTATGGTAATAAATAGATGAAGTGTGATAGCCAACGATGATTCTAATATTTATGAATGTTCCATATTTGGAGATTCATAATTATGGCAAACCATCCCATTATAATTTTATTGACATTGAGGAAAGACTAACATACACAAGTACCCAAATATTTTGAGTTTTATGAAGTTTTGCATGTTGTATTCAAAATGAAATAAGACTAAAGAGGGTTGATATGGTTAAAGTCAGGTGTTCAAAAATGATAAAATATTTATTTGTAGTTTTTTGTAAGTAAATGTTAGCTATTTGTGATTAATATTTTCATTAACGAAAATGATTTTTCAATCACTAACAAAATTAGTTAAATCATAGGTATCTCACTGTATGTATTATTTTGAAAAAGTTTAGAAAATATGTCATGCCAAGTTTCAATTATAACAAATTGATATCACAAAAGGTTATGGAGTTATCTCTCTAAACTTATGCATGAAAGTATTCATATGAATGCTCCTCAAAGGTATCATTTTAGTATGTTGTTAACAATTTTTTGGTGGTTTTATAATGATTGATTTTATAATGCTTGCTCTAACTCCTGCTTTACTAAATGTAAAATAATCATTAGTCAAAAACTCAAAAAAGGGGAAAATTATTATTAGAGACTTCTTTACAAAACAATTATATTTAATACTACAAATGGGCTTCCCAAGTGTTTCAGTGTTAAAGAATCCACCTGCCAAGGTAGGAGATGTGGGTTTGCTTCCTGAGTTGGGAAGAATCCTGGAACCGGAAATGGCCCCACAACAGTATTCTTGTCTGGAGAATTCCACAGACAGCAGAACCTGGGGAGCTACAGTCCATGCAGTTGCAAGGGTCAGACATGGCTGAGTAACTGAGCACAGCACAGCACATAATATAAATATTCAAAACTAATTGTGGGTTACTGTACAATATCTTCTGGTAGTTAATAATGTCTGATATTCTTAAGGTAGACTAATATAAGGATGGCTTATTTATAAATGTATTTCATGACCAGTTTAAGATATATTTTATGATGATGATATCTTAAAGAGTAGTATTATAGATTAATAATTTGGAATATATTTCTATTTTGATTTAGAATCCATTTGATATTATAGAAATGATGAATCACTTAGAAGGTGTCTTTACTGAACCTAATCCCTAAGTATTGATAAGCTGTTTTCACTTTTCCTTTAAACTGAGGTAAAAGTGCAAAAGCATGCATTTGAATTGACACAGTGAAGTTGAAAAAATGAATACTGAGAGTCCTTGTAATTCCATCACAGTGTGGATCTGCTATGTACTGTCTGCATGAATTACGGAGCATCACCAACTACCTTGAAACTCAGTTTTCTTATCTGTAAAGAAAGACAATACTTCATGAAGTTTCTGTAATAATCACATGGAGGAATGAGACAAATCTATGTGAAATAGATACCAAACAGTGAATGAGTATAGGTATGTTGTATATATATACATACATTTTATTTGCCTTTGATTTTAGATTATAAATGACGTATAAATTGCCTGTTGATGCTTGTGTTAGCTGTGATTGATAAACCACATAACAAATTGAAAAACAAGTCAAATAGATTCTTATTTTTTTCTGAGAAATCAATCCAGGCTCCTTTTCTCTATATGGGATTCCCTGGTGCCAGTAAAGAATCCAGAGTGTGGGAGATTCAGGTTCGATCCCTGGGTCGGGAAGATCCCCTGGAAAAGTGAATGGCCAACCACTCCAGTATTCTTGCCTGGAAAATCCCATGGACAAAGGAGCCTGTCAAGCTATAGCCATGGGGTCATAAATAATCAGACATGACTGAGCACACACACACACACACACACACACACACATTCTCCATATACTAGGAATCATTTTAGTATTTAATTACTGATTTTTTTTAGGAGGCATACAAAGCTTGCTCTAACTACGGTTTTACTAAATATAAAACAACAATTGGTAGAAAAACTCAAAAATAAGAGAACACTATAATTAGAAACTTCTTTACTTTAGGAAAAAGTATACTATAAATGGGCTACCCTATCAATACTATAATGAAATACTTTTAAATTTAAAAGTACCTAGAAATAAATTCATGACTATCTTCATATGAGTAAGTGGCAGTGTAGTCATTGATCAAAGTCAACCTGCATAGCAGTCACTACTCATATAATATAGCAATTAAGGATGTAGATTGTACAAAGAACTCTGCATCTTATACTGGTGATTCAAATCCAAATTAGTTTTTTGTTCATTGGGATATGTAACAATCAATTAAAATTACAGCAAACATTAAGATATGTCATATGACAATAACTATGAATCTAGTGTCACTATAAAAGCTTCATGAGATTGATGGAATGTCTTTGATCATGGGATAAAAAATGCATCATGTTAGATTCAAAAAACACTGAACTGCCTCTGATCTGTCTTTCACAGAAGGTATACCATTCACAAATGAGCACTGGATTGCCAATATTTATTTACATGAAGTTTACTTTATGTTTTAGGATAATGTGAAAAATTTTAAATCTACAATCTAAGAGTAATGATTATGTTATTTTTCTTCCAAGGAGATTACATTTTAATACTTATCCTTTGATGAACCAGTGTGGTAGTCTTAAGGTCCACTGAAGAGAAAGCACAGTAAATTCCTTATATATAAAATATATGACCTACCCAGGAGGTGTCTTCATAAATGCACGTGCACAATGGATGCAAAGCCAGCGTCAAGAATGGGGCTGAGTCTTCTGAGAGCCAGTCTACTGCTCTGGACCACGTGGCTTCCTACCTACTTGAGACTTGAGCTCTGAAGCCATTAATGCCCCTTTATGAAGCTACATTGATTTGTCCCATAGTGGAAGTATAGGTTAATTTTATTATCAACATTTTAGATTGATTAAAAACAAAACAATCTCAAAATTTATAATAATTTGTTATAATTGGAACTGATTACAAAGCTATTACATTTTTGTTTCAAATATATAAATCTGATTTCATATGAACTGAGATTTACTCAGATCTTCATGGATATTAGAGGCCATATTTGCATTCAATGGTGGTAATGGTTTAGTTACACAGACATATTTGACTCTTTTGCGATCCTTTGGGCTGTAGCCTGCCAGGCTCCTCTGTTCATGGGATTTCCCAGGCAAGAATACTGGAGCTATTTCCTTCTCCAGAGGATCTTTCAGACCCAGGGATTGAACTGTGTTTCCTGTGTCTCCTACAATGCAGGTTGATTCTTTATGGCTGAGCTACCAGGGAAACCCTTTTTGCATTCAATAAATTCATGAATTACATTTTGCTGTCCAAACTCTGTTTACTTTAATTGTGCAAAACACCACTCAGCTTCAAAATAGAGCTTTTGCATTCAAATAGATGGAATGCGAGAGAGTGTTCAAGTGCACTTTTTTTTTTTCCAACTGACTGACAGACTTCTCTACACAAAGAGCCTATTCTAGAAAACTCCTAAAGCAAATTACCCCATTTAGGACTTTCTTTTCCAGTTCTACTAACATTCCATTGTGTGATCTGGACAAAAACACTTTAGAGGGTACTTCATCATGCAGAAAAAGGCACTTATCTTCTAATAAAATTCTATTGATATAATCTACCTTTCCTTCTTGATGGGGGTGTAATGAGGATGTAAAAAGGAATTTTTAAATGCCTCTAAAATGCCAAGAACCTTTAAAAGAATGGTAGAAACCCTCAACTCAATGTAATTTAGTAGGATTGAATAGAGACCCTCAACAGAATGGAAATCAGGCCTCTTGCCAAAAATGAATCATAATTGTCCTTGTTTATTGAGAGTGTCATAATCACCATCATTAGTTATGAGTGCAGCTGTTCATACTGATTGAATTTCCAAGGTATCTCAGATATTGCACAAGAAACACTATGTCAGTCTTTCAGGGATTTATACTCTCAAACTGCACGACCAATATGGTAGCCACTCGTCACATGTGGTTATTTAATTAAAATTTAAAAAATCAAAACTATTTCCTGTAACACCAGCTGCATTTCAATTAATCAGTAATCATTTGTAGTCAATGGCTATCATGTTAGACAAAACAGGTATAGATTAGTCCCTTCACAGAAAGTTCTATTGGAGAATGCTTGTAGAGGCTTGACAAATGTAAGCTACAAGAAATATTATTCAAGTGCACAATTTATGCAACAGTATTTTTATGTTTTATGGCATTTATTTTGACTAGAGAATGTAGGTGGTTTATCAGACAGTCAAAATATATCTGAAATCACCCAACCATCCTGATAGGAGTCAACTCATTGTTTTATATCAAACATAATAGGGCTTAACACAATATGGGTACTAAAAAAATTTGTTGAATGAATAAACTCATAAGTGGATAACTATTTCTTGTATATACAAAGGGGCTTCCCAGGTGGCTCAGTGGTAAAGAAACTGCCTGCCAATGCAGGAGACTCAGGAGACCCAGGTTCAGTCCCTGGGTCTGGGAGAGGAAATGGCAACCCAATCCAGTATTCTTGCCTGAAGAATCCCATGGCTACAGGGACCTGGTGGGCTGCAGTTCATAGGGTCACAGAGTCAGACACAACTACAAATAATTATTGGGAGCTCATTTTTCTCACTGCTAACGGGGTAATAAACAATAAATTTCTGTTCTCAATAAAACATGATAGTCTAGTCCAGATTGAAAGAAAACTTTATGCAGTGACTAGAACACTGTGCTAGATAATGTAAAGTAATGTTTAGATAATTAAATCTTTAACGTTGGTTAGAGGAGGCAGGGAAGACTGTTTTGATGAAGAAAGTTATTTACAGTGAATTTTTGAGAACAATAGATAAAAGTGAAATGCCAGTTGCTTAAAAGGGCAGCGGAAAGCAAAGGACTGGAGTTGGGGGAAAAGTAAATTTATTTTGAAGGGATAAAAAGATTATGGGAGTCTCCTGTTGAATGAAGGATTCCAGTTGATTAAAGTTGAATAAACTATGGTCAATGTAGACATTCTTATGCAAGCAGCAGTCATTTTTTAAACATTGTGAGGACACTGTGTTTTAGAATGATTGTTTTTCTCTGCAACACCAGAAAGGATACAGAAAATTTAGGCATAACAAAATGCTTGTTTGGACTTGTTTCCTAGAAATGACTAGAGATATTTGAGAACCAAGAACTGATGAATTCCAAGAGACAAATCATAGCTCCAGGAGGAAGATACAGTTAAAGGCTTATCTGGCTCTATAATGAAACTGCCTCTTGTCCACAGGAATGTGGATATTTCAATGGAAGCAAGTCTAAGCCAGATGGCAGCAGACTTTGTTCTAACAGGGCCTGATATTAGTTTGTATATTTAGAATATGTCACAATACACACTCACTCGTCTTCCTGCAGATAGCAGTGAAGATTTGCTGCTGACCATTTCAAGTATAATCACTTATTCTCTCTAGAGAATCATTTTGATCATTCCCTTCACTCATCATATCAAATAAAGCTAATATTGCCAGTACACAGTGTGGGTCTGTATAGTGAAGATAAAGGGAAGCTAGCTTCTATTAATTAATATTGGCAGCTAGAATTGAGTGGCACATTTAAGGGCTATGGAGAGAAATCATTTTAACTAACTAGTTTATACTCATATTTTTAGAAAGATATTCAGTACCTCCATAGGTAACAGTGCATCATAAAAAAAAATAGTTTTGAGAACTATAAGACAGATTGTAATTTGGTAAAATCATCTTCTTCATCACCTTTCCTATCATTCTTCCAAATATTATCCTTATTTCTCAAGTACATAGTGTTTTTATAGGGAATGTGCATGCAAATTGAAATGTTTATATATAATGTGCATGTAAATATATATATAGGTATGTATATAAATACATTCTTCCAGGTGGCTTCAATGGTAACTCAGTGGTAAAGAACCCTCCTGCCAATGCAGGAGACACAAGTTCAACCCCTGTGTTGGGAAGATCCCTTGGAGAAGAAAATGGCAACCCACTCCAGTATTCTTGCCTGGGAAATCCCATGGACAGAGGAGTATGGCAGACTACAGTCTGTAGGGTTGCAAAAGAATCAGATACCACTGAGCACTCACTCACTCTGTGTGTGTGTGTGTGTGTGTGTGTGTGATGAAAAATAAATCTCCATTTTACTCAAGATTTCCCAGTTCTCCAAGAGGCAATCACTACTGCAGAATTTGTGTATCTTTCCTGAAAATTTCTCTTTTCTCCCTTTCTTACTATCTTTCTCTCTTTGTTTCTCTCTCTGTTTCAATAGGGTTCATAGATGATGCTACATACACTATTAATAATGACAGATCTGGATTCCTATAAACACTGTTATTACAGGAAGAAAGGTCTCCCAAATTATAGGTTGATATGTATCACTTCTCGTTTAGTCAGACATGTAGGCTGTTCTAAGCCATATACAAATGCATGAGTCTGTTACAATGAATATCTTGTTACATATCACATCCTATACTTTATTTTGGTAACACCTTTTAGGCTACTTTCTGAAAATATGATTGTTCAAAAAAGATATCCATTTTAACTTTGGGTAGTTATTTTCAAGTGGTCCTCCAAAGAGGATGTTTTAATACCTAAAACTGGCAACAACAACAACAAAAATATGACTCATTTGAAAAGACCTTGATGCTGGGAAAGATTGAGGGCAGGAGGAGAAGGGGACGACAGAGGATGAGATGGTTGGATGGCATCACCAACTCGATGGACATGGGTTTGGGTTGATTTCAGGGGCTGGTGATGGACAGGGAGGCCTGGGATGCTGCAGTTCATGGGGCCGCAGATTTGGACACAACTGAGCAACTGAACTGAGCTGAACAAGGAACTATATGAAACAGGAAGAAAACAGTCTATTTTATACATCTTTTCTTTGATGCCTCTGAGAGCATATTTCTAAGATTGCAAATAACTAATTAAGTCTGTAAGTGAATAAATAATCTTGGAAAATTAAGTCAGTTTAGCCAGCCATTTCAGATTTGATAAATATCACTACATGATATATTTAATTATTATAACTTGAAATGTAGGAAATTGATCAAAACAATATGCTATATCATTATTTAGTTTAGCAACTGCACAGAGAAACAATCATAAATGATGACTCATGTTTTCACCTCCAAGAAAAACGTTTCTCCTTTCAGGGGTACATGGGATATGTAATTTTAATTTCAAAGACATTAAAAACATAATTTAAATCTGAAACTTTTTTCATTTATTAAATAGGGTAGTATATAGTCTTCTTAGCTATTATTATCACAAAAGTAATTTATCCAAGTTAATTTGGGAGGAGTCTGGAATCTAGCATTACATTTCTAAAATCCTAATTCACTAGTCGGGCTAACAACAACAACAGAAAATACAAGCTCTACTGGTTCTGATTTCAATGATTTTGATTTATAGTTGTAAAATCTCATAATTATCACCAACGAATTTCCTTTTTTATAATCTCTGTTAGACTCCTGCATAATGGACTATAATTCTTGACTAAGCTCTTTACTATTCTAAATAAACCACAGAATGATACATAAAAGTATTTGATGAGATATCTTAAGAAATGCTTTCAATATAAGAACTTTTCCAGGGTTCATAAGATACTGAAACAATAATTCCAGGTAATAATAAATATGAATTCACAAAATTATATGGTCAATTTTAAGTGCCAAATATGCTAACTATAGTTTGAACTTAAATTTTAATATGCAAAAAAAATTTTAATATGCAGGTATTAAATTAGGTCCATTATTGACAAATCTATTACCACATAGGAAATGTATTCATAATGACATGAGATCATGAGCTAATTATAATATGCATAAATATATTCATAAACAGCTGGACAAAGATTCTCAGCTTTTCACATGCATCTCAATCAAAAAATGTCCAATTTAGTATCAATGACCTAAAATCTGGAGAGATGTATTTGATCAGTCATTTAATTTTCTAGTTCCTAAGTGTTTATGTAATCATATGCATACATTTGAGTGTTGAGTTGTAGCATGTATACATATCATATGACTATATATTGTTGAATACAGACTAAAACATGTTTGTTCCTCTAGATAAAAAGCTTGCTCAAATTAGATCAGCTACATGATTCATTTATATCTTTTCTAGGCAGTAGTCAACAGTCAAAGCAAAAAAAAGTCTACACACTGAAAAACGGGGACTTTTCTTGTTTTTATGATGTTTTCTTTCTCCATTCTTCTGTTCTTGTCTCTTCATGTCACAGTATTTTCTCAAAATTCACTTTCCGGCAGGGAAGCTTACAGAGACACCTAGTGGTAAACTCATAGTGGCGTCTCAGGCCATCTTCAATACTGAGTTAATGACAGAAAGTTGTCATTAACTTATCCAACCACAAGAGGTAAACTAGAATACTTTTAGTGTCAGTGTTTCTAACAAAACTATAACCTAAGTCAATTGCAAACATGTTAATGCTGCTTAACAGGCTGTATTTTAACTAGGATAATAAAGTAAAAATAATACAAAACCAAAAATTAAACTAAACTTTGATATTAAATGCAATTGTGAAGATTTAGGAAAGGAATAGAATGAACTAAAATAACTATGCTTCAGTTACTTTGAGAAGTCTAATAATTACATAAGCTGCTTCATACCCACTGAGAACTTCTATAGAGATTATCAACATTGAAAAATATGTCTCTGTGATAGAACTTAACATTTATATTCCAAAAGTTTCTAACTGTAATTAACATGTAATTTGAAAATTATGACACTTAAATACTTTCACTTTGCAAATATAAAACCAATTTTATACTTTAAAACAATTTCTACAATGTTTATATCATGTTAGAAGATAATGACTAAATAAACAACACAGCAACAAGCCTGTTTTGGGTGAAGTTTAAGTTGCCTGTTTATATAATGTACCTGTAGCAAGCGACTATCATTCCTAGGCCAAATGGTTTTAAATTTACTAGGAAGTTCTGTTACTATAATACTTTAAATTATCTTATACTATGATTTCTTCTTTTTTCCCTCCCTGGTACCTACCCCAAATTTAAGCAAAACTAACAAAATCTTTCCAAACCAAGTTTGAATGGTTTTAGTCAAAAAAAAAAGAAAAAAAAATTGCAAAATAGACTCAGAAGAAATTTCAAGAAATATTGCAAAACCTCAGAAGACTATCATACTCACCACCTCTAGAAAACTCTAATTCAACAGAGAGGATGTAGAAAGATACGATAGTGGCAATGTGTGTATACATATTTTTCAGAATTAATATTAATTGTATATGTAATCAGGGTATTATAACCACAATTTTACCCCAAATATGACCAAAAAGGACACGATATCAGTTACGTTTAAGACAACTATAAAAGATACTACATAATTAATTCCAAAATTAAGTAGGTAAAATACATTTAAGTGATAAAACTACCCAGTTATCAAAAGAACAGACACATGTGTAACAGCCTACACTGAAGCCACTTAGAACGATCAACTTTTCTTCTATGCCTGGGATGGACTACAGCTCTAATATTAGCAACTGTGGAAATGTGCCTTATGAAGGTAAAGACTCCCTTTTGGGGAGGGAGCTGTTTGGTTTCATGAAAAGAACCAGGAATACTTACTGTAGAGAAGACGCTAGTAGAGTTTAGCAGGTGACTCTTCAAGAAACTTGCTTTCTATCCTTACTGCATTTATTTAGGGATTTCCAGCTTTTTAGTAAACACCAAATAATATTCACAATCTCTCTAAAAGTCGTTCACATCCCGTGTATCGCCTAGGCACACCTATCAATTCTCAAAACAAAAAATAAAAAAGCGCCCTTGTTTGCAGCTAGGGTGGACCACTCCCTCTTCCAGGGTCCTTTACAGGACAAGAGACAGCAGCATGGGCTGTGTGAGTCTAAGAAACGCGAAGTGGAAGGCAGACCATCAGCCCAGAGTTGGAATCATCTGTTCCTGACCACCAAGCAGCCTGAAACCGTCGGGGTTATTTCCACTCCTCCCTTTCTCAATCGGAGAGTTGCCTCAGTCCCACGCTCGTGTTACGCACATGGTCCAAGACTCCTCTGTCTCCCACGAAGGTGGCAGTCGGAGCGGTGGGGGGCGGGCGGCGTGGGGGCGGGTAGTGGGGAGGCTCCGGTTGCGCCGCCGGAGCCCGGGGACGCCTTCGCCCTCGGCTGCCATCTATCGGCCGCGGAGCGCCCGCTTCGCCCCGGGCCCATCATGTCTGCTGCAGCTTGGCTCTCACCAGCCGCGCGACAATAAACAAGTGCACCGGACGGGGCCCTGCGCCCACGCCGGAGCAGCTGCCTCAGAGACCCCAGCGAAGCTTACCGCGTGGCCACCTCCTCGCCGCCCGGGAGGGAAGACGCGACTTTTCTCTGAGTTTTTTGGTTTTGGCTTTTTTTTTGTTTAAGAGCCGCCGGGCGGCCGGGACACGCCACAGGCTTTGAACAACGCTGTTCCTGCCCTCCTGGTCCCTCAAGGATGTCGGAGATAGAGAATCCCAAATAATGAAGATCGTGCGCCGCATCCAGAGAAGGAATAGAGGAAAAGCCCCTGCAAACACCAGGAGCGACGAAATGGCCAAGAGGATGCGGGAGCCTTCCACCCACTGATCAGGGGCCGCGGCGGCGGCGGGCTCGGCGCGGGGACACCGGCGGCGGGATCTCAGTGCGGTGGTCGCCGCGGCGCAGGGGGGGCGGAGGACGGCGCGGGAGCCGCAGCCGCCGCGGGAGCAGCTGAGGGGCCGGTGCCACCTTCGCTCGCCCCCTCTCTACCATGTACAGTGTGCGCTGCAAGAAGAAGGCGGGCGATGCATGCACACCCCTGCGCCCCGCTCCCTCTGGCTCGTCCCCGGGCGTGCGCCACTGACCAGGGGGGAATGTGGTGAAGACGGCGAGGACAGCCCAGGGGGGAGGGGAGGGCCGGCCCGCGCGAACCCAGGCCGGCGGGTGCCAGGGGCCGGAGGCGGCTGGAGGGGGCGGCGGCCGCTGCTGGCACAGAGAAAGTTGGCCCCTAGGCAGATGGCAACAGTAAGTACCCGCCTGGGGGGCGAGGGGGCCGGTGCAGCGGACGATGCCGGGGACCCAGGATCGCGCGGTGGCGCGGGCTTGGGAGCGAGTGTGCTAGTGAGCCTGAGTGTGAGCGGATGCGAGCGCTCGGCGAGGCTGACCGTCACGTTGGCTGGGCCGCCCGGGGCCAGGCAGGCAAGCCCGCTCGGCGTCCCCCTCCTCGGGCTCCGCGCCTCCTCCCCCCACCCGCTCCCGCCCAGCAGCTCTCTCCCCGCCCCGCCCGGCTCCCGGCCCCTACAGCGCGGCGCCTAGACCGCCGGTCCTCCGCCGCCCCCTCCCCCTCCCTTCCCAGCCCGCCGCTCCCGATCGTTTCCCCCCCCTACCACCCGCCCCGACTGTCCCCCCACACCCCGCTGCCCGCTCCAACTACCACGGAGAGCGCCGGGGAGAGCCTTTCGGGGAGCCCCGGAACCCTCGGTCGCCACGGCGGCGGCGGCCCGGGGCTGGCGGCGTCCGGGCGCCTCTTTCCTCGCAGCCGCCGGGATCGCGGTGCTCGCGCCGCCTGGACTCCCGAGCCCTAGTGCATACTCCAAAGAGGTTTTGGGTTTTTTTTTTTTTTTCTTTTTGCAAGGGTGGCTATGATGAGTGGGCCTTGGAGATGTGAGACGGGGTAAGTCGGCCGTTTACTTTGCCGAAGAGGCTCCAGCGTGTGTGTGTGTGTGTGTGTGTGTGTGGCGGCCGGGTGGCTGTCTTCCCCTCTCCTCCCGCCCCTCCTTCCTCCCTTTTCCCGGCCTTCGCTTTGGGGCGGGGTGGGGGAGGGGGAGCCTCGCGTTCTGGAACTCCGGGGGCTCCTGCTTGGGGGCCGCCGTGGGAGCACCTGCACCCCGGAGCCGCGGGTCCGGCCTGGGTGCCGGGCTTCAGCCCACCCGGCCCCACGCTGCTTCATGCTGAGATGCTTAGGACGACGATCCAGGGTTTAATTCTTTGTGGGCAGGAGGGGGGAAACAGATACAGCTTCCCCGCCCCCGCCCTCCAAAAAAGAAAAAAAAAAAAAGAAAAAAATCTGAGACTCAGAATGTGCAGCGTCCCCGCGAATTTACATCCGAGGTGCGTTTCCCAGTCAGAAATGTCAGCCTTGCCCGGCTCATTCAACTTTATTTGCTCAAATTTTCAGGCTCCTTTGATAGCAGGGAGGAGGGAATCGGGAGTGGGGTGAGAGGGAAGCTCTTCGACCCTGGCGAGCCAGAACTGAATTAAAGTTGTAAACGCTCAAGTTTAATATCGGCTGGACACGTTTGGCGATGGGCTGTCAGAGCGGGTGGGAGGTGAATGGGGGCGAGGAAGCCCCGGGCGGGAGGGGGAGGGGACCCAGCCCCCGCTGAATGGCTGTGCCGCTGTGATCCAGCGGTGAACGGCGATTTCAAGGTAAACGTTTTGCTTTCATAGAGGGTGTCTGTGCCGCTGTCAAGCCAGCAAGTGTTTTGTCGCTGCGTTGGGAGGTCGAAGATAGTTGCAAGGTTTAGACACTGTGGGTTCCCATTCGTCTCGACACGTCTGGGTGACCACACGTGAATGATTCACAGGCACACTTGCACACGTGCGTGCGAATGCAGGGGCTCTTCATAACGCTGGCTGGAGTCGACTCGGGGATCCAGATCGTGGTCTCCAGGCTTGAACCCGTGCTTCAGAACCGTCTTGTCTTTAGTTAGGGGTTGTGATTCGACATAAGACTTCGGGGGTGGTGAGGCAGCGCCAAGCAAGGCTGGACAGAGAAAAAAGGCATTGGTTCCAAGAGCCCAGCATTTCTACCGAATGTTCCCTCTCCCCCTCCTTCCCCCAACCAGCGCAACACACACTCGCACACACTCGCTCCGTTTAAGTCCTTTCCTTCTGAGCGCTGCTGTCGACTCCAAGTAGGAAGTCGAAGGAAGCCTTTAAAGGGACAAAAAGAAAGCCAGAAAGAAAAGGGAGAGGAGGGTCAGATTGATTCCTTGGGGAGATGAAATTCGGATATTAATTAAAGCACTGACTTGTATCACTTGCTGTCCTCTCTTCCTTTCTCCCTTCTATTTTGCCTCTTCATCAGCCCACGTCCCCTTTCTGAGGGAAGAAGGTGGAGGGTGAAGGGGAGTAAAGCCTTGATAATTAAATACAATAAGCAGCTCCAGTGGTGGGGTGTTGGTGAGGTGGTAGCTCAGTCCCAACCTTGCTAATTTGGTAGGGTTAGTTTTGCATACCGTGGCAAAGAGACGCGGAGACCGAGGTGAGGGAGGCTTTGGCGCTGCTCCTGGGTTTACTTTTAGCTGATTCCGGGTAAGCGGTGGGAACGCCTTCTTTAAACTCCAGGTACCCGGAGCTTGTTCCGGGATTGCGGATGCCTTCGCAGAGTTCTTTGTAATCCATCGTGTAGAACTATTTCAGTGGCTTAAAAATGCGGTTTAGTAGCGTCGCTGACATGATCAATGAGAAGTGGACGCAGGGCGCTCTCGGGGAGGCGCTGCTAAGTGGCACCGTGCATGCAATTAGGACGCTGATGTGCTTAATAGCGTGATAGTGAAGTCCACCATCAAAGCGAAAGCGCTCTCCTTTTTCTCCATGCTCAAAGCTCCCGAAGACAATTGGTCTTAAGAGCTTCTTCTGGGGCCTTTTGATGCCTTATCTCGCATGCTTTTTGCCTCTGTGAAAAGTATTCTTTAGGTTCCCATCCTGGCATTTCCAGCGGTGGTTTAAAATAGCCCAAGTATTGTGGTTCCTGGGCAAAACTGTGAAAATGGGAGACATTCACGGTGAACTGTTAACTGAAGAGGTTTTGAAAGAAAAGCAGAGGGACTGGGTATAGGTGAGGGGGCAAACTGATAAAAATGGTACTTCTTTTCTCTAAAATTTAAATCCTGAATCTGAACTGACAGCCATTTTATGTATATTTATGGATTGGTTTTGAAAGTGGGGGGGGGGGGCAGGCAAGAACACTAAAACGGTACTTTGTCTAACCTGTCCTTGTCTGGTAAGGAGCAGCATGTTCCTGTTGTCATTAGAAAATGAAATCAACCTTTAAATCAAAGTGAATATCAGATTTTAATAAAGTCTAGAGAATGTCCATGTACCTCGGGGTGTGGGGTGTCAATACTCTCCCCTTCTGGATGTCAGAAAAACAGTATTAGGAAGGAAAGAGACTTTCTGATTGATCCCTTAAGTTTTTGTCATATTCTGTTGTTTCCTTTTTTTCCCCCCTCTCTCCCTTGCAGGAGATAAAATGCACACGTGCTGCCCCCCAGTAACTTTGGAACAGGATCTTCACAGAAAAATGCAGAGCTGGATGCTGCAGACTCTAGCGTTTGCTCTAACATCTCTCGTCCTTTCGTGTGCAGAAACCATCGATTATTATGGGGAAATCTGTGACAATGCATGTCCTTGTGAGGAAAAGGACGGCATTTTAACTGTGAGCTGTGAAAATCGGGGGATCATCAGCCTTTCAGAAATTAGCCCTCCCCGTTTCCCAATCTACCACCTCTTGTTGTCTGGAAACCTTTTGAGTCGTCTCTATCCCAATGAGTTTGTCAATTACACTGGGGCGTCGATTTTGCATCTGGGGAGCAATGTAATCCAGGACATTGAGACCGGGGCTTTCCACGGGCTGCGAGGTTTAAGGAGATTGCATCTGAACAATAATAAACTGGAACTTCTGCGTGATGATACCTTCCTTGGCTTGGAGAGCCTGGAGTACCTACAGGTCGATTACAATTACATCAGTGTCATTGAACCCAACGCTTTTGGGAAACTGCATTTGTTGCAGGTGCTTATTCTCAATGACAATCTCTTGTCCAGTTTACCCAACAACCTTTTCCGTTTTGTGCCGTTAACGCACTTGGACCTGCGGGGCAACCGGCTGAAACTTCTGCCCTACGTGGGGCTCTTGCAGCATATGGATAAAGTCGTGGAGTTACAACTGGAGGAAAACCCCTGGAATTGCTCCTGTGAGCTGATCTCCCTGAAGGATTGGTTAGACAGCATCTCCTACTCCGCCCTGGTGGGGGATGTGGTTTGTGAGACCCCCTTCCGCTTACACGGCCGGGACTTGGACGAAGTGTCCAAGCAGGAACTCTGCCCAAGGAAACTTATTTCGGACTACGAGATGAGGCCGCAGACGCCTCTGAGCACCACGGGGTACTTACATACCACCCCGGCCTCGGTGAATTCCGTGGCCACTTCTTCCTCTGCTGTTTACAAACCCCCCTTGAAGCCCCCTAAAGGGACTCGCCAACCCAATAAGCCCAGGGTGCGCCCCACCTCTCGGCAGCCCTCCAAGGACCTGGGCTATGGCAACTATGGACCCAGCATCGCCTACCAGACCAAATCTCCGGTGCCTTTGGAGTGTCCCACCGCGTGCACTTGCAACCTGCAAATCTCCGATCTGGGCCTCAACGTCAACTGCCAGGAGCGCAAGATCGAGAGCATCGCAGAGCTGCAGCCCAAGCCCTACAACCCCAAGAAAATGTATCTGACGGAGAACTACATCGCCCTGGTGCGCAGGAGTGACTTCCTGGAGGCCACAGGGCTAGACCTCCTCCACTTGGGCAACAACCGCATCTCCACGATCCAGGACCGCGCCTTCGGGGACCTCACCAACCTGAGGCGCCTCTACCTAAATGGCAACAGGATCGAGCGGCTGAGCCCGGAGCTGTTCTACGGCCTGCAGAGTCTGCAGTATCTCTTCCTCCAATACAACCTCATCCGCGAGATTCAACCTGGGACTTTCGACCCGGTCCCAAACCTCCAGCTGCTATTCCTGAACAACAACCTCCTGCAGACCTTGCCCTCAGGCGTCTTCTCAGGCCTGACTCTCCTGAGGCTCAACCTCAGGAGTAACCACTTCACCTCCTTGCCGGTGAGCGGAGTCCTGGACCAGCTGACGTCACTCATCCAAATCGACCTGCACGACAACCCTTGGGATTGTACCTGCGACGTGGTGGGCATGAAGCTGTGGGTGGAGCAGCTCAAAGCGGGTGTCCTGGTGGACGAGGTCATCTGCAAGTCGCCCAAGAAGTTCGCCGAGACGGATATGCGCTCCATTAAGTCGGAGCTGCTGTGCCCTGACTACTCGGACGTGGTGGTGTCCACGCCCGCGCCCTCGTCCATCCAGGTCCCCGCGAGGACCAGTGCGGTGACCCCTGCTGTGCGTCTGAACGGCACCGGGGCGCCCGCGGGCTTGGGCGCAGGCGGAGGCGCCGCGTCGTCGGTGCCCTTGTCGGTGCTGATCCTCAGCCTGCTGCTGGTTTTCATCATGTCTGTCTTCGTGGCTGCGGGGCTCTTCGTGCTCGTCGTGAAGCGCCGGAAGAAGCACCAGAGCGACCACGCCAGCACCCACAACTCCGACGTGAGCTCCTTCAACATGCAGTACAGCGTGTACGGCGGCGGCGGCGGAGGCGGCGGCGGCGGCGGCGGCAGCGCGGGGGTCCACCCGCACGCGCACGCGCAGCACCGCGCGCCGGCGCTGCCCAAGGTGAAGACGCCCGCGGGCCACGTGTACGAGTACATCCCCCACCCCTTGGGCCACATGTGCAAAAACCCCATCTACCGCTCGCGGGAGGGCAACTCCGTGGAGGATTACAAAGACCTGCACGAGCTCAAGGTCACCTATAGCAGCAGCAACCACCACCTGCAGCAGCAGCCGCCGCCGCCTCAGCCGCAGCCCCCGCCCCCGGTGCAGCTGCAGCCGGCGGGGGAGGACGAGAGGCGGGAAAGCCACCACTTGCGGAGCCCCGCCTATAGCGTCAGCACCATCGAGCCCCGGGAGGACCTGCTCTCGCCGGTGCAGGACGCCGATCGCTTTTACAGGGGCATTTTAGAACCGGACAAACACTGCGCCACCACCGCCGCTGGCAACAGCCTCCCGGAATACCCCAAATTCCCGTGCAGCCCCGCTGCTTACACCTTCTCCCCCAACTATGACCTGAGACGCCCCCATCAGTATTTGCACCCGGGGGCGGGGGACAGCAGGCTGAGGGAACCGGTGCTCTACAGCCCCGCCAGTGCTGTCTTTGTAGAACCCAACCGGAACGAGTATCTGGAACTAAAAGCTAAACTAAACGTTGAGCCGGACTACCTCGAAGTGCTGGAAAAACAGACCACCTTTAGCCAGTTCTAAAAGGCAAAGAAACTCCTTTGGAGCTCTTGCATTTCAAACAAACAAGCGAGCAGACACACACACACCGTGAACCCCATTTGATTCATTGTGTTGTTTCAACGTTTAGGGTGAAGTGCCTTGGCACGAGATTCTCAGCTACGGCGGAAGATACTGAAAGGGTGTGCAATTTCCTTTTAATATCACACGCGGGGAAACGTTTGTGTACACTGGGCACATCACTTTCTCTTCTTGCGTGTGGGGGAGGCGAGGAGAAGGGCTTTATGGAGGGCAGTTTGCTTCGCGGGTGACTTGTTAAAGGTCATAGTCATTTTTGTAGTGGTTGGAAGTGTTGAGAATGGTGGAAGGTGAGAGCGCATAGATTCTCCTCTTCCTCTTTTACTCTTTTCCCCTTCCCCTCTCCCCCTTTGAGCCACGGGTGGGTCTAGATGGCTTTTGTGGAGAGATTAGCACACCCCCCAACTTTAATAGAAAGTTTGTTTTTTCTTTCTCTGTCTTTTTCCGTCCCCATTCTCTCTCTCTTTCTTCTCTGCTTCCTCTCTTTCTCTGCCTCCCTGCCTCCCTCCTCTCTCATTCCTTTCCTTTCTTTTTAAAGGATGTGTTTGTATGCATTCTGGACATTTGAATTAAAAGATCAAAAGTATTGTGATCTCGAAAAGATCACCATAGATGTGGACAAATCATTAAAATTACAGAGTTATATGATCCATAATTGATTAGTCAAAATAACTTATTGATGAAATATACGAATATTTTATTGTAGCACCTATTTTTATATGCACATTTAGCATTTCTCTTTCCTTCACTATTTAGCCTATGATTTTCACAGAGGTGTCGCACTAGATCAGGAGCTGTATTTCCCAAACTGAAGTGATATCAGGAAGGCATTTAAAACCTTATTAAAAATATGGAGAACTTACATCTTAAAAGTCAATGCAACCCACCCAATTGGATCTGTAGTAAACAAACAAACAAACAAACAAAAATTGTATCCCAATGATGTATAAAAGAAAAATATTTAGGGCAATTAATTGGGCCATTCCAGTGAGAATCATGTGCAAATTTCTGGTTTTATTAGAGAAGATTTAAAAGTATTTTTATTAGTCAACCAAAATGATGTATTGATTTGACTACTATTGTAGCCAATTTTTGATTGTTTAACCAAACCCAGTTACATTTGTACAGATCCACTGTGCTGGCACCTCAGAAGACCAAATGATGGACTGTACAAATCTCTATACAATGTCTTTATCCCTCTGGGCAGCAAGCAATGATGATACCACAAACAGGATCTCTGTAAGATGGGGCTACTGTTGTTACAGTCTCATGTATCCCAGCACATGTAATTTTTTAAATAGTTTCTGAATAAACACTTGATAACTATGTCAAATATGAGGGACTGAAGTAATGATTACTTAAGTGCAAAGAAATAGCTGTGTGATTTAATGAATCGCCATTATTAATTTAAGACAGTAGCTAACTTCTATTCCTAAAATGTTCCCCTGTCCCCTAATGATCAAGTTGATATAATTGCACTCTTGTTGGTTCAGGCAAGTATGGTTATCTAAATGTATAATTTAATGTGCTCATTCATGAAATTTCAACTTTACTCCTTTTCCTTACTGAAGTATCCATCTAACATGCGGAGCATGGTAAGTAACGTACTGCATATTGATTTTGTATTTTGTCATACCAGTATTATTTATTTGGTCTACAATTTTGCATAGTTTTCCCTGTGTAAAGCTACCTGCAACAACTGTGATGGGTACTTTTATCTCCAGTTGATCTATATCCTAAATGTCAAAATGTTGGTGAGTATAAACTGTTCATGTCTGAGTAAGGTTTGCAAGGGAATTAGATTATATTCAAGGGTTGGAAATATGTGGATTAATCTGAACCTTAAAGAGCCACATGCTTCATTGGTGTTTGGTACATGTCCGCATAATCTCACCTGCAATGTATACGATGTCAAGGGCTGTTCATGCACTTTGTTTAAGGAACATTTTCCGTGGCATTCTGCCACAAAGAGGCAGCATTCACCCATGAGTAAATTGACAGTAACTACTTGAATTCAGATTGAACAGGTGGTAACAGTTTCCCTAAGGAGTTAAAAAAAAATAGTAATACTACCTTGGCCAAGAGAAGTAAACTATCCCAGTTCTGTGCAAGTTTTCCCTTCCAAATTTTTTTTTCCCCCAAAGGGGAAGTAATAAACAATGTCATGCTATTATCATGGAAACAATGTATCTCTTACTCTCCATCTACCTCCTCCATGTTAGATCCAGGATTAGAAGATAAATATAAATATTAGTATTTGCCTTCACAGTTGAGGTTGCTATTAACTTTGTCTTCACAGTGGGAGTTATTTTTCTTTAAAATTGCTTTCACAATATTATCGTATGTAGATATGGCAGTGTTGTACAAATTATAAAATATTAAGGCAAAGTAGAATCCTCCATGTAACTAAGTTTTATTTCTTAATTGATGTATAAAAACTAAGAGGCAACAATTACATGAAGTAAAAAATGTAGGTCTGGACAATAGAAGTAGCTTCCAGAAAATTTGTGGATGTATTTTTCAAAGATTTACAAAGAATATTATTGTTTTCAAACCAGCACTATTTCATATAATCTTGTCGCTGTAGGTGGTTCATTTCTACCTCTACTCTTCGTAAGGTATCCAGCATTTTTTTAATCTCAAAAAAAAAACAATTATATAATTTATAGAAAGAAGTTATTTCTAATTTTTAAATTATACTCTTCCCATGTGTATGAAGAGGATAAAAGGAAACTTATCCTTGCCCTAATAAACTTGAAATTTTAACATAGAAAATCATGAAACTGTATAGAATTTAAAAATGAATTATTTTTCTCCTTCCGCATGATTTCCTGCCAAAACATTGACATATACAATAGAACATAATTTGTGTGGTTTTGAATATCTGAATTTTGGGTTTTCAGGTATACTGAATAAATAATTAAATTGGGTATATCGGTGGTATATGATTGGATTAAGGAGCCCAGGAAATTCTTTCTATAGAATTTTGGAGAACATATGTAACGTTTCAGACATCAATTAAAATTTGAATGCAAACTAAGCTTACTCTTTGTGCTTGTTCAATTTGATATGTTGCATAATCTCATACAAATATATCTCCCAGTAGAGATTACAAAATCTTACTTTTATCTATATATATATGATTATAGTGTAGATACTTAAATTATCTCAAAGAAATATATTTCATGTAAATGTAGATAATTTGTATGCTAATATTCAAAATGCTTTGCAGCTAAACTAATGATTGCAGTTACGAATCAATTCATAACAAGTTTAGCATCATACTCAGAACATGTCTTTCGTTTAGGCAACATTATCACCTCTATGTATGTGGAGTGGAAATTTTTGATAAATGTCCTGGATATCCATCTCTGCCCCTCACCACTGTTCCCTCAACCTTGATAGGAGAATCAAGCTAGTATGTAATGAAGAACCCACACAAAATGTGAAAAAGGTCAGAATTTAAGAACTTAATCGGTCAGTTTCTTGCCCTGTATCATTAATCCTATTCTCATGACTCAGCAAAGTATTCAAATTACATATATATATATATATATATAAAATATTTATTTCTGGGCTCTCTTACATTTTTTTTTCCTTATATCTCACCTTTCCCTCCCTCCTTCTCTCTCCTTATTCCCTCCTCATTTTTCAATAGGGCAAGGGAACAGTGAGAATAGTTCAGTCTTTGTTTGAAATGACAAAAACTGGCTACTTAATTTCAAGAAGTTAATAGGCTGTTCCCAAAGTCACATAATTCCAAATTAATGAAAGTAAAGCAGAACACAAATATGCTTCCAATTCATTTGGAAAAATACTTATGTTGCACTTTCAGATGGCCCCAAATTAAGATATTTGCAAAAGTGGCAAAATATTTCTTATAACTCATTTTAAGAATAAATTTTACACTGAGAAAGAAGAACTAAAAACAAGAAAAGCGGCAATTTAAACTCTGGAACGTAGGAGCATTTAATGTATTATTTTTCAAAGGAAATAAAATGTGAAAGCAATAATTTAACTGATATTAAATCAGCTGTTTATGCATAATGCTCTTCATACTCATTGAAGTTCTCTACTATTTTACAAATACAAATATATGAGAATAAAATTAAAATAGTTGATGAACATTAGTCATGTTTTTAAAAGTAATCATCTAACATCTAAATCCAAAGAACTTTATGTCAGTTAATATTGCATTTGACAACTGACCATTAGACTTTAATTCAATTTAATGCCTATCTATATCTGTATTTCTGTTAGTATATGTAGCATGTGTATAGCAGACAAAAAAATGTATTATCAAAGAGAGCATTCCATACCCAATTTTCATTTCAATATTTTAATTATTTCAAATTATACTTTTGTGTTTTACACTTTAGGCATGTTTGATGGGGAAAAAAATATATGCAATATAATTTGAGTGTGATAATAATATACTCTTTTCTTCCTCTGTGTCAGGGGTCAAACATTTCTAGCGTTATGCCAGTATCACAAAATGAGTATTTTTTTTTAAGAGCAACATTTAAACTTAAGTTTGAGTGATTTAGATTATTTCTTATAAAAAGAACTTTTGAAGATCGAAACATAAATATTTCAAAGAGAACTGATGTAATGCAAATATGAAATAATTTGACTTTTTCACTTTCTATCTACTGTCAAAATATAATGATATATTGCATAATACTAAGCATATTAGATTCATTTTTATTAGATACTAAGAAAGCCATTTATAGAAGAAAAGTAATATTCATAAAGATATTTTGAATGGAAGTCTTCCAATGAGTTTTTTTCTTTTTTTAAATTCGGTATCTTATCAGTGAACATGAAGGAAATTGTATATTTCTGCCATTAAATAAACATTCATTCTTCAAAATTACATATGTTTCTAAAAGTGGAAAATATGAAACAATGTTTTCATGAGTGAATTTTTTTAGGTTAACATATACAGTAGTGGAATTATGGCTTTTTTCAAATGGAAAGCTCACAGCATCAAGGTTGAATTTCAACAAACTTATTTGAAGATCATTACATTCTAAGACATATTTCCAATATATCATGGTGTAAATTCAATTCAAATTTTTGATATTTCGGTACTGAATCATATACATGCTAGTAGTAGATTTTGGTAACATTTTAGTATTCTGGAATATGCGTATTTTAGATTTTCTTACAAATCGATATCTACCACCAGTAATAATTTCTAATGTTTCCAGCTAACATATTTTAAAGAATCTGATTGTATTGTTCGTTAAAAACAGAATTTAATATTGAAAGTAAAATAACCGTATTTTCAATTTGTAATTAAATACATGTCCACATGAAGGATGGCAGTAACCCCACGTTAATTTTTTTTTCAGTCATGAATGCTTTCACCTTTATTTTTCTTGATCCCATGTTAATTGATTTAAAAAAATATTTGTCAGGTACTATTATAGAGACTTTACCAGCATGTTTTATCCACAAGAGGTTCATCAAGCTGTTGCAGACTAAAATTTCAAATAGCAAGTGTAAAAATTGATATGTAAGGAATACCTGGCCAATAAATATATTTGCCTGTAATGATATATCTATTTAAATTATCCATATAAAATCGTGTCTTTTACCATTATAATATTTTTGCTATGTTTAAGTCCAAAGTCAAAAGGAATATTTCACTTCTGAAAATCCTAATAATGGGAAAGTTACAGCTATCAAATTTATCTAAATCCTGAGTTTTAATACTGACTTTAAATCTCCAATCCCCAAAATAAAGTTTATAGTGCTTGTTTTTCTTTGTTACTGAACTCTGCCTTCTCAAAAGATCCCTAAAGATATGTAAATATGTATGTCTTTTATGTTTTGCTTTTTGATTAACATTTGAAAGTGAAAATGAAAGTAGAAGTGTGTGTTGCACAGTGGTATCAGACTGTTTGCAACCCCATGGACTGTAGCCTGCCAGGCACCTCTGTCCATGGAATTCTCCAAAAGAATACTGGAGTGGGTTGCCATTCTCTTCTCCAGGGGATCTTCCCAACCAAGGGACTGAACCCAGGTCTGCTGCATAGGAGGCAGACTCTACCGTCTGAGCCACATATTTATGAACTAACACTTGTTAAATTATAAATTAAATTTGGTTTCATCCAAACTGTGTCCTGAATTTTATAATTATCCCCAAGTTTTTACAGCTAGTGAATAGTATATTTACATAAGTGGCTCCAAATGTGAACATTTTGATTCAGAAATTACTCATGTATGTCAGAGAATATTTAAAATCATTCACCATATTGCCATTTAAACTTATTTAATCAGAACAATGATATTTTTTTACCCAGTTAAGATTTAAAAGCCCTAAGTCTTAGATGAAAGTTTAGTATCTCATTAGAAATGTTAACAGAAAAAAAAATGTAAAAGATAAATACGGAATATTGAGATATCTTCTCCTAAGCTAACAAAATTGTACATACAATAAACCATTATTGTGTGTTTATGTAAAAGTATATATTTTATTAAATTTCTTGTTTCACATGCTTTGAAAAATTTTGACTTTCTACAATGAACCCTGTCTTTATTTAAGAGTTTATCTCATTGAAAATTTTTTTCTTTTGTTTTGTATAGGATGTGATCTTATTGTCCCATATGGCTTTGACCTACACCTTTATTTAAAAACTCTGTGCCCATTTTCAAAGGTACTGAAAACAGTCTCTATTATTATGTTTAATTCTTGCAACTCAAATCATTTCATTCTTCCCCAAAAGAAAAATTGAAAAGAAGTTGATATATTTCTATTTGCTAACTTAACATGAATTTTGAAGTCAAATGAATGATTATCGAAAATCATTCCAAATAAGCAATCTAAGTGCTGTGTAAACATAAAAATGTGAGTGTGAATTTGTGGATTAAAGTCATTATGGAACTGTTGCTCATTAAAAATCTTAAATATACAGCATCTATATATAAAAGTGAAAACATCTTTGAATGTAACCAAGATGCCACTATTGTGTACTTAGTAACACTAAAGCATACAAGTCAAAGCCTGAAAAATCAGTTTTATTTGATCAAAGCAACTTTATTTCCATTTAGAAAAAATAAATTTGAATATGAATGCATTTAGGCAAGAAAGCACCCTCTATATTACCTTTGCTTAGGAACTTCATATAATTTAGTAGTATCTGCTGAGATGCAAGAGCATTTCAACTTTCAACCATGTTTAAATTAACTTTGTTTCTTCAGTGTTAAAATTTATGCATCAAAGATTTTTAGGCTTTATTCTCTAGGAGCTCTGAGTTGTTAATTCTTTATATGTAACATATGAAGTAGCAGATTCTTTGTAGACTTATAAAGAAATCTAGATTAAATAAAGGAAAAATAAGAGTGAATAAATTTACAACCAGATGGAGCCAGTTTACTGTACATGAATGCTCTATTAAAAATGTAAATGTGTTAAAGATTTACAGTGACTTGGAGTCTCCAAGAGCTATTTTTGTAAACTATCCCTGGACTTTTGAAAGAGAGCAGTAGTAACTTTAAAAGTATGTTCTTACAGAGGGAATATTATAATTGCAGCTCAAAACAAAAGATTTTTCCCAAATAACTAACTGCTCATGTACTTGAAAACACTGTAAAAGGTCAATTCAGTAAAAATATGTCAACATCAAATATTATGAGAATCACTTCCAGGAAGGAAAATACAACTTGGAAAATCTGATCCAACAGATTTAGGACCAAAAAAAGAGGGAGAAAGAATTTCCAAGGCTATGTTTTCAATGTACTAGGGCAAAATAATGAGTAGAGGAAAGATATTTTTGGTATTACATGACTGTGCTACTGATAAGTTTTCTGTGAATTGGTATATATATCTAGAGGAAGTAAAAGATAATATAGCAAGTTTCCCAAGCTCTCCAAATGTTTGTTTTCTTTCAAGATTTATGTTCACTTTTTAAGACTAAACTGACATATTTTGTAAAGAAAATTTGGATTTCATCTTTTAAAATTATTTTTCTAACAAAATGTGAATTAGATTTACTATACAAATACACTGTCAGTTGAATTTTTATTTTTACTTTTGATTTGGTTTATTGATCATGTAAACTTAACATTTTCCTTTATTGAAAGCTAACAAACTGTGCCTGAAATAACAAAATGATAGGTGCATATTATTTGCTGCTATTTTATACCAAATGGTAGTCATTGGCAAGGAAGCAGAGGATGATATTAAAATTCTAAATTTATGTTCCATTTCCTATTAAAGATAGTATGTCCTTTTGTAACTTTCTTTGAGTCTGCTCATTTTCAGTTTGTGAAAAGTAATACAATGCACTTGGTTTATGAAGAGCTCAAAAAACTTAGATTTCTTCTTTTTCTGCTGCGTGTATGTAAACTGTTTTCTCTCTCTCTTTACATGTAGGTATGTATATATATTAGTTTGGAAAGTGTTTTTCAATTTCTCCATAACAATTTACAAAATCAATAGTCACTTGTAGATACTTTACAGTAAATTTAAAGGTACAACTTCTCTGAAAAGTAAAGAACTTAATGTGGTCTTATTGACTTTATTACATATTCTTACTCATAGACTATTGAACTTTCAGTGTATTTCAAAAATATATGATCAGTATTTATCTCTCAAAAAATTGAATGTTGTTTATAATTTTATTATGTTTGCTTGTTTTGTTTGCAATTAACATATATTCAATGCTTGAGACAGTTCCATTATTTTGGTTTTAATTCAAACATTCTTGGGAATACTTTTTTATTAGATAAGATTCCACAATAAATGTCAAATTTATATCAACTATCTGTAACATAATATTTAAGGCTCCTTCACTTAAGTTTTTTGCAGAGTTAACTTTTAAGGTAGTATAAATATATGACATATCATTCATCATTTTAATATAGCATTTACATACAGCAGCTACTCTCCTACATAATGATTAATAGTATACATAGTATTGAATTCCTTTTATCTGTTCTGGTATACATTTAGTTGTTAATTCATTAATAAAATTACTTTCTCAATATTTTCAAATATCATTACAGTAACTATTTACTAGTTTCAGTGACAATGTGTGTTCCTCTTCAGATGCTTAAAGCAATCTTTATAGATTGTCATAAACAGCTCTAATGGTTAGAATTAAAATGGTAACAATGACAAATCAACAATAAACATAATTATAAACCATTGCCTTCTCTAATAAGAAGAGAACGGAAACTCAAGCACATTAAAATAATATTCTGAAAGATATTTGAAATATAGAAAGCTGACATTCGTACCTAATAAAAAAATTGTACTAATATCCTCTTGCAATATTTATATTCTATACAAATATTATATTCAGTGCAACAAATAATTTATTAATCCATAATTAATCCATTATTTTTCCTTCTAGTTAACTTGCTGAAATTCATCTAAAAAAGGGAGAGTAGGAAAAAGAGATATTTATGATAGTGACTACATCTATTATCAGATCCTAGGAAAATACCATGGAATCAGTAGGCACTCCTCAAATGAATTCACATATTTATAGATGTCTACAGACTAAGGTGAATTATGTGAAAACTATTAAGATCCTACAGTTGCCTGTCACAGTACCAGGTGCCTAGCCATAAACTTCAGGGATGGCTAAATACCAATTAGGATATTATGTGACCATTTAGTAACTTGGCATGAAAATTTATAATAGAGAACCATTTGGAATGTTACTTCGTTGTTGCTTAGTTGCTAAATTGTGTCTGACTCTTTTTGTGACCCCTTAGACTACAGTCCCACAGGCTCCTCTGTCCATGGGATTTCTCAGGCAAGAATGCTAGAGTGAATTGCCATTTCCTTCTCCAGGGCATCTTCTTGACCCAGAGATTGAATCCGCATCTCTTGCACTGCAGGCAGATTCTTTACCACTGAGCCACTGGGGATGTTACTAGTGAATTTTAAATATATTTATAATAAACATGGGAAATCATTTTCCTAATGGCTCCACTTTTCGTTCACTTTCCTAAAAAAGTTTCAGATGGTTACAGAAACATTAAAATGAAACTTGAGCACTAAGACATAAAAATACCAATTTTTAATTATCAGTTTTGCTTTGCTGGTATACTTGATTAATTTTTATTAAATAATTAAGGAAAGTAGTGATTGCTGTTTTGCTCCTACATTACTGTTCAGAGTCTGCCTTAATCAAGATACTGATGAAATTTTCATGCATTTCACAGATATGTTTCTGGTGTTTTAAGCCTGGTGAGGTGTTTATCTATTTAGAAACCTTTTCTGGGCACTATGTGCTTTCCCCTGGGTGTGAGAAAATCAGTTCATCCTTTTAATGAGAATGTTTCCTCCAGGGAAAAAGTAATCCAGAAGGAATAATACATTCCTCAGGGCTGTTTCTGACACAGGGACATGCTTTTCTCTGGAGCTGACTGCATGTATATTTCAGTGGGAGATTTTTAATATTTTAAATACCATTGCATTTAGTCATAAGGCACCGTGACTATAGGATACAGTATTTTTGCAACATATATAGACATTTTTCTAAGCTCTTTTATACATCAATTATAATTCAGGAAATGTGTAATCTTAAAAATTGACCTATTTTCATATTTGAAGTATAATAAAATAGAACATTATTAATATATACTTTACATATTTTGTTAAATTTAGAAACAGCAAAAGGTTTGAAATGAAATGGCTTTAGAATTGCCCTTCTGGACCCCAAACAGCACAATTTCATAAGTCTTTAAGCTGTTTTGATCCCAAAATATAAATTCTTTCTCTCCAAATAAACTTCATTTTAACTTTGACGAACATTTGGATGATGAAGTATCTACTTCTCGTGGTCTCTTAGAACATTTTGGAGCAATCATGCCTTGAGAATGTGAAGCTGTTTGACTTTATGGCCACATGTATAATTCTTCATCATTAAATGTATTATTCATATATTTCAAAATTGTGTTCAGTCACTACTTTTACTCATTAAAGAATATTGGAATACAATTACATAACTTGGTGGATTTTAAATACTAACCAAAATTTTCTTTTACAAACACAATTTTCTTTCTAAATTAAGAAACAATTAGGTATTAAATGTATAATATTAATACATCAATATATGTTTATATTGTGCTTTTGTTTGTAAAAGATGCATTTTCATAGCCAACAACTATAGTAAGTAAATATTTGATTCAAAAGACATACCAACTATCAAAACATTTCAACGACAATCTGATGATAAATAAGAAAAATGCACTTCATTTTAAGAATACCAACCTAATATGGAATAATGAGGAATAACACATAAGAAAGCACTTTTTAAAAATATCTAACATAATCAAAATGAAAGTTAGATTTTGGCAGGGGATGGGGGAGATCTTTTCCTCCTGCTATTTTCTTTTTTTTTTTCCTTACACTCAAATCAATTTCCTGTTGTCAATATTCATTACAATTGTTTAATTTTAGATACTATTTATGATTTAAAGATAAAAATATAATTGTTATTTAAAATAAAAATAATAGGCTGACTTAATTCATAATTAAATTTTATATCACTGTTTGTTTGTTGGGCTTCTCTGGTGGCTCAGCTAGTAAAGAATACGTCTGCAATGAGGGATACCTGGGTTCGATCCATGGGTTGGAAAGATCCCCTGGAAAAGGGAAAGGCTACCCACTTCAGTATTCTGGCCTAGAGAATTCCATGGACTCTATAGTCCATGGGGTGGCAAATAGTCAGACATGACTGAGCAACTTACACTTCACTTCATTTGTTTGTTATTTGTTTCAAATGATTTTACTAAATTAATTAAGGTCAGTTGTTTTTGAAATGTTTCATTAAAACCTATTATATGCCTTGGATATTAAAGCCATTTTATCATATGCTACCGCTGCTGCTAAGTCGCTTGAGTCGTGTCCGATCTGTGCGACCCCATAGATGGCAGCCCACCAGGCCCTGCCGTCCCTGGGATTCTCCAGGCAAGAACACTGGAGTGGGTTGCCATTTCCTTCTCCAATGCATGAAAGTAAAAGTGAAAGTGAAGTCGCTCAGTGGTGTCTGACTCTTAGCGACCCCGTGGACTACAGCCTACCAGGCTCCTCCGTCCATGGCGTTTTCCAGGCAAGAGTAATGGAGTGGGGTGCCATCACCTTCTCCTATCATATGCTAGAACACATTAAATACTTTAGAACACAAAAATGAAAGATATTCAATAATTTGAATCTTTTTGTAAATATGAACTGATTCTACAAACAATACTGAGGTGCAGATTTCTGTTTACCTATTGAATATTGGTATTTATAGGCATGATATAAATGCTGTCTAGTAGTTTGAATTACATTTTTCTTTGTTGAACTGGATAAAAAGTAAAATCTAGACAACTAAGTAAGAAAATTTAAGGTCTTCATATGATATACCACATGCACATTTTTGTAAATAAATTTAAAAATGCAAATCATACTTACTTGCAGAAATTGAATATGTATATTAAAGTTAATGTAGATTTTTATTCAAATTTTATATGGTAAATTTCTACTTGCAAATATTTTAAAAATAAAATTACATTAAAACTTAGTATATAAATGTGCAGTGAATAATACTAAAAGCAAAGTATTTACAGTGCCAAAGAATGAAAAAAAAGCATTTTCAAAAATAATTGGAACAAATATGTTTATGTGGCAAATTAAGCAATAACCTAAGTCTGATCTCGAGGTATTTTGCATGGTGCTTCAATTAGTAGTATGTCTTTTCACATACTTTGTATTCATTTATTTTAATTAATTAAAATGTCTGACATACATGCTAAAGATAACCTCTTTAAAAACATTATTTCAAAATTGCAAATAAGATATCAGACACTTATTTATGCATACGCTGCACCACAGTTATGACAAACCTGTAAATATCACAATGGAACAGTGTTTGATTTATTAATAATTTTGCCCCAACTTATTTTACTTACTACTAGTAATGATTCCTTTCTATTTGAAAATGATTATGTGAAACAAAAAATTGCTTATGCAGCTGGAATGGTACTGCTGCTGCTGCTGCTAAGTCGCTTCAGTCATGTCCGACTCTGTGCAACCCCATAAACGACAGCCCGCCAGGCTCCCCCATCCCTGGGATTCTCCAAGCAAGAATGCTGGAGTGGGTTGCCATTTCCTTCTCCAATGCATGAAAGTGAAGAGTAAAAGTGAAGTCGCTCAGCCGTGTCCAACTCTTCGGCGACCCCATGGACTGTTGCCTACCAGGCTCCTCCGTCCATGGGATTTTTCAAGCAAGAGTACTGGAGTGGGGTGCCATTGCCTTCTCTGGCAATGAAGCAAAATAAAAATGCCATTATAATAAAATGAAGAAAATTTATAGGAAATAAATCTTAGGTTTTAAAAGTCCTGAATTTATATCTATCAGGTAGTAAATAAATACATACATAAATATGATAATCAGAAGAATTTTGGATAAATACTTGTAAGCTTAATTCCATTACACCATAATCTGTTGCAATATTTCTATTAGCTTCATATAAAAATATTAAAGATTCTAGATTAAATTCTATTGAATGTAATTTTCTTTGAAAGAATCATACTGTCATTGCTGCTGCTGTTTTCCCCTTAGAATCATTCTATACTTGAAATCCTACATAGGTCTATCATCTGGAACTCATGCACTGAATACATGGTTGCCAAGAATAAAATCTCCATAAAATAAAATCATTTCATATACCAAAGACTTATTTAGTCATGAACTCTAAATATATATATATATATATGTACATGTAGTCTTATAATTGGGCAGTACCACAGTTTTAGCAAAGAGTCTGACCTGACTAAATGACTGAGCATCTCTATTAACTAGAATTTGGGATTTGGGGTCTCATATTTTCCTCTTTAATGTTTTAATTTCCCAATGGGTATAGAATCTTGATGCAAAAGTTACTATATACTTATTCACACAAGCCATATTTGTGCTTTTACATTATTATTAGATTATATTTCATGATATCTTATTATGGTTTTTATTATTTAAATTGAATGTGCTTCATGGATCTTTAAATTATTTATCTCTGTGTCATGATTGCCCTATTTATTTCATGCACAGTGTATAAAAGAACATTTTGTGGTCAAAATTTTGTGTACTACAATGAGCCAGCTAGAGTTGGTAACTATATCAAATAGAGGGCAAGGATAGAGGGCAAGGACATGGTATTTGTCTATATAGGAAAATCAAAGGTATTTTAAAGTGATTATTTATTTTTTTGCATGTTTACAATGTTCAATTCAGTGAAATGTAGTATCATTAATTATTATTTGAACAGTTGATTTATATTACTTAGAGTTGTGAAAATATTTTCATTGTTCTAATTTTTCATAACTTTAGGAATTCGCTCAATCTGCTTAAACTTAACCTGGGAGAACTGTGAAGTAGATAAATTATACCACTCTTTCAGACTCGTTCTGTTTTTGGCTTTCCTTTTAACCTGCAGTTCACTAAGAAAATTACAATCATGTTGCCTCCAATTTATCTTTTCCGAAGTGTTAGTTTGTTCATGGCATTATGTTTCACAAGACTGATATAATGAACATGCCTTAATTCAAAGAGGATTTCAAGGCTCTTGAACATACCTCTATCTACAGAAACCAAGGCTCTGTGACAATTATAATAGTAGGAGATATCGGACAAGAAATGAATCTCAGCACCAAAGACAGGAGCTATTAGTCCAATCATCCTATGGGGGCCAAGCCTGCCAATCATATAGATGTAGCCACCTAAAAGAATAACTCAACTGCCTTTTGTGGTTTATATTTTCCATATTGGGTAAAAAAAAAAAAAAAAACAGAAAAGTTGAGTGTGTGTTACAGATGAAATTTAATCAAGAAAAGATATTTGAATAATCAAATCTATTTCTTACTATTACATGTCAATGCCATTTAAGAAAACTTTGTTATAAACTGCATTTGCCACAGTTTTCATATAGGATATAAATGGAAAAGATCTAGTACATTTACAATCAGTTCAGTTCAGTCACTCAGCCATGTCCCACTCTTTGCAACCCCATGAACAGCAGCACACCAGGCTTCCCTGTCCATCACCAACTCTCGAAGTTTTCTCAAACTCATGTCTGTCCAGTCAGTGATGTCATTCAACCACCTCATCCTCTGTCATCCCCTCCTCCTCCTGCCTTCAATCTTTAAATCAAGGTCTTTTCTAATGAGTCAGCTCTTCACATCAGGTGGCCAAAATATTGAAGATTCAGCATCAGTCCTTCCAGTGAATATTCAAGACTGACTTTCTTTATGATTAACAGGTTTGATCTCCTTGCAGTCCAAGGGACTCTCAAGAGTCTTCTCCAAACCACAGTTCAAAAGCATCAGTTCTTTGGTGCTCAGCTTGCTTTATGGTCCAGCTCTCACACCCATACATAACTACTGGAAAAACCATAACTATGCCTATATGGACCTTGTTCAGCAAAGTAATGTCTCTGTTTTTTAATATACTGCTTTAACATTCATTTACAATAGTTACTAGTTTTTCCATGTTGTTTAGTCACTAAATCATGTCCAACTCTTTTGGTTCCCCATGGACTGTAGCCTACCAGGCTCCTTTGTCCATGGGATTTCCCAGGCAAGAAAACTGAAGTAGATTGCAATTTCTTTTTCCAAGAGATTTTCCAGACCCAGGAACTGAACCCACATCTCCTGCTTGGCAGGTGAATTCTTTACCACTGAGCCACCAGGGAAGCCTAGTTTTTCCATTGATCCAACTGAATTTATTCTGATGTTAGTTTGAAAAATTATCAAAGAAAATGTACTAGTTTTTTTTTTTTCTTTGTGTTAACTGGCTAATACAATGATTAGGTATATTTACTTAATAAACTACAAGCTTGGGGGAAATTATAGGTTGGTATTATGCTATTCAGGTATAATTTATTTACTACTACAATGAGATCTTTTTATTCTTCCTCCACAAATAATGCAATTTCATCAAATCTGTGTTCAAATAAACAAGTACTTCTTTCCTTTAAAATTTTTGTTCTAATTCTAAATAGCTTCTTAAGTAAAAACAATAGTAATATGATTCTTGTGCTTATCCTTTTTAAGTGTAGTCCAGACTACAAAAATTCTTTTAGTCTTACAATTTGGATTTCTTAAAAAGAAAACCCAACCCCAGGGCATTAAATAGCTTTCCTATGAGGTAATCTAATTAGTATGATAAAATAATTATAAAATAAAATACTGTAAAATAAAAGTACTTTACTATAAAATAAAATACTCCCTATATTTTCATCATCTCAAGATCATTAGCATCTTTAACCTAAGCAATTTTAAAATGGTGTCATAAGCTTATCTTTTGTATCTGCAAACATAGGAGAACTTAAGAAGCAAATGATGTTGGTTTTTTTTAACATTTTTTAAGGTTATGAGATGCATATGCATGCTTGTGTCAGGCAAGGTTTATAGGAGGGGTTGCTTGTCTCATGAGTTTTTGTTTCTTTTTTTATATTTTGCAAGCCATCATGAACATTTATATTATAAACTTCATAGACAAAAACCTGTTGAAGATTTGAAGGAAGGGATAGCACAATCTTAGCAATCCCTGTGTGCCATCAATCGCCAGCAGGAAGTGACACCAAGAGGGCTTGTGGGCTACACTATCCACTGGTCAGTTCTTGGGACAGAGTGGGGCTTAGTAAGGTGTAGTTAGCCCAACTTATAGGTCTTGTTAATTGCATACATGTTTGTTATCTGATTCCAGGTATGGTAAACTAGATGTTAGCAGTAGCCACTCATCTTCAAATTTCATTGTTAAAAATAGCAATATTTCAAAAGATAGTTTTGGTCCAGAAAAAAATTTAAGAAAATTTTGAGTGAGTAAATATAGTCAGTGCACATATGCCTTAAACAGAGATATTTTAAAACCTTTTCATTTTTATCCTTTTTACAATAAATGTCAAACTGGGTGTCATGGATTCAGATGAAACAAAAGAGCAAAGCCACATGAAATGTTGAACTCTTACTGTGTATTAGTCTCCCTTTTCTGTTTGCTTTGCTTCGTTTGATATAATATACATGTAGTGTGTCACAGCAGGGATTATTATTGGCAATCTTTCTTGAAATGGTTATTTATTTGCATATTTCTCATTTTCTCTACTAATCTAAAACACATTTGAATTACTGAAGTATTAAAAAATATTCCTCATTGAAGAATTCCAGATCATTTGTTTTACTTTATGCCTATTATACTATTGTGGATAATGATTCAGTGTATAAAGTATAGGTCTTTTTTCCTTGTTTTGCCTCCCAGTGCCCTGCTTTCTATGTACTGTTTTAGTTTTCCTTTTCCTTGATATGTTGCTTAATGTAGAGTTCATTTTTATCATAAGATTTACATAACATCCTGAAAATCCTTGCTAAGTTAAAAGATGGAAAAGTCATTTTTTGGAGTGATTTTGTTTTAAAAAATTGTACTCTTCTTATTTGTGCATGTGTGTGTGTAAAACTAAACTGTGAAAATGGAAAACTTTTATTCTTCATTTAATTTTGTTGCTTTGAGTACTCTTAAAGCTTAACAAAATAATTCAGTTCAGTTCAGTTGCTCAGTCGTGTCCGACTCTTTGTGACCCCATGGACTGCAGCACGCCAGGCTTCCCTGTCTATCACCAGCTCCTTGAGTTTACAGAAACTCATGTCCATTGAGCTGGTGATGCCATCCAACCATCTCATCCTCTATAGTCCCCTTCTGCCTTCAATCTTTCCCAGCATCAGGAGTTTTCCTATTAGTCAGTTATTTGCATCAGGTGACCATAGTATTGGAGTTTCAGCTTCATTATCAGTCCTTCCAATGAATATTCAGGACTGATTTCCTTTAGGATGGACTGGTTTCATCTCCTTGCAGTCCAAGGGACTCTCAAAAGTCTTCTCCCACACCACAGTTCAAAACCATCAATTCTTCGCATTCTTTACCAACTAAGCCACCAGGAAGCCCACGTTCACTGATATATGATACCTTTTCTATTATTTCCCTGAAGGTATCATGTATCAGTGAACGTGGGCTTCCTGGTGGCTCAGCTGGTAAAGAATGCACTTGCAGTGCAGAAGACTCCTACAGTGCAGGAGATCTGGGTTTGATCTCTGTGTCCAGAAGATCCCCTGGAGAAGGAAATGACAACCCACTCCAGTATTTCTTGCGTGGAAAATTCCGTGGACAGTGGAGCCTGGTGGGCTACAGTTCCTGGGGTCGCAAAGAGTTGGACACAATGGAGTGTGTGCACATGCACACACACACACACACACACAAGGATCTTCCTTTAGAACAGCCGCCTAAGAAAAGTCATCAGTGTTCAATGTTTCTTGCCCCAGTCATTTTCCTGCTCCTGCATTTGAACTTTCCTGCCTTCCTCACTCTCCATTCTGGAGAATGCAGTCTAGGATTCTTCTTTCACCTCTTACCCAATCACAAACTCCCTGGGTTGGTGCAAGTTGGAGCCACTGATGGTAAATGGACTTAAAAGGAAAAAAAAAAAAAAAGGAGAGTAAAAAGAAAGTCAGAGAAGGTAGCTCTTCTTACCACTGTTTTCAGCAGCCTCAGGACAGTTCCTGCCCAGAGCTTTCCAAGGTTGGCTCCATTTCTCCACTCACACTTCCCAACAAGTGCTCCCACTGTAAGTGCAAAGCTCTGGCCCTATTTCTGTGATATTTCCTTGATCTTTCCTTCTGACACATAGAAGGTTTTCATTTGTCTGTTTGTGTCTGTTTGTAGTCCATGCATTAGTACGTGTGAGTTTGTGTGTATGTTGTTTGTTTTCACTACTTCCCATCTATGATTATATACAAAAAGAGCCAAGTGAAGAAAAAAGATAAATGTTTAACCCTACTTCTGTTTTCTTAACAGTAACAGCAATAGATGGCTAAGAAGATAGAGAGACAGATAAAGAGACTGTGCATTTGTTTTGTGTAGGGGAGATACCATGTGTTTATTGCTCTACTCTATAATTTGGTGGATCAGGAAGGAAAGAAATCCCAATTAAAAGAATTATGAGTAATGGCATGGGAAAGCATTAGCACAAAGAAAAGGTTGGGGTAACTATAAGTTGGCCTATGATGTGTGGTCTTCAGGAGTCTCATTTTATTCTCTGCTACTTGGAGCTGTGATCTAACTCTTGTCTCTGAGCCGAGTGGTGACCTCCAGGACATCCTCGCTTCAGTATCACTGAGTCTTACCTACCTGCAGTCCTTCTGCAGGCCTTGAAAGGCATAATTCCTTTTCAGAACTGGTGAAGATCCTGGTGCCTTTACATTTGGAGAAGTCAAAGGTTAATAATTGGTCCTTTGATTGGAAATAAGTGCCTGGTAACTTAGATTGTTGAATTATTTTTAATATTGCCACATATGGTTCTCTGTAATATCCACACTGTGTAATAAATACTCCATGGGTATTATTAATTAGATCATTTTGTTGAGAATTATAAAAGTATGATTTTACAGTTTGATTTATATCAGAAAAAGTCAAAAGGGGACTGTAGATGATAATATTTTAAAATAACCCATTTGTAAATTCATCTTTGTGTATTTCTTAATCAATTTACAATTTTTCATTTAATAAATGTTTATTTCTTACTGACAAAAATGTATAAGAATATGTAGAATTAAAATTGATAATACTTTTAGTATTGAAATGCTAAGGTTTTGAAAAAAATCATTGGTGACCAGGTAAAGTAAGTGATATATATAAGAATGCACATCCTTGAAGATACTCTGTCATTGTAAAAGAGCTTGGCCACAGCACTTTATGCAGTTATATGTAGAGTCCAATAGAGTGATTTGGACACTTGTAATAGATATCTTAAAAAAGCACACTACAAGCAATATGTGTGAATTTTATTTTCTGTTCAGACTAATACATTTAAATCTAAAGAATACTGTGTCTCTGAAAATGGCTTTTTAAAATACTGATTTCATTTTAAAATGAAGGCTAGATTATTAAGCATTCATTAAAGCAAGCCTCTACCTCATCAGTTCTGAAGAAACCATGATGGCCTTGGACAGTTCCAGTTAGGGAACATTAACTTCACTTGGACTCCTTACTATCTAATGACAGCCAAGTCATGAATAAAGCAACTTGCCTTGATAACTGAGCTGGCTTGTGAATGGTTTTCTAACTAATTATTTAATTACACTGTGAAATTATATTATTTCGATCATGTGAATGAGTTAGAGAATTTCTGTATGGACGTTTTTCAGCCTGATTTGAAGCAGAATATTTATGACTGTGAAATGACAGCAGCAGACAGATTTTGCTGACAAGAAAGAATAGCTGCATTTATGAAAAATCACTGTATGAGGACCACAAGGCAATGAGAAAAAGTGGCAGATAGTGAAATGCCTTCTGAAAATGAGAACACAGCCACCAAACAGCAGTAAACCCTGTAAAGCAATATAACATATGTGTGACAAGGTGACTGTCATTCTGACCACTTTCAGAAGAAGCAGCAAGATAATGCAACTCTAAGGTATGTTATGTTTAATGTTTAACATTTTCTCTTATTGTTAAATGTATGCAGGTCTTCAAATTCAGCTGGAAACTAAGCCTGGTAAAGTATCCAGGGACATTACATTTGTGACTTCTTGACAATTGACCAGAGTCCTTGTTAGGAATTGATCAGTTTTGATTGACCTTTAATATAATGACCAGATTTCATATTCTTTTTCTTTTAATAAGCAAATTAATGAATAGGTCTTGTCTTGTTAGGTAAGTACTCATTCATGGACCCTCAAGGAGACTTTCTAGAGGTATTGATTATTAAAAAATGCTGAAATATCAATAGAACTAGTCATCACTTTTAATATACTAGCTATCTGGACAGAGAAACATATAGAGATGGGACGATTTCAATATACCAGGATATAAATTTGTAACTTTTTATTATCATGTTAATTTGGAAATTTGGTCAAAAGATTACTTTTAAAATATTAATCAAATATTGAAGATTGGTCACTTTATTTTTATTTTAATGATTTTTGTTCATCATATTTATATCAGCACACTGCATTGAAACCATACTAAATATCTATGTTTCTGAATTTTCTTCCCATCCAATACATGAATTCATCTTTGCTAAAAATTTCACTACCTTGATTGATTCTACTACTGAAGCCATTAAAGAAAACAGTTTGAATTTATTTAATTCAATACATTGCATAGGAATCATGGTTCTTGTGCACATTTTAATTTTCTTATTTTGCACACAAGGAATTCAATTGCTTTGGAATGTGACATGTCTGGGTACTCAAATGTGATTACTGGAAACAGAAATAATCATAGAAATTGTGACCCAAACCTCATTGCTAATTTAAGTACTATCTGGGAATCAACTAATGTTCTATGTGAAAGAAATTAGTTTTTGGAAGACACTACAGTAAAAGTGCTCATTCCTCTCTTTCTTTTTCCTTTTTCCATTAAGTGGATGCAAATAATTAGTTATTTCCAGTTCTAGAAACAGTTTGCAACCAGGTAAGACTATAATTGATGTATCAGATTTAATAAAAACTAATTTACTAACATTTACTCTATAGTTAAACTATTCAGACTAAAGTTATTCTAGTTCTTTGGAATGTTTTGTTTGTAATTTCAGATATGTATCTGACTCAAGCTACTTACATATGGCAGATACATTTTTTAAAACAAACTTACCAAAAAGTATTTGGTTGGTCAAGTATGATTATACTATTCAATTCAATGAATTGGGATATTAGAAAATTGTTAATTTCTTCTAAACCTGAAAAAAAGTTCAAACTTCAGATTTCAGTTTTGTAAGTTTCTGTTAATTAAGTGCAAATCTATAACTGAATTTATAATGGTAAAAATTCAAGTAATCATGAGAAGTTTATTTCATAACAGAAGATGAGCAGTTCAAAATGCATTTAACACATTTGAAAGAATTTGAGAATTGTCTTCCATGTGTTTGTTTGGTAATCTAGAGAGTGATGAATTTCATATATAAGATATTCAATACTGCAATTTTGACCAAATCCTTAACATGTTTTTTGAGAATTATGAGGTACCAGGAACCGTGCTAAATGATTTATCTTTTATGATAGTTTGTATCCAAACTTGTGTATGTTTATAGCAAATGCAGACTACAATATTCTTATAGATATAATTAGAACACTTTACTACCTTCTGCCAAAAAAATGTTCACTCTTTTAACTCTCCCTGAAAATACTACACATTAATGCACTTGTTGGCAGTGAAATCAGTAGAGTAACATAAAGTGATATTGCAGTAACTTGAATTTTTATATTTATTAACATTCATCTATACTCAAAGCCTTATTTCCTTTGGATTTGGACAATTTCTTTTTATGAGATAAAAGAAAATGTGTCATAAAGTTAATTTCTACATCTAAATTGCAGGATTGTTGGTCCCTGAAAAATAAGATTCTTTTAATAGGAAATTTACCTGTAGTAATAAAGCCTTAACGCTTTCATTGAAACTCATTTTTGGAAAGTCAGCAATGAGAAAAAAGATTATAGTGCATCAGTAATAAAATATACTGCATAGGTTTAAGTCAACATATAATGAATGCAATATGATATAGCTTACTTATTTTTCATGGATTAATATAATATGTCCCTTTATAGGAAGGGGAAACCAGAAGACATATCTAGGTTTTTGTTTTTTAACCCAGAATCATATGGGTCCCAAATTTTATGTAGATTTGTACTTGAAATCTTCAGGTTTTATGTTAATACCCAGCAGTCATTAAGAACACTGAAAGTAAATTGTGATATCAGGCTAAAGGGTGAACCCCTCTGCCTCCAAATTATTGTTCTTATCCTATGAATACTGAAAGCTTAAAATATGTAGAAAATAGATATACAAAAATATAACTGTGAAATCTCTTATAAAAATGGAAATGGAGTCTGTGAGGATACAAATGGGGGAAAAATACATTACGCTGGGGTTCAGGGAAAGCATTGTGAAAGATGTAGTATCTTCCAGTACTTCCAAAATGAGTTCAGGTTTTTAGAGGAGACAGTGGGAAAACTTGATGTGCAGGAGAAGCCATGACATGGAGGCCATAAATCCCCAGGACAGACCCAAGAACAGGAAGCAGTTCTGTTTAATCTCAGTGTTAGTTCAGTTTAATCTTACTGCAGAACATTCTGGAAAATAAAAAAATTTTTTTTTTTTTTCAAAAATGACAAGCCTGAAAGCAATATTGAATTTCCATACAATCTTGAACAATTCAAAGTTTTTGAGCAGGGTTCTGACAAAAGTAAAATTTTCTTTTAGAAAAATAACTGTTGGAGAAGAAGGCAGATTGGCTCTAAAAGGAGACACACTGGAGAAAGGAACATTGCTTGGGTAGGCATTTCAGTAACCCAAGTGTGAAAGAAAAAAAAGAGACAGTGGAAAAGGGAATGGAGAAACATTTAACAACGATAGTATATAGAAAGCACTGTCAGCTTTGAGCAACAGAATGCATTTACTAGAACTTACACTCAAAGAACATAAGAGTGTTTTTTTTGTCTCTCTTATCTCTAGCACTCAAATGAAAATAGGACAAGGAAGAGTAGGCAATCAGGAAATATTTTTTAATTGATAGATATAAAGAGTAAGGGAGAAACACTAGTCAAATATAAGTGAACATGGAAAACAATTTTGACATAAGGGGGTGAGGTATTTTTTAAACATTTTTATGATTACAAATTTTGATGTCAATCATATTCCTCTCATTACTTCGATTAGCTGATTAGTTTTTAAAACTGTGGTTGAATCTTTCTGACTCTTTCATTATCTACCAAAGATAGATAATGAACAGTGGTAAATAGTTTTATGTGTTAACTATGAACTGAAATATTTCATTATTGTGGCTTGCTTATTGGAACAGTGGGTTTTAAAAATACAGCTTGGATATGCTTGTAGTTTTAACCACTGGTAAAGACACATAATTGATCTTACATGTGCTTTCCTAAAATGGAGAAAAACAGAATGAAAATAAGTATTTTCCAAGGAATGGAAAATACACTAAACATGTTTAATATAAGGGCCACTTTGATAAACCACTCTTGTTTTTGTGTATGCATGTACATTTCCTTATAAAAAATGTGTATTTTGTTTTCCTATTCACAGTGATAAACTTAATTACTTGAATCTTCCAGTCTACCAGTTGTATTAACAAGAGCAGGATTCTCATTTTTCACATGGGAGAGATTGTTTCCGAATTTCTCTAAGGGTATCAAACATGTTAACATGCAAACTTGAGTTAGCAAGATTCTTCTAGTGTTCTTTTGGGACTTAGGAATTTAATGATTTCATTCCACAGAATAGTTTAGGTAACATAATCCATGCTTTTTAGTAATATAATAGACTTCGTGCATCAAATTTTCAAAAACTAATTTCCTAGAGCATATTTTATAGTCAAAGTAGATGAGTTCTTACTTCAACTGTCCCTTTTCCTGAAAAGGAAATAGACATACAGCAGCATAGTTTGTTCCTGGTGCTGGAGGTGAGATTTTTTCTTGCAGGGTATTCTTTCCCATTTCTATTACCCCTGAAGCATTCCTTAATCTATTGTGCAACTCATGTGGTACAAATAAAATGAGAGTACGATCAGGATTCAGCACCCGAAAATGAGGCTATCTCAGCAAAGACCTTATGATTTCTTGTAGGAGGGATTGGTATAATAGCTGTGCTCTGGCCAGCTGGCCCTATTTTAACTCTTCACTTGGAGTAGATCCACATATGCAAATTTCCTTTCTAAGTGCATATATGGATGTGCCCCTAGGCACTCATTCTGAGAGAGGAAGCAAAATTAAATGGAATATAAATTTTCCCAGGCTCCTGGGCCTCAAACAGAGGCAGGAAAGACAGAAAACTATGGGATGATTAGAAATATTTCGTTACTGAATTTTTAAAACATCTAGCTAAAATTTGAAGCAGAGTGTATGTGTTATCATAGTTTCTTGGGAAAGAAAATATTTAGGAGGTGAAAGGTTTTTACTTTTAACTGAAGAAATCTGTGATTTGGTACACAGACTGAGCAAGACTTAGAAAGCCAGGAGAGATGTTTGTTTAACCAGACACCTCCAACTCAAGGTCATCAAGCCTGCCTTGTTTCTCAGCTGTCATCCAAATGTTTCATCATCTCTCTTCTTTTGCTTCTGGGTGTCTTTTTATACTTTGTACTGGATTTCTACTTTCAGTCTATAAATGTGTTTACATTCCATTTACATGAGTATTTTATCTTTGATATCTCAGGTGGTAAAGACTCTGCCTGCCATGCAAGAGAGGGGGGTTTGATCCCTGGGTTGGGAAGATCCCCTGGAGGAGGGCATGGAACCCACTCCAGTATTCTTGCCTGGAGAATTCCATGGACAGAGGAGCCTGGTGGGCTATAGTCCATCAGGTTGCAAAGAGTCAGACACGACTGAGCAAGTCACACTGCACTGCACAGTGATTCCTCTAGCTATTGTGTCTCTTCTCTCTCTTCTAACTAAACTTTATTTTTAAACCATAATCTGCCATTCACTTCTTAGCTATTAGCAACAACCCATGTTGATTGCATATATGATTGTACAACTACATTTTGCTGTGTCATTTTTTTTCTTTTCTTTTCTTTTTTTTTACTTTACAATACTGTATTGGTTTTGCCATACATTGACATGAATCCACCATGGGTGTACATGAGTTCCCAACCCTGAACCCCCCTCCCACCACCCTCCCCATATCATCTCTCTGGGTCATCCCAGTGCACCAGCCCCAAGCATCCTGTATCCTGTATCGAACATAGACTGGCACTTGTTTCTTACATGATAGTATACATGTTTCAATGCCATTCTCCCAAATCATCCCACCCTCTCCCTCTCCCACAGAGTCCAAAAGTCTGTTCTTTACATCTGTGTCTCTTTTGCTGTCTCGCATACAGGGTCATCATTACCATCTTTCTAAATTCCATATATATGTGTTAGTATACTATATTGGTGTTTTTCTTTCTGGCTTACTTCACTCTGTATAATTGGCTCCAGTTTCATCCACCTCATTAGAACTGATTCAAATGTATTCTTTTTAATGGCTGAGTAATACTCCATTGTGTATATGTACCACAGCTTTCTTATCCATTCATCTGCTGATGGACATCTAGGTTGCTTCCATGTCCTGGCTATTATAAACAGTGCTGCAATGAACATTGGGGTACACGTGTCTCTTTCAATTATGGTTTCTTTGGTGTGTATGCCCAGCAGTGGGATTGCTGGGTCATAAGGCAGTTCTATTTGCAGTTTTTAAAGGAATCTCCACACTGTTCTCCATAGTGGCTGTACTAGTTTGCATTCCCACCAACAGTGCAAGAGGGTTCCCTTTTCTCCACACCCTCTCCAGCAGTTATTGCTTGCAGTCTTTGGATCGCAGCCATTCTGACTGGTGTGAAATGGTACCTCATTGTGGTCTTGATTTGCATTTTTCTGATAATGAGTGATGTTGAGCATCTTTTCATGTGTTTGTTAGCCATCTGTATGTCTTCTTTGGAGAAATGTCTATTTAGTTCTTTGGCCCATTTTTTGACTGGGTCATTTATTTTTCTGGAATTGAGCTGCATAAGTTGCTTGTATATTTTTGAGATTAGTTGTTTGTCGGTTGCTTCATTTGCTATTATTTTCTCCCATTCCAAAGGCTGTCTTTTCACCTTACTTATAGTTTCCTTTGTTGTGCAGAAGCTTTTAATTTTAATTAGGTCCCATTTGTTTATTTTGCTTTTATTTCCAGTATTCTGGGAGGTGAATCATAGAGGATCCTGCTGTGATTTATGTCGGAGAGTGTTTTGCCTATGTTCTCCTCTAGGAGTTTTATAGTTTCTGGTCTTACATTTAGATCTTTAACCCATTTTGAGTTTATTTTTGTGTGTGGTGTTAGAAAGTGTTCTAGTTTCATTCTTTTACAAGTGGTTGACCAGTTTTCCCAGCACCACTTGTTAAAGAGATTGTCTTTTCTCCATTGTATATTCTTGCCTCCTTTGTCGAAGATAAGGTGTCCATAGGTGTGTGGATTTATCTCTGGGCTTTCTATTTTGTTCCATTGATACATATTTCTGTCTTTGTGCCAGTACCATACTGTCTTGATGACTGTGGCTTTGTAGTAGAGCCTGAAGTCAGGCAGGTTGATTCCTCCAGTTCCATTCTTCTTTCTCAAGATTGCTTTGGCTATTCGAGGTTTTTTGTATTTCCATACAAATTGTGAAATTATTTGTTCTATCTCTGTGAAAAATACCACTGGTAGCTTGGTAGAATTGCATTGAATCAGTAGATTGCTTTGGGTAGTATACTCATTTTCACTATATTGATTCTTCCGATCCATGAACATGGTATATTTCTCCATCTATTAGTGTCCTCTTTGATTTCTTTCATCAGTGTTTTATAGTTTTCTATATATAGGTCTTTAGTTTCTTCAGGTAGATATATTCCCAAGTATTTTATTCTTTTTGTTGCAGTGGTGAATGGACTTGTTTCCTTAATTTATTTTTCTACTTTCTCATTATTAGTGTATAGGAATGCAAGAGATTTCTGTGTGTTGATTTTATACCCTGCAACTTTACTATATTCATTGATTAGCTCTAATAATTTTCTAGTGGAGTCTTTAGGGTTTTCTATGTAGAGGATCATGTCATCTGCAAACAGTGAGAGTTTTACTTCTTCTTTTCCAATTTGGATTCCTTTTATTTCTTTTTCTGCTCTAATTGCTGTGGCCAAAACTTCCAGAACTATGTTGAACAGTAGTGGTGAAAGTGGGCACCCTTGTCTTGTTCCTGACTTTAGGGGAAATGCTTTCAATTTTTCACCATTGAGGATAATGTTTGCTGTGGGTTTGTCATATATAGCTTTTATTATGTTGAGGTATGTTCCTTCTATTCCTGCTTTCTGGAGAGTTTTTATCATAAATGAATGTTGAATTTTGTCAAAGGCTTTCTCTGCATCTATTGAGATAATCATATGGCTTTTATTTTTCAATTTGTTAATGTGGTGAATTACATTGATTGATTTGCAGATATTGAAGAATCCTTGCATCCCTGGGATAAAGCCCACTTGGTCATGGTGTATGATCTTTTTAGTGTGTTGCTGGATTCTGATTGCTAGAATTTTGTTAAGGATTTTTGCATCTATGTTCATCAGTGATATCGGCCTGTAGTTTTCTTTTTTTGTAGCATCTTAGTCAGGTTTTGGTATTAGGGTGATGGTGGCCTTATAGAATGAGTTTGGAAGTTTACCTTCCTCTGCAATTTTCTGGAAGAGTTTGAGTAGGATAGGTGTTAGCTCTTCTCTAAATTTTTGGTAGAATTCAGCTGTGAAGCCATCTGGATCTGGGCTTTTGTTTGCTGGAAGATTTCTGGTTACAGTTTCAATTTCCATGCTTGAGATGGGTCTGTTAAGATTTTCTATTTCTTCCTGGTTCAGTTTTGGAAAGTTGTACTTTTCTAAGAATTTGTCCATTTCTTCCACGTTGTCCATTTTATTGGCATATAATTGCTGATAGTAGTTTCTTATGATCCCTTGTATTTCTGTGTTGTCTGTTGTGATCTCTCCATTTTCATTTCTAATTTTATTGATTTGATTTTTCTCCTTTTGTTTCCTGATGAGTCTGGCTAATGGTTTGTCAATTTTATTTATCCTTTCAAAGAACCAGCTGTTTGCTTTGTTTCATATATATATTTTTTAACACAGAAAAGATGGTGTTTATCTAGTGGGCTTACATGCTGCGTTTGACTCAGTTAATTGCTCCCATATTTCATGATCATGTGAGGTTAGTTTCCCACTCTGTATGATCTATATTGCATCTGTAATCATTTCTTCTATTAAAGATCATGTGTCTTTCTCCTCTTAATACTGGTGTTCCCCAGATGTCTCTATTTATTTTCCTAATCTTTCTTTTGTCTCTAGTTCTAAAGTTTTGAGTCATCCAGGGAACCTATTAAAAACATGAGATGCTTTGGAGACCCCCCTTACCCTATCTCTGTCATTCTGGCTCATGGGATTTGCAGCTCCAGCCATGTGAAAGAGAACTGTCCATACCAGGTCTAGTATGCTAGACCACTACTGCTGGAACTGTACAAGGAGTCAGGTAAAGTACTTAGAGCAGTCAGTACTTTAGGATACTGATCATCGCATTTCATACATAACCTGGGGGCTTCCCGGATGTTTCAGCAGGTAGAAAATCCACCTGCAATGCACGAGACACAGGAGACCCCGTTCAATCCCCGGGTTGGGAAGAGCTCCTGGAGGAGGGTATGGTAACCCTCTCCAGTATTCTTGCCTGGAGAATCCCATGGACTGAGCAGCCCCGAGGGCTACAGTCCATAGGGTTGAAAGAGTTGGACATGACTAAAGGGATATATAACATACAATTTACCATTTAACCTCTTTTAAGTATATATTTCGGTGAAATTAAATACAGTCACATTGTTATGAAACCATCACCACCATCCACCTCTAGAATATCTTTAATCTTCCCATACATAAACTCTATGCATTAAACTATAGTTGAACTGTAACTATAGTTAAACTATACTATAGTTAAGCTTTAACTCTCTAGTTCCCCTTTCTCACAGCCCCTGAAAACTGCCATTCTACTTTCTATCTCTGACTATTCTAAGTACCTCATCAAAGGGGAATCAAATGCTATTTTGACCTTTTGTGAGTGGTTTGCTTCACTTAGCATAAAGTCTTCAAAGTTTATCCAGGTTGTAACATGTCAGGATTTCCCCCTATTTAAGTATAAATAACATTCCACTATGGGCTTCCCTGGTAGCTCAGCAGTAAAAACTTAGGCTGCCAAGGCATGAAACGAGGGTTCAACCCCTGGGTCAGGAAGATCCCCTGGAGAAGGAAATGGCAACCCATTCCAGTACTCTTGCCTGGAGAATCCCATGGAGGGAGGAGCCTGGTGGGCTACAGTGCATGGGGTTGCAAAGTGTCAGACACGACTGAGCAACTTCACTTTCACTATACTATTTTACATTCCCACCAACGATGCACAAGAGTTCTAATTTCTCTACATTTTCAGCAACATTTTTTTTTCCTGTTTTTTTTGCTTTTGGCAGTAGTAGAAATGTTTTTTCTTTTCTTTCTCTCTCAGTGTCCATGTTATTATTATTATTTATTTTTTTTGTAGCAGCAGTCTTAATGGGTATGAAATGGTATGTCATTGTAATTTTGACTTGTGATAACTGCTGTTGAATATGTTTTGATATGCTCATTGGTTATATTTATATTTTATTTGCAGAAATGACTACTAACATTCTTTGCCAATTTTTTATTTTTTTATTGTTGAGTTGTATAAATTCTTTATGTATTCTAGATACTACTCTCTTACTAGATATATGCTTTGCAAATATTTTCTCACATTCCATGAGTTTTCTTTTAACCCTGTTGATACTGTCCTGTGAGGGACCAAAATTTTAAACTTCAATATAGTTCAACATACCTATTTTTTTCTTTTGTTGCCTGTGCTTGCTGTGCCATAGCCAAGAAATAATCACTACATTGAATGTCATGTAGATTTCCTCCTAGGTTCTCTTCTAAGAGTTTTATAGTTTCAGCTCTTACTTTTAAGTCTGTTATCTATTTTTAGTTATTTTTTTGTATATGGCATAAGATAAGGTCCAACTTCAGTTGTTTTTTGACATTTTGATATAAACATATATAACATAGTATAATGTGTGTGTGCTAAGTTGCTTCAGTCATGTCTGACTCTTTGGGACCCTATGGACTGTAGCCCACCAGGCTCCTCTGTCCATGGAACTCTCTCAGCAAGAATACTGGAGTGGGTTGTCATGCCCTCCTCTAGGGGATCTTCCCAACCCAGGGATCAAACCCATGTCTCTGATGTCTCTGAAATTGACAGCTGGGTTCTTTACCACTAATGTTAACTGAGAAGCCCAATATAGTATAATGCATGTATTACATACACTAAATATAGTATAGAATATATATTGTCTACTTACATTCTTTCATCCACATTTTTATCAGAGTAATTTTAAAAAATTTTAAATCTACTCATGCTATTCCCATGATTAAAAATTCTCTGATGGACTCTTCCTATAGGAAGAAGGCTAATGTATTTAAGATAATAAATAAGATGTTCACTTCTAAAACCTTGTCTCATTCACCCATATACACTCACATACCATTAATATATGATATTTGTCTATTATCTCTCTGTATTTGGTAATACTGCCCCTTTCCCCAGAATACCACCTCTGTCGTCTTCCAGTTCATACTATAGGCAGAAAGTCCTTCCTTATAACTCATCACTGTCTAAGTTCTGTAAGTAAAACAGGGTCCATTTCACGTGCACCATTAAACCAGATACCTATTTTTTACAATGATCTCATAAGCTATTATGTATTAATAATGCTTGTCTGTCACTTTTGCACTGATGCACCATGACCTTCCCTTGGGAAAAGACTATGGTTTGCTTATCTTTATACCACCTATACCTTAGCATGTTAGGCTTAATATTAAATATGTGGCTGATTAAAGTGGAATCTTGAGGAGTATGTCATTTTTGAGATGAGCTGGGGTGAAAGGGGTTAGAAAGGAGGATAATGGAGGAAAATTGGCAAGGCTGGAATTTCTTAGGAAGGGCAGAGGTTCAGACTAAAGAGCATTTAAGAGCCAGCTCGGTGTCTGTGAGTGAGGAATCTGGATAGAGGCAAGAAAATGGATATATATTTGGGGTCAAGGAAGCTTTGAAAAGGGTCATCTGACTTTGGACATCATGTCAGGAATATCTAGGAAAATAAAGTATTCCTTTCTGGGCTAAATGCCAAGCAAGAATATCATTTTAAAAGAGGTATGACAACCTCCTTATTAGGAAACAAAAATCACTCTCAGCAGCAGTTGGTCAGCAGCAGCCATAGATGTATTACCTGTAAGAGAATGTGATTATGATTATAGGAAAAAAATAAATCCTGACTCAGCCTTGAGAGAACCTGGAACAAAGGACATACTGTCACTTGGGTACTCAGCACCCATTTGGGTTTGAGCCTGTGTGTGAGCCTATTCCCTATGATAATGCACACAGTAAGATTGAAATCATAAAAGAAAAAAAAAATACTATGAGTGAGAAAGTATTTTTTTCATGTGATATAATCCAGTACTTATCTCAAGCTATAATTATGTTGGATAAATACCCTATACCAAGTATTTTTCTCATAAACTAAGCACAATGCCTCAGTTCAGATTACATTTTTTCTCATTTATGGAAATAGAAGATATTTTATGTGACTTTGTTTATACTGAGGACTGAAATAATTATCTACCTAATTTCAGATTTTTTATAGTATGCTCACATTAGTTTTAATTTGTGACTATGAAATTTTACATGATTATATCTAAGAATATCATCTCCTTCTATATCTTTGTTAGCTGATAAAAAGTATATTCTTTTATATTTGGGTCAAGGACTGTATAGAATGTACAACTTATCATTATACTTGAAATCTGATTCCAAAATGAAGTAAGCACTGAAAAATAGAAAAATCATGCCATTGCCTTCACTGTAAATTTGATTGGAATAATGAAATCAAAAAATATTATTGATTTTAAGTCAAGAATCCAATTTCCTTCATTTATCAAATCCTATGAAAACTTCAAAAAATGCCATTCTTCCTTAGACTACCTCCTTTATACTTGAAATATTTCCAAAAAATCATGCTAGTGTATCATTATTCTAAAAACAGATCTATGACATTGATATTATCAACATGTTAATAATAATAATATTCACAATAGCATGAGCATATCTGCAAGTTCTTTATTATTATTATTATTATTATTTGTGATTTCAAGCTACAACATTCACTTAATAGCAAGTATTTATTTTAGTGGTAAAATCGAGATGTCATGTTTTACGGATTGCTTATGCATTCATGCCTATACCCCTGTCTTCAAAAAACATCATTTGGTTCATACAATGCATTAAGCAGTTTATTAGAAACTGGGGAAAACAGCCTTCCCAGGTGGCTCTAATGGTAAAGAACCCACCTGCAGGAGACATAAGATATGTGGGTTCTATCCCTGGGTCAGGAAGATCCCCTGGAGGAGGAAATGGCAAACCCCTCCAGTATTCTTGCCTGGAGAATCCCATGGACAGAGGATCCTGGCAGGCTACAGGGAAAATGGCAATTTGAGTGCCTAGAAAGTTTGTCTAATAATTCTATGATAGATATAAGCAAAACTTTTTTTTTTTCCTTTTTGGCTGATAATATGGGAAAACTAATCTACTGATGGTAGGAAAAGGATAGAAGAACACAAAAGGAACTTTGTGTAGCTATTTTCTGAGCTACATCTTCAATTAATAGTAATTATTAGTAGTTCGGGAATTTTGTAAGAATTGTGTGCTTTCTATGACCTTAATATTTCTTTTTCTCTCTTTCTTTCTTTTTAAATCTTGGAGACATCAATGATACTCTTTTGGACTCTTTATTTCCACACTGAAAAACCAGATAATTGTATAAGTATCTTATCATTGAGTACTCCATTGATCAAATTGTTTTAATTCATTTCTTTAAAATTGCCTTCAGTGATGCTTATTTTTAGTTTGTCTAGAAATACATTGTTAAAACAGTTCAAATTTTAAGGTTTTAATGGAAGAAATAGATGTCACCGTCAGGAATAGTGAAAGGACAGAATCTCTTATGAGCTGTCTGACCTCTATGGGTAAATGGTTTTGGAAGACCTGGGTCACATGTGATTAAAATTTCATGTATATTTCTGTACTCACCTGTCAATTTCTATGCATGGCTGTTTAACATAAATTCCATTTCATTCTTCCTAGATGATATTTTGAAATTTAATAATGCAAATAATGCAGTTATTTGTTTTTATAGTATATATTTTTAGAGTATTTTCTATGTATCAATGCATAATGTTGAATGAAGCTATTGAAAACTGACATACATTATATGACAAGATACTTTAATCTAGTTTTACTTGCAGATGACAGAGTGGAATAAGAGTATAATTATAATATAAGCAAAATTAAGCGAATTCATTATACAATCTTTCATATCCTACAGGTAAGTGACCTAACAGGCATTGACCATTTCTGATATGCCCAAACCAAACGCTTTGCAAAATTATTTCATTTTATCCTTACAAAAATACCTGTAAAATTATCTATTACCCTTATTTTGCAAAAGAGGAAACTGAGACATAGGAAAGTTAAACAACCAGATAATCAAGGTTATAATGCAAACTAAATTTTTTGTCTATAAACCCCATAATGATTCTACTATAGTATATAACACCTAATTAATGAGCTGACTTTTCTAATTAATGTGAAATTAGTGAACTATGCATCAGTTCAGTTCAGTTCAGTTCAGTCGCTCAGTCATGTCCGGCTCTTTGCGACCCCATGAATTGCAGCACGCCAGGCCTCCCTGTCCATCACCATCTCCCAGAGTTCACTCAGACTCGCATCCATCGAGTCAGTGATGCCATCCAGCCATCTCATCTTCGGTCGTCCCCTTCTCCTGCTGCCCCCAATCCCTCCAAGCATCAGAGTCTTTTCCAATGAGTCAACTCTTCGCATGAAGTGGCCAAAGTACTGGAGTTTCAGCTTTAGCATCATTCCTTCCAAAGAAACCCCAGGGCAGATCTCCTTCAGAAAGGACTGGTTGGATCTCCTTGCAGTCCAAGGGACTCTCAAGAGTCTTCTCCAACACCATAGTTCAAAAGCATCAATTCTTCGGGGCTCAGCCTTCTTCATAGTCCAACTCTCACATTCATACATGACCACTGGAAAAACCATAGCCTTGACTAGACGGACCTTAGTCGGCAAAGTAATGTCTCTGCTTTTGATTATGCTGTCTAGGTTGGTCATAACTTTTCTTCCAAGGAGCAAGCGTATTTTAATTTCATGGCTGCAATGATCTGCAGTGATAAGAAATATTTAGATTTAAATAGATCAGATATAACTCTGAAACTATAGTAAATATCATAGACTCTCACTTTTGTTCTGGGAAACCCTATTGTATCTTAGATTGTCTTGTGACATAATGCACACTCTATAAATAAAGAAGTACAATATTAATTATAATTGGAAGATATTTTTATAAGATCCTAGGCAACTATATTTTATGACAGTGATATCTCACATACCCTATAGTTTAAGTAGCATTGACTATGATAAATTGAGTGAGGTTCCCTCCAACCACACCAAAGACCTCTACATCCCTGGAACTAGAACCTTGCAGATGAAATCCTAATGGAGGTTCCAGGAGAATCCATTTCTTGCCTCTTCCACTTTCCAGAGATTGACCACATTTCTTGGTACACCAGAGCACTCCAACCTCTGCCTCCCTCCTAACACTGGCCCTACCATCAGCTTGATTTTCACCCATCAATACTCCTTTCAGATTTTTGATATGCAGAACTTATTTTCCAGAACTTATTTTGATAAGAGAATAAACATCTTGTTTATGGCAGCTATAGGAAATGAAAACTTATTGGGAATAGTTTCCAGTCTTTTATTTATACTAAATATTGGATAATCTTAAGAAATTAACTTGAAGTCGAATTATTTTGACGCGCGGGGATGACCCAGAGAGATGTTGTGGGGAGGGGGGTGGGAGGGGGGCTCATGTTTGGGAACACATGTACACCTGTGGTGGATTCATGTCAATCTATGCCAAAACCAATACAGAATTGTAAAGTAAAAATTAAAAATAAATAAATAAATTTAAAAAAAAAAGATTAAAAAAAAATAAATAAATAAAATAAAAGTTAAAAAAAAAAATTTGTAGTAGACAAAAGGTTGAGAACTAAATGAAAATGTATGAAATAGCTTGACATGTTTTAATTTAATTGACACTATTGTCAAAGACTAATTATGCTGCTGTAAGTACCAATCCCAAAGTTTGGAAGTAAATAACTTATATGAAACTACTCATTGATATGGTTATCCAGTGCACTGAAGATTTAATTGAGATATTTAACTATATGTATTCATTAGAAAAGATCAAGAAAGAATCCTGGTAACTACAAAATAGATATTTAAAAATTTCTGGGAAAACTTAAGCAACATATAAAATAATTGAGTAGAAACATTAAAATTGTTAGAAATTCAACATGAGTTTATAAGAATAAATTATTTTTAATATAATAGAATTCTTTGGAAAAATAAATTTTCATGTATATATTTGATGTCTATGATAATATTCTTATAATTCAAAATTCTTTTTTTGCAATGTTTCTAAAAGCTATTTCACCAAGAATAAATCATTTTATAAGGGAGTACAAATTTTGAGAAGTGAAGTTGCTCAGTCACGTGCAACTCTTCGTGATCCCATGGACTGTAGCCTAGCAGGCTCCTCCTTACTAGAGTGGGTTGCCATTTCCTTCTCCAGAAGATCTCCCTGACCTGGGGATTGAACCCAGGTCTCCTGCATTGTAGGCAGACACTTTACCCTCTGGGCCACCAGGGAAGCCATATATATTGTTTTATAAGTGGAAAACTTGTAATAAAGAAGGAAATATAACTTGCTAGGAAGATGGAGTAGCCAGATTTACATAGAGTTTACACAGTATCTATAAGAAGAGATGTACACTGGGATTTTCAGATTTGAAGAAAAATACTGAATAGTGAAACATCAAAGCAATTGGTCAAAAAATAAATAAATAGAATTACTCTGCTATCAAGCAATACATAAATTGTCAGAAATATTATAAACTTAAAACTCTTTGCTGTAACTGAGTTATTAATAAAACCAACTTGAGAAATATCAAGCAGTGTCTGACATATAAAACCCACTGATAAGTGGAAAGGAATCAAGAACTTTTCTAAATCAAGAGTAGACTGGGCCTTTCCTGGTGTTACAGTGGATAAGAATCTGCCTGAAAATGCAGGGAAAACAGGTTCAATCCCTACTTTAGGAAAATTCTATATGCTTGGAGCAATTAAACCCACAAGCCACAACTAATGAGCCCTGTGCTACAACTACTGAAGTCTGTGCACCCTAGAGTCTGCACACAGCAACGACTGAGCCTTTTGCACCAAGAGCCTGTACACCACAATAAGAAAAGCCACCACAATGAGAAACTTGTGCACTGCAACAAAGAGTAGCCTCTGCTCACTGCAACTAGAGAAATCCCATGCAAAGCAATGAAGACACAGTGCAACCGAAAATAAAATTAAATAATTTTTTTTAAGTGTAGACTGGTTAAATGTACCAAAGAGATTCACTAAAACTAAACCAAAATTATCAAATCTGCAAATAGTGGTTATTGCATATACATGTACAGATTAGGCCAGAAAAGTAGAGGCCCAAGTGTTTATTATGACGAATATGTATTTTTCTACTTATAATTAATACCCCATTAACTTCTAATTTAATTTTCTGTGATTTGTAGTTGTATTTCTACGTTGCATCATAACTGACTTTGAGATGTATATGTATTCAAAAGATTAATACAAAGAGCTGTTTCTTGAAAAGATTACATGACAAAATACTTCATCAATTCTCTTAAAAATTTAGGCAATTAACTCAAACTGAAAGAGTGAAAAAAAAAGGGAAGAAAATTAGAAAAGGTGGTGCCAAAGGAGCTTCCTGACAAGCCACTCAATCATCTTCAATTTCCCTGTGGGATTGTATTAAAAAATATGATCTCCAAAATCAAGAAGGGTGATTCTTATTAGGTAAAAGTTTTTCTAGTAATTTTATCATCCATTCAACACCTTCTCCAAACAGTTGTCAGAAATTGGCTAATATTATTATGGACTACAATAGCAACAATTTAGAACTTCAGTTCAGTCACCCAGTTGTGTCCAACTCTTTGCAACCCCATGGACTGCAGAATAGTCATAAGTTACAGTGCACCATAAAATCACATTTAGCAGTAGTGCATTTTTGAACTTTTATTTTTAAAGTATATTTATACATGACAAAATGTATTTAGATAATTTCTAAAAACAATGAGAAACGTCAGAGGGAAGAATTTGTTTACTCTTCTAGGAGGAAAACTAGTGACTTAAATATTTGAAATTTACAAGTATGGGCTTCTGAGGTGGCAGTAGTGGTAAAGAATCCACCTGCCAATGCAGGAAATGCAAGAGACTCAGGTTTGATCCCTGATTTGGGAAGCTCCCTTGGAGTAGGAAATGGCACCCCACCCCAGTATTCTTCCCTGGAAAATTTCATGGGCTGAGGAGCCTGGCAGGCTGCAGTCCATGGGGCCACAAATAGTTGGACGTGACTGAGCATACATTTATAAATAAGATATAATTGTCTATATTTTCCAAAAGTTAGAAATCTAAGAATGATTAAAACATATTCATGCAACAAGCGTGTATATTTAACCTATAATATATTACACACTCTGCTTCATTTAGGAATTAATATACAACTAAACACATAGTTTCTAGTCCTAGGATTTCAATCTCAGTTCAGTTCAGTCACTCAGTCATGTCCCACTCTTTACAACCCCATGGACTGCAGCACACCAGGCTTCCCTGTCCATCACCAACTCTTGGAGCCTGCTCAAACTCATGTCCATCAAGTCGGTGATGCCATCCAACCATCTCATCCTCTGCCATCCCCTTTTCCTCCTGCCTTCAATCTTTCCCAGCATCAGGGGCTTTTCCGGTGAGTCAGTTTTTTGCATCAGGTGGCCAGAGTATTAGAGGTTCAGCTTCAGCATCAGTCCTTCCAATGAATATTCAGGACTGATTTCCTCTAGGATGGACTGGTTTGATCTCCTTGCAGTTCAAGGGACTCTCAAGAGTCTTCTCCAGCATCACAGTTCAAAAACATCAATTCTTTGGCATTCAGCTTTCTTTATAGTTCAGCTCTCACATCCATACCTGACTACTGGAAAAAACCATAGCTTTGACTAGACGGACCTTTGTTGGCAAAGTAATGTCTCTGCTTTTTAACATGCTGTCTAGGTTGCTTAGTTTCTTCCATGGTGGAAACAGACTAGTGGGACTTGATTACAGAACTTCTACAGGAAAGTCAGAGTCAGACTTGCCTATGATTGTCTCTGGTGGAGGCACAGGCTGATAGTTTGACTTCAGACCAAACAAGAGGGAGGGAACACAGCCATGTCCATCAACAGAAAATTGGATTAAAGATTTACTGAGCACAGCCCCACCCATCAGAAGGAGATCTTTCCCCCACAGTGTCTCTCCTTTCAGGAAGCTTCCATAAGCCTTTTATCCTTCTCCATCAGAGGGCAGAGAGAATGAAAACCACAATCCACAATCATAGAAAACCAATCAAACTGATTACAGGGACCACAGCCTTGTCTAACTCAATGAAACTATGAGCCATGCCATGTAGGACCACCCAAGACAGACAGGTCATCATGGAGAATTTTGACAAAATGTGGTCAACTGGAGAAGGAAATTGCAGCCAGTTCAGTATTCTTGCCTTGAGAACCCCATGAACAGTATGAAAAGGCAAAAGGGATTTCAATCTAGTGGGGATCTTAAAATGAGTGTGAGTCTAGTGAATCTATTAATCTATCAACACAACTTATAATAATTATTGTGTTGATATCTATATTTCTTGTTTTTATGTTGAATGAAACATAAACATGAAACATGTCTTTATCAAAGTGCACACAAGTAAATTTTAACACATCTGAATCATTTTTGAACATAAATGCTAATTTGGTTAATAATTACTGAGTGTTTTCCAAGTGCCAGAAACTATACTAAGCATTTAAATTCACTGTACAGTTGTGAGTATTAAATAAGCAACACTTCAATAACAAAAGGAGCTATTATTATCCTCATTAACCATTAAACATCTTGGAGACAGTAAATAATTTTTCAAGTTCACAAAGAAATTAATTGACAAAGTCAATGCTGAAACTGACATCTGCCTGCCCCAAATGTTCAGCTTTTATACATTTCATTATACTGATATCAAATTTTATTTTATATTTTTATCATCCTGCCTATGCAAATGCTTATGTTAAGATGTGCCTTTCTGCAGCTTAAAATGCAATTTTACATTGATGAAGGCAATATAATCAATGAACTGTCAATAAGGGTTTTGTCCAAAATCCCCAACTGTGTATAAATTTGTACTGTTCTTTCCTGTGTCATCAGTTAACATTCTCTTTGTGGTCAAGGGCATAAGTTGGAAGCTTATATTAATTGAGTTTAATTATTCTGTCTATGGCTATTGAGCAGTGGTAAGCTAACTATGCTAGAGATAAAACTCAAGACTTTAATTATATTAACATTATGCTTTAATCTATAATAATTCTTAGTATAAACATTTACTATAATTAAGAGATAGTTTCTTCCAAAGCTAGCCTAATCTGATTCTACTTGAATTAATTATAAAATGTATATACTTAGCATACTGAAAATGTTATCTGACCACGAATCAAGGATAAAGTGCATGGGGTACACACACACATACAGAGGATCACTATTCATGTATCATCATTTTCTTCATATCAACCTGTACTCCTTGCTAATATTTTTTAAATGTCAGAAATATAAATTTTTAGAATTTGCATAATTCCTATGTCAAATATCCATATCAAGGAAAGTTTGGTATATTTTCAAAACTCTTAAAAGCTGAACTTGTTTAAATAAGCATATTTTATTCAAGGCACTAAAGCTGCCTAAAAATGTAAAAAAAAAATGTCAGATATTTTTAGTGAGTTAAATATTCATGATTTTAAAATTAAATGTTCAGTTTAATTGCTTTATACTCTAAAGGGATTTTAATAACCTGTACATCACTTAGTATGTTTTCACATTGTGTAAGACAGTCATAAAGACAGAAATGTGACTATATCTTGGTCCCGTGTATCCAAATAATTCAAAGTCTTGCTAGACAATATTTGTGACTCTAAACCATCAGTGAATTAAAAAACATTAAAGGGTCCTTCATCTGTTAGAGAACCAACATACTGATGGTTTCCGAACCTTTAGATTTCATCTAGAATGTTTGATTTACAGCACTCTGAAATAAACAAGTCTTATAATTTACTACCTGCTCTATTAGACAATATTTGTAACTTTTTCCTTTAAAACTTCGTTGTTGTTTTTTTAATTTTCAATAACTTCAATGTGCTTTTTTCCTTCTTAACCAGGTTTTTGCATCTCTAGAATTTACATGAAGTATTTATATATTCTGTCATGACTTGTCTGTCTCTTCCCACACTTGTCACTTGTCTGATTAGATGAACAGATGACTTTGTCTTCTCGATTACCTTCTAGAATAACATCAATTTCTCCTAGAATAACCTGGTGGGTTTGCATCAACCTAACCGTGTTCTCTTCTGCACTCAGCTGCTTTTCCCTAATTTTCTCTTTTACCACCTATTTTCATTTTTGTGTTCTCTGTATGGAGTCTATTCTTTCTATGAAGACTTTACTTACTCCCTGAAATTGACTCAGGTCTTAATAATTTAAAACTTTTCTTTTAAAATTTAAGCTTTGAAACTAACAGAAAGAAGTAAGATTCTCTTGAAAAACAGTACTCTATCTGTAATTTGTATGAGAAAAGGAAATAGAGAAAGAGGAAAATTCAGGGCAGAGAAATTTCTTCTATGATTTTATAGAAGAACAAAGATCTTAATTTTATATATATGAATGTAATATATTCATTATGGCTTATACTTCCTGAAAAAGAGTATAATTTAAAATATCAAAATATAAGTAATATATTATCTGCTCTAATTAGAAGAAAATTATATATACTAATATACTTTTCTTCTTCAAATATTCTTTTCCCATTCATCTCTTCTAATAATTGTTTTTTCAGTTTATAATATCTTTTGTCTTTCTTGACTTTTAAAAATTTTATCATAAACTATGTTTAATTTAAAAAAAACTATCTTTTCTAAGTCATTAACAGAGTAGTTAAGTAAAAGATTTCAAACAAAATCACAGGAGCAGACCAACCAGAATATAGAATTGATTGTTTTTCTCTGTAACCACTTCATATTTAACTTTGCTGCCATCATCACAAGTGACAATTTATGAATTATTATAAAAATGATTTGCAAATAATATTCTTAGAATGGTTGTCATGATCAAAATACAAATGTACATATATATACACACACATTAGTAAAACAAAAATCATTTCAAAACTAGGAAATCACTTTCTTATGATTTTATCATTTTTACTGGATTAAATTATCAAAATGATATAAATCTACATTAATGTCATTAATTTTGCAGGTAATATGAGACTCCTGCTGCTAAGTTGCTTCAGTCGTGTCTGACTCTGTGAGACTCCATAGATGGCAGCCCACCAGGCTCCTCCATCCCTGGGTTTCTCCAGGCAAGAACACTGGAGTGGGTTGCCATTTCCTTCTCCAATGCATGAAAGTGAAAAGTGAAAGTCAAGTAGCTCAGTCGTGTTGGACTCTTAGCGACCCCATGGGCTGAAGCCTGCCAGGCTCCTCTGTCCATGGGATTTTCCAGGCAAAAGAGTACTGGAGTGGGGTGCCATTGCCTTCTCCAATATGAGACTATGAAAATAATTTTCATGTGATTAAAATTTATCTTGTGAATAATTTCCATAAATATTTCCATTATACTATAATTCTAATTTTATAGTTTATTGTATTCCTATATGAAAGAAATCAGTACTTGATAAGGCATAGAAATAAATATGCTTTAAAAAACTATATGATATTCCTATTTATGTCAAGAACATTCTGAAGCGTTTAACTAAACTATCAATACTAGCCATGGTCTATAATTAGACAAGTGTGGTTTGCCCTTTGAATTGCTCACAATCTACTGGAGAAATATTTTTGTATTAATTCTGCAATAGCATGACTCTTCCCTCAGCTTCCATGACATACATTACCTGATTCTATATAAGCTAAATAGTTTTTGCCATAAGGTCAATTGTCAAAGGAATTGGCTATGATTTATTTCTTCTTGTCAAGGAAAGAAGAAATAGGATACAAATAAGAAAGGAAAGGAAAAGGCAAAATGATAGGTTTCAATCATATAAGAACACTCCCACTTCATACTATAACCATTGGTATAGGAACAGATGGCTAAAGTGTATATTGAAAATCTATGGGGATTAGTGATACATAATGCTGAGTCCTTGTGAGCTAAATGTTTTTGGCATCAAGGTCAATTGTTTTTCTTGCTCCCCTATTTTAAAGTGTTGCTAATTCATCCTAAAAAGATGGATGTTCACATCAGGAGCTCAGCTCATCTGTGAGAATGAAGAGTGCTACCAGGTGTTGGAATAGCCAATTAAAGCAACAAGTCAAAATGAAAGATAATCTTTAATCACTACTGCCAAGGTATAAACGAGAATCTAAAAACAAAGGGAGTGCTAATTTCCCTAGTTACATTTTACTCCACGGAATCCTATGTAGGTTGAGGGTCAGTGGATCGTTCCACTGTTGAGGGAGCCCCAAACAAAAGGCTTCAGCAGGTTTCTGGACCCTGGGGCAAGGGAACTGGGGAGGTCAGGAGGAAAGGCTCAGTTCAGTTCAGTTGCTCAGTCATGTCCAACTCTTTGCAACCCCATGAATTGCAGCACGCCAGGCCCCCCTGTCCAACACCAACTCCCGGAGTTCACTCAAACTCACATCCATCGAGTTGGTCATGCCATCCAGCCATCTCATCTTCTGTCGTCCCCTTCTCCTCCTGCCCCTAATCCCTCTCAGCATCAGAGTCTTTTCCAATGACTCAACTCTTCGCATGAGGTGGCCAAAATACTGGAGTTTCAGCTTCAGCATCATTCCTTCCAAAGAACACCCAGGGCTGATCTCCTTTAGAATGGACTGGTTGGATCTCCTTGCGGTCCAAGGGACTCTCAAGAGTCCTCTCCAACACCAGAGTTCAAAAGCATCAATTCTTCATTGCTCAGCTTTCTTCACAGTCCAACTCTCACACCCATACATGACCACTGGAAAAACCATAGCCTTGACTGGATGGACCTTTGTTGGCAAAGTAATGTCTCTGCTTTTCAATATGCTATCTAGGTTGGTCATAACTTTCCTTCCAAGGAGTAAGCGTCTTTTAATTTCATGGCTGCAGTCACCATCTGCAGTGATTCTGGAGCCTGCAAAAATAAGTCTGACACTGTTTCCACTGTTTCTCCATCTATTCCCCATGAAGTGATGGGACCAGATGACATGATCTTTGTTTTCTGAAAGCTGAGCTTTAAGCCAACTTTTTCACTCTCCTCTTTCACTTTCATCAAGAGTTTCTTTAGTTCTTCCTCACTTTCTGCCATAAGGGTGGTGTCATCTGCATATCTGAGGTTATTGATATTTTTCTTGGCAATCTTGATTCCAGCTTGTGCTTCTTCCAGCCCAGCATTTCTCATGATGTAGTCTGCATATAAGTTAAATAAGCAAGGTGACAGTAAATAAGCAAGGTGACAGTATACAGCCTTGACGTACTCTTTTTCCTATTTGGAACCAGTCTGTGGTTCCATGTCCAGTTCTAACTGTTGCTTCCTGACCTGCATACAGGTTTCTCAAGAGGAGTGGAAAAGAACTGAGTCAGTGTGGGGAAAACTGGCTTCAAGTAAGCCCCTCCTCCTCCCATAAGGAGGCCTCAGTTGGAGGTGTTTGAAGAGAACTTTTGCTCAAGGTCTCAGACAGAGACCCAGGAATGAAGGAACAGGGACCCGAAAAGCAAATACACCACCAGCATAACTGGCAAAGTGCCCAGGTCCTTGATGGCAACTGTCCTCAGTGTCATCAGCCATGCACTAAGCCTGGTGTGGGAGCAGCAGCCTTTCTCCATGAGGCCTGACAGGAAAAGCCTTTGTAATTGTCTGTGCTTGGGCCTGAAAAATCACATAGGTTTTTTAAGCAGGAGCCAGACCCCTCAGTTTACATTACAGTACTCACATCAGTAACTGTGAGAATCATTGTGGAGAATCAGCGTTAGCACTGTAGAAGAGAGTGGCTGACAGTCTACTTTAGATGCTTCTCTGAATAATTTTTTACAATGGTGGGTCAAGGCTTACAGACAGAAAGAGCAATTAAACAGAGCTAGTGGTAAAGAACCTGCCTGCCAACATAGAAGACCTAAAAGAGGAAGGTTCGATCCCAGGGTTGGGAAGATCCCCTGGAGGAGGGCATGGCAACCCACTTCAGTATTCTTGCCTGGAGAATCCCATGAACAAAGGAGCCTGGCAGGCCAGTCCATAAGATAGCAGAGTCAGACAGGACTGAAGGGACTTAGCAGGCATGCACGCACCAACTAAGGTGCATTGTTGTGTGTGTTCCCTGATGCGTAGGCCTCTCTCTTTCAGTACTCTGGAAAATCTAGGACTCTCAGTAATTACAAAATATTGCCTCCCAAATTTTGAGAAAAAGATGAGAGCAGGAGGGAAAGGAAACAAACCTAGGAGATGTGAAAGTGAATTCGGCAGGCTGCTTAGAGGTAATATAAGGGTTATGTAATAAAGTATTTCAAGTTTATCTTAAGAGAGGACAGGGAGAACCATGACATTGAGATGGGTTTTAATCCCAGAAGAGAGATGATGGTGGAGAGAGACTTCTGTACTGATAAAAAGAAATTTCAAATGAGTGCCCCTGAATGCAGGAAAGCTAGCACAGGATTGCTTCCTTCTTCCTTTTATAATTTTGTGAGGTCCAGGGGAAATCCATTCAACACTGGGTCAGTTGTTTATCTCTTAGGCTCAAGCTCTTGACCTGACAGCTGGAGGAGCATCATTCATCAAGACAAGAGTCCTTCAGAATGAGGATAGTTCTAAGTGCTGATTATTATGTTTGTTTCTAACTATATATCCTGGTTCCAATAGCTCTGCACGTGGATTGACTGAAACAAAACAAGGGATCTTCAGGCTCCTGGTGGAGAGACATGGATTCTAGGAGAAAGGCGCCATCTAGGTGGCCAAGCCATCATCTAAAGCAAGCCAGTACAAATTTGACTGATAAACTCTTGTTTGGAGGAAGGAGGGCAGGGGAATAGTCTATAAGAGCCAATGAACCTTAATCCAAATTTGGAGGACGGTGCCTACCTGTACCCTACGGTTGTGTAGGTGAATGACTCAGGATTGGGAAGCAGCTTGTCTTCCCTGGGGAACCTCCACTGACAGATGTTGTTAAGTTACAGAGAAAAGAAATGAAATGAGCCTGAGGGATTTTTTTTTTAAATAATGTTTCCACAGAAAATCAGGTTAATATAAATTAATTTAATATTATATTTACAATAATTGGAACAATACATTTAGCTTCATATTGACTCTAACATAAATGCATACTTAAAATTTTTTAAATCAAATTTTATGAGATAATTTGGTTTTAAAAGATTAGAATCTTGCATTTATTTTAACAGTCAGGTACTTCATGCTACAAAAGTGGATTTTTACATAATGGTCTGAAAAGCTAATATTCCAGTGTATTTAGTCGTTGCCAGATTAGCATTATGACTAACTGCAGGAGATGAACACTGATACCTCATAGATTTATATATTCAGATAACCTCAAGTCCTGGTGCCAGAGTCCTATTCACCTTCTCTACAGAAATTAGTATCTGCCTATTTGTAGCCATTGACTAAATTTATCTCAAAGAAATGCATGTGATATAATTTCACCTTTTCTTTCTCTATTTTTTTGTATCATGTATTATGTAAAGATCAAGTAAATTGGATATTATGTAAAAATATGAAGAAGGTTCGATACACTCGTCAGTGGCTTAAAGCTTTGTTTTTTAAGATGATGCTATTTCTCCATTTTATTTTATTTATTTTTTACCTCACCACACAAGTGTCTTAGTTCCCCAACCAGGGATGGAGACTGTGGCCCCTGCAGTGGAAACACAGATTCTTAACCACTGAACTGCCAGGCTTAAACTTTTTTGAAGAAATATTGTAATTGTGTCAATTGTGGTCAATTGTGTCTGACTGTTTGCAACCCCATGGACTGTAGCTGTCCAGGCTTCTCTGTCGTAGGATTCTCCAGGCAAGAATACCTGAGCAGGTTGCCATTTCCTACTTCAGGGGATTTTCCTGATCCAGGGATCAAACCTGCATCTCTTGGGTCTCGTGCATTGATAGACAGATTCTTTACCACTAGCACCATCTGGCAAGCCTTAATGTACAGTGAACTTTCTAAAGTATAAGATACACAAAATGATATATAGAAAAATGAATACAATTATATTTACAGAAGTTAGCAGAGCTTATGGACTCAAAAATTCCAGGAATGGCTCTAACCTTGAGTAAAACAGGTGAAATAAATATATCAAAATAAGTTTCAATTGGTGAATGGCCTAAACTTTAAATGTAAAATTGTAAAATAATAGAAATATACATATTTTTCTAATTTTTATGAGCATGACTCCAAAACCAAAGAACATGAAGAAAATAAACTACATATAAATTAAAAATATTCCATATCTGAGAAATGGCAAATTAAATTTAGAGACAGCTGGAGAAATACTTGATTACAACATGCACTAATCATATAAACTGTATAATATGTGCTTCTGTGATACATGAAGAATTTTGGCATATTAGCGAAAAAAGGAACATCTTAATAACAAAGTATATAAATTATATGAATAGTCTGTTCCAGTTAGAACTGGACATGGAACAACAGACTGGTTCCAAATAGGAAAAGAAGTACATCAAGGCTGTATATTGTCACCCTGCTTATTTGACTTATATGCTGAGTACATCATGAGGAATGCTGGGCTGGATGAAGCACAAGCTGCAATCAAGATTGCCAGGAGAAATATCAATCACCTTAGATATGCAGATGACACCACCCTTATGGCAGAAAGTGAAGAGGAGCTAAAAAGCCTCTTAATGAAAGTGAAAGAGGAGAGTGAAAAAGTTGGCTTAAAGCTCAACATTCAGAAAACGAAGATCATAACATCTGGTCCCACTACTTCATGAGAAATAGATGGGGAAACAGTGGAAACGGTGTCAGACTTTATTTCTTTGGGCTCCAAAATCACTGCAGATGGTGACTGCAGCCATGCAATTAAAAGACGTTTACTCCTTGGAAGGAAAGTTATGACCAACCTAGACAGCATATTGAAAAGCAGAGATACTACTTTGCCAACAAAGTTCCATCTAGTCAAGGCTATGGTTTTTCCAGTGGTCATGTATGGGTGTGAGAGTTGGACTGTGAAGAAAGCTGAGCACCAAAGAATTGATGCTTTTGAACTGTGGTGTTGGAGAGGACTCTTGAGAGTCCCTTGGACTTCAAGGAGATCCAACCAGTCCATTCTGAAGGAGATCAGCCTCGGGTGTTCTTTGGAGGGAGTGATGCTGAAGCTGAAACTCCAATACTTTGGCCACCTCATGCGAAGAGTTGAGTCATTGGAAAAGACTCTGATGCTGGGAGGGATTGGGGACAGGAGGAGAAGGGGATGATAGAGGATGAGATGACTGGATGGCATCACCAACTCGATGGACATGAGTTTGAGTGAACTCCGGAAGTTGATGATGGACAGGGAGGCCTGGCATGCTGTAATTCATGGGGTCACAAAGAGTCGGACATGACTGAGCAACTAAACTGAACTGAAGGAAGAATATATAAAACTATTTCAAATTTTCAAATTTAAGTGTTCAAAAAAATAAAACAGAGTGGAGACATTTCTTTTTCTATTATACTACAATATGCCTATACACACACACACACACACAGACACACACACACCATGCTGAGAACAGTTCAGGTAAAGGCCCAGGTTCTTATACAGGCACACTGACATGAATATCAGTATAGGCAAAAAAAAAAAGAAGTTTCACTTTTGTATGTACAATTTTAAGAACATATTGTAAAAATATAAATAAAATATGGACAAAGGCTTAAATCTAAAGCTTTCTTATCTTAATATTATTGTAACAAAGAATTACAAATATCTATAACAAATTTGAAGCAATCTTTTAAACAAATCACGGTATTTCAGAATGATGAGAATTTAAAAGTGATATTGCAGATTCATTCTCTTTACATAGAATACTTTATTAACTTACTTTACATGTGTTTTTACATAAAAATATATAATAAATTATGATAATTTTTATCTATAAAATTGACTCACAATGAATATTATCAGTATTTTTTATGACTAGTAGACGTACTAATTTTTATTCTTAATTCCTTGTTTCATAGTTTTTCTACCACAACATATCTTCCTTTTAGAACAAAACATATTTATTTCCAAACAACAATAGAAGTATTTAGTGCAGGTTATCCTTATAAGGACTTTTTAAATATATGGATAAATCTTCATTGAATTGGTGTTTTTAAATCAAATGGTACCAGGGAATTTTTTTTTCAAATTGTGTAACCAGAGAATATTATACTTAGAATTTAATTTTTGAAACTCTAGGCATTTGATGATAATTAAATGATGTGGGAAATAAGCTAACACATAAAAATTTACACTAATTAAATCAATAGTTGTTTAGTCTCCAAGTTGTGTCTGACTCTTTTGTGACATACACACTGAAGACCCTCCGGCTTGTTCTGTCCATGGAGTTTCCCCGGCAAAAATACTGGAGTGGGTTGCCATTATCTTCTCCAGGGGATTCTCCCAACCCAGGGATCAAACCTATGTCTCCTACCTTGGCTAGCAGATTCTTTACCACCTTGGAAGTACATGCACACAACTGCAGGAAACACACATGCTATCACTCTTATGTTGAAAATAAAGATGAGTTTACCATATGCTGGCTATATAGCTAGGACGAGTTTCTTGCCATTGATAATTATGTTTATTAGCTGTCTTTGATAGCTTACTATCAAAAGTGACATTTGTTTTGAGAGTACGAATGGGAGGGAAAAACAGAGAAGTGGCTGTTAAAGTGTAATCACACATAATTAAAGATTATTAAATTTATTGAAATATCCAAATGAGTATGATTTCAATATAATATCTTCTGTTTTTAATATTAAGCATATTTTACCATTTATAAAATTATTTTATTGAAGTTCAGTTTTTCCCGTAAAATAAAGCATAAAATAAAGGTTGAGATGTTCTAGCAATATACATTTTAAATCTATTTTCCATTTCTCAAATTTTGTATAAAGAAAGTGAAGTTGCTCAGTCATGCCTGACTCTTTGCGACCCCATGGATAGTAGCCTGCACCAAACTCCTCCATCCATGGGATTTTCAAGCCAAGAGTACTGGAGTGGGTTGCCATTTCCTTCTCCAGGGAATTTTCCCAACCCAGGGATCAAACCCAGGTCTCTCACATTGTAGACAGACGCTTTACCATCTGAGCCACCAGGGAAGTCAAATATTTTTAAAAGTTCTTTAAATGAATCATAAAGGAAAAATGACTTAGGTGTTCATCTAAAGAAAAAAGAAAAAACACCACAGTGTCTGCTAAAGCTTTCAAAATTATTTCTTAATGTACTTTTGGCTTACTTATCTTCATTAATCATATTTCAGATACAATATTACTTCACTGATTTATAATAAAACTTGACATGTTAGAGAACATAAAATTTATTCTCTATGTATCCTGATGTAATGTAAATATCTCATTATTTATCTGACTTCTAGGAGCATACAAATTCAAGTTTGGCCAGAGAGATCTCCATTTTACATATGTTGGAATAGTTTGGACAATATAATTTGGAAATTATCCTTTATGTTTTCATTTTTAATTGTTGTAGTGTTAACAATTTCATTAAAGTAAGTCAAAATGGGCTTGGTAGAACTCCGCTTTGAAAAAATTAGCTTCTTCAGTGATATTTTCCAGTGCTTCAGTTTAACACTTAGTTATATCTATAAGTATAGCTATATAATCTTATAGACATAACTATATATAACTATGCATGCATGCATGCTAAGTTGTTTTCAGTCGTCTCTGACTCTGTGACCCTATGGACTGTCAGCCTATCATCAGTTTCCTCTGTCTACGGAATTCTTCAGGCAAGAATATTGGAGTGGGTTGCTATGCCTTCATCCAGGATATATAACTATATATATATAGTTACACAGCTATATATTAATAACTATATATAACTATATAGATTTATGCTAATATTATTGATATAAGTATAATATGGTAATCTTATAACTATCTATAAGACTAGGACAATTGTCTCCTTACGTGAGCCTTTTCATAGAAATATCACCAAATGTTACCTTTGGAAACAGCCTGTTAGGCTGCTCATCAGTAAGACAAAATTTAGACATGTATAAAGAAAAGATAGTTTAGGTAATAGTTTTATAAAATCCAGTATAAGTTAATAAATATAAATTTACTTGACATAAATAGTTTACAGTTGTATTATATTTTTAAAACCTGTTCAATTTTCAAAGCTTTGCTGGCTGATGATAAATTAGTCAACCCTACCTATGACCATCATCAAAAGCACCGATTGTTTATTATACCCCAAGTTCTGTGTGAGTAAAGATCTCTCGTAAATCTCTGAATGCTCTTGAACAATTAAATATCAAAATGCTCTCAACTCTTTTATTATCAAGCTATTAAAATTCTTGACATGATGTTATCTGTAATTAGAACTCTAACTTATTTATTCAAATGTTTCTAATTTAATCTTTTATAAACATAACTTTTTATAGCTTTTTACATTACTTGACAAATACACTAAAGGTTTTGTGTTGCCTGTTTTTTTTTTTTTTTTTTGTATGATGGATGAAAATGTACCCATCTCACTAGCTTTTTTGTTTTTGTATGTCTTTAAATACGGGGATAGAATCAAGACATCTCATTGCTTCAATTGAGTTGTTATATAAAAAAGTTTTTATTTGAGTTGCTTTCATTAATGTATTGTTTCATCATTTGTTGCAAATGAAAAGTGAAGAGATAGGAAGATAGATCCCAAGGACAAGAAGAGAAAAACAAAGAGAACAAAAATAAACAGATTCTGATTACACTAAACAGATATTTTTACATATTCAGATGGACTTTGTTTAAGCATTGTGTTTCTTTTAGGAGTAAATGATAGAGCTGTTTAGAAAAGCCACTCAAATGAATTTTTTTTTTTTTTGATGTTCAAGCTGGGTTTTATTTTATTTTATTTTTAAAATTTTATTTTTACTTTATTTTACTTTACAATACTGTATTGGTTTTGCCATACATTGACATGAATCCACCACGGGTGTATACGAGCTCCCAATCCTGAATCCCCCTCCCTCCTCCCACCCCATATCATCTCTCTGGATCATCCCCATGCACCAGCCCCAAGCATCCTGTATCCTATATCGAACATAGACTGGCACTTTGTTTCTTACATGATAGTATACATGTTTCAATGCCATTCTCCCAAATCATCCCACCCTCTCCCTCTCCTTCAGAGTCCAAAAGTCCGTTCTATACATCTGTGTGTCTTTTGCTGTCTCGCATACAGGGTCATCATTACCATCTTTTTAAATTCCATATATATGTGTCAGTATACTGTATTGGTGTTTTTCTTTCTGGCTTACTTCACTCTGTATAATCAGCTCCAGTTTCATCCATCTCATTAGAACTGATTCAGCGGTATTTTTCACAGAACTAGAACAAATAATTTCAAGATTTGTATGGAAATACAAAAAACCTCGAATAGCCAAAGCAATCTTGAGAAAGAAGAATGGAACTGGAGGAATCAACCTGCCTGACTTCAGGCTCTACTACAAAGCCAGTCATTAAGACAGTATGGTACTGGCAAAAAGACAGAAATATAGATCAATGGAACAAAATAGAAAGCCCAGAGATAAATCCACACACCTATGGACACCTTATCTTCGACAAAGGAGGCAAGAATATACAATGGAGTAAAGACAATCTCTTTAACAAGTGCTGGGAAAACTGGTCAACCACTTGTAAAAGCATGAAACTAGATCACTTTCTAATACCACACACAAAAATAAACTCAAAATGGATTAAAGATCTAAACGTAAGACCAGAAACTATAAAACTCCTAGAGGAGAACATAGGCAAAACACTCTCCGACATAAATCACAGCAGGATCCTCTATGATTCACCTCCCAGAATACTGGAAATAAAAGCAAAAATAAACAAATGGGATCTAATTAAAATTAAAAGCTTCTGCACAACAAAGGAAACTATAAGCAAGGAAACTAAAAGACAGCCTTCGGAATGGGAGAAAATAATAGCAAATGAAGCAACCGACAAACAACCAATCTCAAAAATATACAAGCAACTTATGCAGCTCAATTCCAGAAAAATAAACGACCCAACCAAAAAATGGGCCAAAGAACTAAATAGGCATTTCTCCAAAGAAGACATATGGATGGCTAACAAACACACGAAAAGGTGCTCAACATCACTCATTATCAGAGAAATGCAAATCAAGACCACAATGAGGTACCATTTCACACCAGTCAGAATGGCTGTGATCCAAAAGTCTACAAGCAATAAATGCTGGAGAGGGTGTGGAGAAAAGGGAATCCTCTTGCACTGTTGGTGGGAATGCAAACTAGTACAGCCACTATGGAGAACAGTGTGGAGATTCCTTAAAAAACTGCAAATAGAACTGCCTTATGACCCAGCAATCCCACTGCTGGGCATACACACCAAGGAAACCATAATTGAAAGAGAAACATGTACCCCAATGTTCATCGCAGCACTGTTTATAATAGCCAGGACATGGAAGCAATCTAGATGTCCATCAGCAGATGAATGGATAAGAAAGCTGTGGTACATATACATAATGGAGTATTATTCAAATGAATTTTTATGAACTTTAACTGGAAGTTAATTCAACCTGAGAAGAAATAAAGAAAAACAAGATATAAACTTGAAACTAGAAAATTGATGCTCAATTATTTAATAATTCTGGAATTAATGATAATCTAATGAGTGAGATATGTACCTAATATACTTGTCATAGATCCATCTGGGATATTTTGAACAAAGTGTAAAAGCATCTCTGTTGGTGGGGAAGGAAGAAAACATGGAAAATGAGTAGCATCATTTTGCAAGAATTTAACCTACTGGAAGGACTTCAAGACAAGCAGAATTAGCAAACTATTTTAGTAATTAAGCCTAGTTTAAACAAAAGAAGATCTTTCCTTGGCAAGGTCTGCATCTGGATAAAATGATTAGTAAGATATTATATTTCCTATTATTTGTGTTACGAAGTTGCTATTGTCATCTTCCCTCATTTTGGAAAAGCACTAAAAGTAGAACATCTGCTTTCAATTAAACTGGTGTATCAGTATTTCTGTGCAAATCCCAATCATAATTAAAGATTGCTATTCCTATCATCTCAAAAGATGTTTTGGAAATTACATCTCATTTAGAAAAATTACTTTTCTTTTTATCTAGTAGTTATACTTCTTTTTGTTTCTCAAAAATAAAATAAAATGACCTGTTCTGTAAAGGTTAAAGCCATTGTTCTAAATACTTTTTCGCTCATGACAGATTTTTTATGATAGTGTCTCGGTGAGTTTAGCTAATAAATGAATCTTCTAGACAACTTTCATATGCTTTTCTTTCTGAAAGTTAGTCAAACTGCAACATTATCTAAGAGTTCAGTTCTTTGATTTATATTTAATGGTGCAAGGGAGGACTCTGCCAAGTTTAAAAGAAAATGAGAGATTTTTTTTTTTTAAAAGAAGCTTTCAGAAAGTGAAGTGTTTTTTTTTTTTTTTTCTTTTTATTCCTCAAATTTGGGCACTTTCTATTACACAACTCTTATTTTCTTTGATACCTTTACTGAACTATATTTACAACTATTCTGATAGAAATTGATTCCTTGCCATAAGTCTTGGAAGAATGTCTTGACATCTTCAGTTCTGATTCTTACTGGCATCTGAAACTCAAAATGTACCTTATGAACCACATGTTCTAGTCATTTCTTCCTACATTTTCTATTTTGGAAATTTACCCCACTATCAACATCATATTGGTCCACTCTATTGATGACAGCATGTTAATTGTGATTGATGAGCCAGAAATGGCAAGTGTTGTGAAAGACTTGGTAACATGCTGTACTCTAGAGGATGCAAGGTGAACATGAAAGGTTTATGAGCTTGCTGTATTGGTAAAGTTCTTATGGTCCAGTTATCTGGGGCATACTAGGACATTCTACTCCAAGGGATAGGTTAAGTCATTACAGCCTGTGCCTCCTACAACTAAGAAAAAGCATAAAGCTTGGAAGACATCTTTAGGTTTTGATATCAGCGTATTCCATGCTGTGGAATACTGCCACAACCCATTTATTGGTGTGTAAGTGTGCTAGATTTGAATAAGACAGGACAAGAAAAAGGTTTGCATCCATTCTAGAGTGTGTCATAAAAAATCCTGCCATTTTGGTCTTATAACTCTACAGATCTCAGGGTACTTGAGGTTTCTCTGGTAGAAAAAGGCCATACAGATTTGCTAGGTATTTGCTAAGACTGACAGGTCTTAATACAATAGTCAAAGTGCAGACAGACACTAGGACTCTGGAGAAAGGCAATTACAACTGTGGCAGAAAACTATAAAACATGTTTTTTAATTAAGTTTTTTCTTGTGTGTGTGTGGTTTTTTTTTTTTTTTTTTTTGGCTCCAGCATGAAGCATGTAGGATCTTAGTTCTTCCAGAGCTCAAACCCGCGCCCCATTCAGTGGAAGTGCAGAGTCCTAAGCACTGGACCACCAAGGAAGTCCCTAGCCAACATTTTAAAATCAGTTCTTGGCATGCTCCTGGACCCTAGTAGAAAAGGGCATCTGACTATGGGACGGCAAATGATCACATGTTGTCACCAAACGTTCCATTATGAAGTAGATACTGTCATGTCTGCACAATGATGGGTGAGCTCACGAGCAGTTCAGCATACAGCGGAAGTGGGCTGCAGAGGACTCAGGGAGTAGAAGCTGCACAAGTCAGCTGCCCAGCACCCCTACCAATGTTGCACCAAACCTCTCGCAGCTGATATCTATACCCTTTGAGGAGCTGATGAAGGATGAAAGAATTTGAACTTGTTTCCTGGATGGGTCAGCATGTTGTGAGGCTAGAAGTTAAAAATGGGCTGCTTTGGCACTAACATTCTTCTCAAAGGGGATCCTTTCTCAAAGACAGAAGAGAATAGTGAAGGAAATTCTCCCAGTGGGCACAGGCTATTTTGAAAAGACCTGAGTAAGAATATACATACCCATGGCAACAGAGATTGGCTTAGTTTATTGTTCAGGGGACTGGGAAGAATGATATTGAAATATTGATGACAAGGAGACCTGGGAAAGAACTATGTAGATGGACCTAAGGACTGGGAACATGAGCAAGTAGACAACAGGTGGGTAGATATCAGTGGGTCTCTGTCTTAGGCCACCCATCCAGTGCTTACCCACTGGAATTATAATGATTAGCATTACAGGGGAGAGGTAAGGGACAAATAGCATGGACCCCATCAAACCAAGGATTATCTACTGGTGTTGCTGAATAAAGGAATTGCCAGCAATAGAGACCCACACTGAGCCTCTACTATGATACCTTATAATGGATATAATGGGTATGATGTTTCCAGGAAACTTTTATTGTGACAAACAATTTTATTTAATGAATTTTTTAACTGTCACTGTATGTTTCCATGAAAAAATATAATTGTTGGAAGCAGAAACATTACTATTTATAAATATATAGAAGAAATAAGTATTCAATGGAAAATAATCACCAAATATTAATGGTGTGTCTCAGCACAGTAATGATGCTGAAACATTATCATTATTACTGACTTGTATCAAACTACATTAAAATAATGAAATTGAAAATCCTGTTATTGATACTCCAGTGAAGAAATATATGCACACTGTGATAGACATGTTTATTTGCTCAGTTGTGTCTGACTTTTTTTGCCATCCTTTAGACTGTAGCCCAGCAGGCTCCTCTGTCCATGGGATTTTTCAGGCAAGAATACTGGAGTGGGTTGCCATTTCCTTCTTCAGGGGATCTTGCCAACTGAGGAATAAAACCCACATCTTCTGTGTCTCCTGCATTGCAGACAGATTCTTTCCCCACTTTTCCCACTAAGCTATCAGGAAAGCCCCATACACATGGATGTAAAATAATGATACTTTAGGTAAAGTAACCAACATGTCTCTGTGTTACCTTTTGTCTTAGAACTCACAGCATGACACTAATTGTAAGTACAACTTCACTGAGGTTTATTAAAGTGTGAATGCTTTTCTCCTACAACTTTCTAAACTATTTAGAGGCATCTTCATCTGCAAAATATACACATTCTCTCTGCCCACACAATTCGCATCCTCATTCTCAAAGAAAAGGGACACTGATATAGAAAATAGTAATGATTTCAATATACACACTTTACTTGGCAGAGGGTGAATTTTCTCAAAATATAAAGGTCAGTAGTTCAGCATTTTTCTGTTGGAACACAATAAATAAGTAGGAGACATTGCTTGCACTGACCATCCAAATTTTAATCCAACAATATGTATCAGACAATAGCATGAGGGATTTCTCTCAGGTCTAGTATTGTTATCTTAAACCCACCTGAATCTGAGTCTATTTACACACTTTCAGAGAGTTGGTATCTGTTAAATACTTCTCATACATTGAAATTCTTAACTACAATATATTAATGATGCTCAAATAATAAGCAAGCTACCAGACTAGATAACTGAGTAATGCCAAAAACTATAGGGAAGTAGAAATTCACGAGCTTTGTTTATATAAACCAGAAAAGTAATATGAGTTTTTCAGCTATTGATATCCTAAAAAAGCAAGCAAATAAGAATAGTCTAGGGAAGAAATACAAAAAGTAAAATAAAAATGTCTGCAAAGGCTCTAAGGCTAGATTTGTTTTTTTCTTGGCCATGTCATGTGGCATGTGAGATATTAGTTCCCTGAACAGGGATTGAACCAGTGCCCCCTCCATTGGAAGTGCAAGTCTTAACCACCAGAAAACCAGAGAAGTCCCTAGACAATATTTTTTAAGGCAATTTCTTATAATTTTCAAAAGACAGGCAATTTCTAGGCTACATAAATTGATCTATGACATGAAGATGGCTGGTGTGATCCTAAATTTTACAATATAACTATACCCTAACAGACTAATAAATGTACATATGCATGTGTGTATTATAAATTTGTCTATTGAATATGTGTTTTTATTTAAGATGAAATTAAATGGTGTCTAAACTTAAGAAATATTGCATTCCTTTAGTAGAATATTCTAAGATATACACATAATCTTCTACCAAGTTTTTATCCATCAATTCATCTGTTGTATCAATATTAATAAAATATATGATATGACTTGTAGAAAAAGAAAACTTGAATATCTATTCAACTAGACTGCTGAATAGAAAGAAATTGAGCAATTTTGGAAAGCTATTTGTTCAAATTCATTAAATTTTAAAATGTGAATATGCTCTGACCAGCAAATTAAGTTCTAGGAAATGCTATAAAGAGCAATCTACAAAGGGTTATATGTAGAAGTGTATTAACTGCAGCAAGATTTGTAATAATATAATGAAATATATTAAATTTTCATCAATACAAAATTGATTAATTTTTATCTCCATAAATTGAAGTACATACAGCTGTTTTAAAAATGAAATGCATATTACTCACATAAATTAAAAAGTATTGATATCTACAGATATACATTTATATATAAATATATGATATATGTACATTCTATTTGTAGATGTTTGCCTGTGTATGCATGTATAGGCAATTTTTCCAAGATAGAGTTTATAAAATATAAGTTGCTAGTCATTGCACATTGTATAATATTCTTTTTATACTGGACTATAGTGATAGCTATAGTTAAAATAATGCATTACAATATATATGGAAGTGATTGACTTTTATAATTATTAAAAAAGCAATAATATATTTTATAACTGAACTAGCAGTCCTCTTTTAGATATCAATTATAAGAAAATAGTCAAAAATTCACTAAAAGATTTATGTTCAAAGTTGCTCATATCAGTGTTATTTTTAATTGCATAAAAAAAAATGGGATCCGGTAATATGTTCAATTGCAGGACAATAAGTTAATAAACTATGGAGCATTCAAATAATATATTTTAATCACTGAAAATATTTTAGAATATAATTAATGATCTTAGGAAATGCTTACAACATAATTCCAATTAACAAAGAGAAGATAAAATTAATAAAACATATAAATCAAGATTCTGTTTTTAAAATATTACCTGTACAAGCACATTAAAATTGGTGATAAATTAAGAGTTAAGAGTGAGAATGACAAATTGGCTTATTGGGAAAATTCTCCAAGAGATAATAGCTTAAAACACTGAAGAAATAAAAAGGAAAACAGTTATGCTAATCAGAAAGAACCATCTTCCTGGAGCTTGAACAATGTTGAGAAGTCAAGTAAAAGATTCCAGAAGAGTAAGTAGTATTCTCTAGGGTCAGTGTGCCAAATTGCTTCAGTTGTGTCCAACTCTGCATTGCTGTGGACTGTGGCCAACCAGGCTCCTCTGTCCATGAGATTCTCCAAACAAGAATACTGGAGTGGGTTGCCCTGCCCTCCTCCCAGGGATCTTCCTGACCCAGAGAAGGAAGTTTCTTATGATTCCTGCATTGCAGGCAGTTCCTTTACCACTAGTGGAGGGGCCCTTAGCGTGAGCAATATAATGTAAATCATCACGTTCTCAACCTCCATTTTGTCTGAGGTCTCCTAAACATTTACCGTATTATGATCCTGAAAAAATATTCAATAACACTACAAATATAATGACATACTTGGTGACTGAATTTGGCTAGAATATGCTCTAGGCTGCAGTGTTGTGGGTGCTGAGTGGGTTGGGGAAGTGATTAAATTCCCTAGGTAGATCTAAAAGAATTAAGGAGTCATGTGGGAATTTAAAAGAGAGAGAGAGAGAGAAATCAGAAGCTATAAAATTTGAAGAACACCAAATTTTCTGCTGGTGAAATTGGGTGTCTGAATCAAATTGTATTAAATCCCTGATGATATGGAAATCCAAAGGCAACACTTGAGCAGAGGGAGAATATACAAAATATATACATTTCCAAAGTATTAAATCCTTCCTATAATTCTTTAAACTTTGATAGACTCGACTATAGTGACTGATAAAGTTGTAAATGAAATGCTGCTTTGAGTTGTGGACTAATGGTTCAGATATATACTGGATTAAACTGTATTGATTTCATTAGAAGCAGCTAACACAAAGATTTCAGAGAAGGCAATGGCAACCCACTCCAGTACTCTTGCCTGGAAAATCCCATAGATGGAGGAGCCTGGTAGACTGCAGTCCATGGGGTAGCTAAGAGTCGGATAGGACTGAGCGACTTCACTTTCACTTTTCACTTTCATGCATTGGAGAAGTGAAATCGCTTAGTCATGTCTGACTCTTTGTGACCCCATGGACTGTAGCCTACTAGGCTCCTCTGTCCATGGGATTTTCCAGGCAAGAGTACTGGAGTGGGTTGCCATTGCCTTCTCCAGAAGATCTTCCCAACCCAAGGACTGAACCTGGGTCTCCCGCATTGTAGGCAGACGCTTTACCATCTGAGCGACCAGGGAAGTCCTGGTGCACTGGAGAAGGAAATGGCAATCCACTCCAGTGTTCTTGCCTGGAAAATCCCAAGGATGGTAGAGCCTGGTGGGCTGCTGTCTAAGGGGTCGCACAGAGTCGGACATGACTGAAGCAATGTAGCAGCAGCAGCACAAATATTTACTTAAATATTAAAAATGTCAATGTCTTCAGATACTAGGTAGCTTTTAGTGAATATCTGGACTTCCCCGGTGGCTCAGCGGTAAAGAATCCACCTACCAATGGAAGAGACTTGGGTCCAATCCCTGGGTCAAGAAGATACCCTGGAAAGGAAATGGAAACCTTCTCTAGCATATTTGCTTGGGAAATTCCAAGGACAGAGGAGGTAGGCAGACTATAGTCCATGGGGTAGCAAAAGAGTTGGGTGTAACTTAGCAACTAGCAACAACAAGTGAATACCGAGTGTATTAATTTGCTAGGGCTTCCATAATCATATATCATAAACTGGGTGACTTGAACAACAGAAATTTATTTCCTCACAGTTCTGGAAGCTAGATGTCCCAGAGCAAAGTGCTAGCACATTTAGTTTCTCAAGATGCCTCTCTTCTTATCTGCCTTCTGCTATGTCCTCACAAGGCCTGTGCCAGACTATTCTTTCCTTTTGTTATAAGGGCACCAATCAATTTGCATGTTGGATGCTCTTCTTTTGGATTACTTTATGACTCTATATGGCAGCAAATTTGGAAAACTCAACAATGGCCACAGGACTGGAAAAGGTAGTTTACATTCCAATCCCAAAGAAAGGCAATGCTAAAGAATGCTCAAACTACCACACAATTGCAGCCATCTCACACACTAGTGAAGCAATACTCAAAATTCTCCAAGCCAGGCTTCAATAATATGTGAACCATGAACTTCCAGATGTTCAAGCTGGTTTTAGAAAAGGCAGAGGAACCAGAGATCAAATTGCCAACATCCCCTGATCATCAAAACAGCAAAGGAGTTCCAGAAAAACATCTATTTCTGCTTTATTGACTATGTCAATGCCTTTGACTGTGTGGATCACAATAAACTGTGGAAAATTCTGAGAGAGATGGGAATACCAGACCACCTGATGTGCCTCTTGAGAAATCTATATGCAGTTCAGGAAGCAACAGTTAGAACTGGACATGGAACAGTAGACTGGTTCCAAATAGGAAAAGGAGTACGTCAAAGCTGTATATTGTCACCCTGCTTATTTAACTTATATGCAGAGTACATCATGAGAAATGCTGGGCTCGATGAAACACAAGCTGGAATCAAGATCGCTGGGAGAAATATCAATAAACTCAGATATGCAGATGATACCACCCTTATGGCAGAAATTGAAGAACTCAAGAGCCTCTTGACGAAACTGAAAGAGGAGAGTGAAAAAGTTGGCTTAAAACTCAACATTCAGAAAACTAAGATCATGGCATCTGGTCCATCACTTCATGACAAATAGATGGAAAAACAGTGGAAACAGTGACTGACTTTATTTGGGGGGCTCGAAAATCACCACAGATGGTGACTGCAGCCATGAAATGAAAAAGATGCTTACTCCTTGGAAGGAAAGTTATGACCAACCTCAGTTCAGTTCAGTTCAGTCGCTCAGTCAGGTCCGACTCTTTGCAACCCCATGAATCACAGCACACCAGGCCTCCCTGTCCATCACCAACACCCGGAGTTCACTCAAACTCATGTCCATCAAATCTTTGATGCCGTCCAGCCATCTCATCTGTCATCCCCTTTTCCTCCTGCCCCCATCCCTCCTAGCATCAGAGTCTTTTCCAATTAGTCAACACTTCTCATGAGGTGGCCAAAGTACTGGAGTTTCAGCTTTAGCATCATTCCTTCCAAAGAACACCCAGGACTGATCTCCTTTAGAATGTACTGGTTGGATCTCCTTGCAGTCCAAGGGTCTCTCAAGAGTCTTGTCCAACACCACAGTTCGAAAGCATCAATTCTTCGGTGCTCAGCTTTCTTCACAGTCCAACTCTCACATTCATACATGACCACTGGAAAAAACACAGCCTTGACTAGACGGACTTTTGTTGGCAAAGTAATATCTCTGCTTTTCAATTTGCTATCTAGGTTGGTCATAACTTCCCTTCCAAGGAGTAAGCGTCTTTTAATTTCATGGCTGCAGTCACCATCTGCAGTGATTTTGGAACCCAGAAAAATAAAGTCTGACACTGTTTCCACTGTTTCCCCATCTATTTGCCATAAAGTGATGGGACCAGATGGCATGATCTTCGTTTTCTGAATGTTGAGCTCTAAGCCAACCTTTTCACTCTCCTCTTTCACTTTCATTAAGAGGCATTTTAGTTCCTCTTCACTTTCTGCCATAAGGGTGGTGTCATTTGCATATCTGAGTTTATTGATATTTCTCCCAGCAATCTTGATTCTAGTTTGTTTTTCCTCCAGCCCCGCATTTCTCATGATGTACTGTGCATATAAGTTAAATAAGCAGGGTGACAGTATACACCCTTGACATTCTCCTTTTTGCTATTTGGAACCAACCTGGACAGCATATTAAAAAGCAGAGACATTACTTTGCCAACAAAGGTCCATCTCGTCAAGGTTATAATTTTCCCAGTAGGCAAGTACGGATGTGACAGTTGGACTATAAAGAAAGCTGAGTGCAGAAGAATTGATGCTTTTGAACTGTGGTGTTGGAGAAGACTCTTGAGAATCCCTTGGACTGCAAGGAGATCCAACCAGTCCATCCTAAAGAAGATCAGTCCTCGGTATTCATTGGAAGGACTGATGTTGAAGGTGAAATTCCAATACTTTGGCCACCTGAGGCAAAGAGCTGACTCATTTGAAAAGACGCTGATGCCAAGAAAGATTAAAGGCAGGAGGAGAAGGGGACAATAGAGGATGAGATGGTTGAAAGGCATTACTGACTCAATGGAGATGAGTTTGAGTAAACTCCAGGAGTTGGTGATGGACAGGGAGGCCTGGAGTGCTGTGATCCATGGGGTTATGAAGAGTTGGACACAACTGAGCGACTGAGCTGACTGACTAATGACTCCGTTAATACCTTACATACAAAAATCTGTTCATTGCATTTCTATCAATTAAGTATTTGTTGTTGTTCAGTCACTAAGTCATGTCAGACTGTGTGCAACCCCATGGACTATAGCCCACCAGGCTTCCCTGTCCTCCACTATCTCTTAGATTTAGCTCAAATTCACATCCATTGAGTCAGTGATACTAACCAACCATTTCATCCTCTGCCACCCTCTTCTCCTTTTGCCTTCAATCTTTCCCAGCATGAGGGTCTTTTCCAATGAGTTGGCTCTTCATATCAGGTGGCCAAAGTATTGGAGTTTCAGCTTCAGCATTAGTCCTTCCACTGGATATTCAAGACTGATGTCCTTTAGGATTGACTGGTTTGATCGCCTTGTAGTCTAAGGGACTCTCAAGAGTCTTTCCCAGCACCATAGTTCAAAAGCATCAGTACTTTGGCTATCAGCCTTCTTTATGGTCTATCTCTCACATTCATACATGACTACTGAAAAAACTATAGTTCTGACTACACAGACCTTTTTCAGACAAATGATGTCTTTGCTTTTTAACATGTTGTCTAGGTTTGTCTAGGTTTCCGTCCAAAGAGCAAGCCTCTTTTAATTTCTTTGCTGCAGTCTCCACCATCAGCAGTGATTTTGGAACCCAAGAAAATAAAATCTGCAACTACTCCCACTTTTTCCCCTTCTATTTGCTATGAAGTGATAGGACTGGATGCCATGATCTTAGTTTTTTTAATGTTGTATGCATTATTTGAAAAGAAATATACTAAAAGTAAATGTACCAAACTGAAGCTTGTTTTTTTTTTGTTGTTGTTGTTTTTTATTTATTTATTTTTTAGTCAAGTTACTGAGAAGAAAGAACTAAAAAAAATAATAGGTATATTATTCCTTGAGATAAATTTATCAAGTAGATTGATGATGATTTGAATCAGTCTGGTGAAGAAATATCTAAACCACCTTTCAGGAATAAAAGAATAAAAGGGTGAAGTATTCTAAAAATGATACTACCACCTAGGAGAATTGGTAAAATCCAAGTTCTTTTTACCTATTCTACAAATCCTCCTACTAGCATGACCTAATCTGAAAAGGGAATCTCTGAATGGGCAACTTCCCAAGTGAGACCAGAAAGAAAAATAGGAATTAGCTAATAATAGTGAAGAACATTCCCAAGAAGATAATCCAATTATTGCCTTGAAATTGATAAAACAAATTGCTTTTGAATCAAAGTATCCTTTTTCCATTGCAAACAAAATGTTTATCTTTGCCCTTTTGATTTAGGTAAACAGAATAACATCTCTCTGTTTTACTTCATTAAAATCCTGTAGTTTGTATTTCATATTGTCTCAATTATGGACGAACTAGTTTGACTCTAATTTTCTGTTTTTTTTTTTTTTTAATAAATTCCTTAAACAAATGGGACTATAAATAAAACTATAGGTCTCATATTCTCTTGTGCCTTATATCATTACAGTTTTAATATTAGTATAAAAGGAATTAAAGTAGCTAAAATTAAAGCAAAACTGCTACAGATCCAGTGACTACATGCACTCTGACAGCTTATTAGTTTGGTAGTATGCTATACTGGGTAATATTTGGCGTGCATCAAAGCTGTGAACATACTCAAGGTAATGCTTTCTTTTTGAATAATATGTCATGGATAGTTAACTGTTTATTAAAGCTTGCATACTGATGCAACTAAATCAATCCATGGCATACCCTGACCATCAAGAATGTTACCAAGGTCATGGAACTACAGAACAGAGCCAGGAGCATGGTGGGAGTTTGGGGGGTGGGGGTGGGAGAAGTGTGGTCATTCAAATGGAACCAGACTTTAATCAGTTGTTTTAAGTTGGTTTTTTTTTTTTTTCCTCATAAAAAGCAGATAGAGCCTACTTCCCTAGTGGCTCAGATGGTAAAGAATCCACCTGAAATGCAAGAAACCTGGGTTCAATCCCTGGGTTGGGCAGGTCCCCTGGAGGAGGGCATAGCAGCCTACTGCAGTATTCTTGCCTGAAGAATCCCCATGGACAGAGGAGCCTTCAGGCTACAGTTCATGGGGTCACAAAGAGTCAGACACAACTGAATGACTAAGCAGCAGAGTTTACTTTGCTCCATTCAGTTCAGTTCAGTTCAGTTCAGTTGCTCAGTCGTGTTCGACTCTATGCGACCCTATGAATCACAGCACGCCAGGCTTCCCTGTCCATCACCATCTCCCGGAGTTCACTCAGACTCACGTCCATCAAGTCAGTGATGCCATCCAGCCATCTCATCCTCTGTCGTCCCCTTCTCCTCCTGCTCCCAATCCCTCCCTGCATCAGAGTCTTTTCCAATGAGGCAACTCTTCTCATGAGGTGGCCAAAGTACTGGAGTTTCAGCTTTAGCATCATTCCTTCTAAAGAAATCCCAGGGCTGATCTCCTTCAGAATGGACTGGTTGGATCTCCTTGCATTCCAAGGGACTCTCAAGAGTCTTCTCCAACACCACAGTTCAAACGCATCCATTACTTCCATATAAATCAGATGAGGCCTGTGCAATTGTCACACAATATTCTGAGGCAGTAAATACATCTATAAGGTTTGGAAATTTTATTTAGGCTCTTGCACAGAAGTCTTAGAAGGTACTGGGGTTTTGGCTTTAGGTTTGGGTTCTAGGAAGCTGGATCTATATTGCCCATTCAACTTTGGTTACTCTTTTCCTTGTTGTTGGATGGACTCCTGACTCAAAACAAGAACCATGGTTGGAAAAGCCTCTAAGAATTCATCTGGCTTTCCGGAAACTTTTCTGAGATATCCTGTCTCCTTTGCCAAGTGAACACAACCAGGCTGAGCCTTGCTTTTTAAGTAAGTGCCAATTATAACAGTAGATCTTAGAAACCCAGATTATGGTTGTTGCTATGAACCTTATTAATCAGTAAATTTTTTATATAAGGAAAAACCCTGGTGGATCAAGGGTAAAGATTCCATCCACAGTGCAAGAGATCCAGGTTCCATCCTTGGGTCAGGAAGATCCCCTGAAGGAGGAAACGACAACCCATTCCAGTATTCTTGCCTGGAGAATCCTGTGGACAGAAGAGCCTGGCAGGCTACAGTCCATGGGATCACAAAAGATTCGGGCATGACTTAGCAACTAAACCACCACCAAGGAAACTGAGAGATACCCCAAGGGAAAAACAGCAACAAAAGATGGTGCTAGTTCAGTTCACTCGTTCAGTCATGTCCAACTCTTTGCGACCCCATGAATTGCAGCATGCCAGGCCTCCCTGTCCATCACCAACTACCCAAGTTCACTCAGACTCACGTCCATCGAGTCCATGATGCCATCCAGCTATCTCATCCTCAGTCGTCCCCTTCTCCTCCTGCCCCCAATCCCTCCCTGCGTCAGAGTCTTCTCCAATGAGTCAACTCTTTGCATGAGGTGGCCAAAGTACTGGAGCTTCAGCTTTAGCATCATTCCTTCCAAAGAAATCCCAGGGTTGATCTCCTTTAGAATGGACTGATTGGCTCTTCTTGCAGTCCAAGGGACTCTCAAGAGTCTTCTCCAACACCACAGGTCAAAAGCATCAATTCTTTGGCGCTCAGCCTTCTTCACAGTCCAACTCTCACATTCATACATGACCACAAAAAAACCATAGCCTTGACTAGACGGACCTTAGTCAGCAAAGTAATGTCTCTGCTTTTGAATATACTATCTAGGTTGCTCATCACTTTTCTTCCAAGGAGTAGGCATCTTTTAATTTCATGGCTGCAGTCACCATCTGCAGTGATTTTGGAGCCCCCCAAAATAAAGTCTGACATTTTCCATTGTTTCCCCATCTATTTCCCATGGAGTGATGGGACCGGATGCCATGATCTTCGTTTTCTGAATGTTGAGCTTTAAGCCAACCTTTTCGCTCTCCTCTTTCACTTTCATCAAGAGGCTTTTTAGCTCCTCTTCACTTTCTGCCATAAGGGTGGTGTGATCTGCATATCTGAGGTTATTGAGATTTCTCCCAGCAATCTTGATTCCAGCTTGTGTTTCTTCCAGTCCAGCGTTTCTCATGATGTACTCTGCATAGAAGTTAAATAAGCAGGGTGACAATATACAGCCTTGACATACTCCTTTTCCTATTTGAAACCAGTCTGTTGTTCCATGTCCAGTTCTAACTGTTGCTTCCTGGCCTGCATACAGATTTCTCAAGAGGCAGGTTAGGAAGTCTGGTATTCCCATCTCTTTCAGAATTTTCCACAGTTTATTGTGATCTACACAGTCAAACGCTTTGGCATAGTCTAGCTCTTTACATATGGTACTGGAAGGAGACATTCATTTAATTTTAACCTGTAAGCTTGATATTAAGTTCAAGGAAGATTCAAGAGAGTGAACTGATTCATCCAGATGGTTACAGCAATTTCTGGAAGTTGAAAAATAAATCAATAATGGAAACAATTGAGGAACCTCTTCCAAATGGGTGAAGCAACTACATAATATGTTTGTGCCGATGTGGAAAATTTAAGTCAACAGAAACATTTTCCAGGTTCTCTTCAGTATATTGCAGAATGACACAGTTTGTGTGTGAAGGTAAGGGGAAATAAAACTGGCACATTCAATGCTTGGACAGTCCATTAATGGGCATAAGCTGGATATATTTACCTTTAAAGGGAAGTACTAAGAAGATATGCACAAACGAGAAGTCAAGGATAAGTCCAGCTTTGTATTAGATATTATATCCACAATAAGTAGGGTAACCACATACTTTGTTTTCCAAACCGGTGCACTCTTAAAACAGTAAACATAAACCAGCACTGACCTGGGCAAATTGAATGTGTGGTCCCTGTAACAATAGAGTTTGCATTTTGTATTAAATTTTTCCTCTCAGTCGGTATTAATGCACATGATTTATGTAAATAGCATGTATTTTTGTCAGTCAAATCACTATGATATAACTCTTACTACCCTGTTGATGCTGACAGGAGGATGTTAGGAAGACCCGTTTATGAAAAAATAAGCTTCTCAGGTGGTGCCGTGTTAAAAAATCCACCTGCCAATGCAAGAGACACAGGACAGGTGGACTTTTTTTCTTTTTAAACCAGAGCAAAGCTAACCAATACAAGAAACCTTCAAATAAGTGGTAAATATAAGTAGGTTAATTGCAATTTAAAGGAAATAAGGTAAACATATCTTCTTTTTAAACTCTGTATTGATGTAGTGTTGCAAAATTAAAATCTAATAATGCTGAGAGGCTTATGAATGAGTACAATGAGCCTAAACAGTTAGCAAGACTATTAACCTTTAATTTAATAACTTGAAAATACCCATAAATGTGGATCCTAGCCAATGTACTTTATTCTCTTGAATTAAAAATAGGTTCCACTCCATACCGTTGAAAGAAAAATCTCAGTACGATGTTAAGTCACATTGAAATTAGGCAGAGAACATGAAGAGTTCCATCAGAAAGCTTGTCCCCTTATACAAACACTTTTAAGAATAGAGAGCCATTTGTCAATTGAGAGTTTTCATGATCTCTGGTTAATACTTTTTAGCTAGAAATCACAGGGAGATTAGAAAATAACTAGCCATATGTGAAAGGCTTTCAAGGAAAATAATTGCTGGTCTGACTTGATGAAGCACCTCTTCCTCAGTGGGAAAATAGACCTGGACTTGAGATGTGTAGTATACTAAGTTCGTGTCCTTTCAGTAACAATCAGCCATGGAAAGAAAAGGAGCAGTTAATAAGGAAATTAATGAAAGAGACAATAGCTGCACTTTTGCTTGGCCTCATTAACATCTGATGAAACTTTTAACCTTCATGCAATAATAACTGCCAGTAGTACGATGATCGTAATTAAGTGCTGAGGAGAAAAGACACAGGGGGTATAGGTCTACAGAGGGCTTTGCCAAGTGAAAATGACCTGGTGAAAGGTGCCTTGCTTGTTGCAGGGGAGTACCACAAACCTAGACTTTGATTTGGTGGTGGTGATAGTGACAGCAAGAATTCAGAGCTGGTCTTCTTACTAAGTCCATTAATGGGCATAAGTTGGATATATTTTTAGAAAGACCAATCTGTAATAACTGTTGCCTAGTGGACATATCTATATAAAACTGTTAGAGAGGCTGTGGTCTGATCAGGAGGCTAGGATCACATGAGAATATTTGCATCCTATTATAAATACAATTTATTTTATCTAGTATAGGAAGACCTAGCCAGTTTTGATAGGAGATAGAAAGCTAAATAAATGGATAGATAGATAGATGATAAAATATGCAGAAGGGGGTTGTAAATTCTATGAGAACATAAGGATTTCAGGAGTTAATGCCATTATAATTTCAGGGAGAAAATCATGGATCACTCAGATTCCACAGGCCTTGGAAATTGTGTCAGGAGGCTGAGTTAAATGTCCTATAAGACTTTGAAAGTGAAAGTGAAAATCACTCAGTCATGTCCGACTCTTTGCAACCCCATAGACTATACAGACCATGGAATTCTCCAGGCCAAAATACTGGAGTGGGCAGCCATTCCCTTCTCCAGGGGATCTTCCCAACCCAGGGATTGAACCCAGGTCTCCCGCATTGCAGGTGGATTCTTTACCAGCTGAACCACAAGGGAAGCCCAAGAAGTTTATTGTGGTGGTGGTTTAGTTGCTAAGTCCTGTCCAACTCTTGTGACCCCATGGACTGTAGCCTGCCAGCTCTGTCCATGGACTTTGAAAGTAAAGGAAAATTTCCCCTGATGATTGTAAACATTGCTATGAATCTAGGAACAAAATGCTATTCTGATTTGGTGAATTGATCAACACTTTCAGGCCCAAGATGGGTTGAGTATAGGGGTAGATAAAAGATATAACTTCAAAATCACAACAAAATACAAAATGCAATAGATATGAGACCTGTGAAGACCAGTGTAGGGCTTCCCAGGTGGCTCAGTGGTAAAAAAAAACCACCTGCCAACGCAGGGATATATATGAATTTGATCCCTGGGTGGGGAAGATCCCCTGGAGGAGGAAATGGCAACCCACTCCAGTATTCTTGCCTGGAGAAATCCATGGACAGAGGAGACTTTATGGGTGGCAGAGAATTGGACATGATTTAGCAATTAAACAACACAACAAATACCAGTGTGGGAGTGAGGGAATATTGTAGAGCAGCTTTTCGGTTACATTAGAAGGCTGCCTGGGACTTCCCAGGTGGGACTAGTGATAAAGAACCTGTCTGCCAGTGCAGGAGACATGAGACATGGTTTGATCCCTGCATTCAGATAATCCTCCAGAAGAGGGCATGGCAACTCACTCCAGTATTCTTGCCTGGAGTATTCCATTGACAGAGAAGTTTGGCGAGTTACACTTCATAAGGTTACAAAGAGTCAGACATGATTGAACTGATTTAGCATGCATGCCATGGCAACCCACTCTAGTACTCTTGCCTGGAAAATCCCATGGACGGAAGAACCTGGTAGGCTGAAGTCCATGGGGTCACAAAGAGTAGGACACCACTGAGTGACTTCACTTTCACTTTTCACTTTCATGCACCAGAGAAGGAAATGGCAATCCACTCCAGTGTTCTTGCTTTGTGAAACCCCGGGACGGGGGAGCCTGGTGGGCTGCTGTCTATGGGGTCACACAGAGTCGGACACGACTGAAGTGACTTAGCAGCAGAAGCAGCATGCATGCACGAATAAATGGGACCATTATTTTATTTGCATTATAATAACAGTAATTTCTCCAGAATGAACAGAGGCTTTCCTCACCAAATATCAATCTATTAAGGTCACTGCAGAGATTCTAGCATGTGGACTTTCCTATAAAACACATTTCTCTAAAATTATGTATTAAAATGACCAGTCCACCTTTAAAGTAGAAAACTTGAAGGAATTATGATTATATTTTCATTTCTATATATGCCTTACATATTGTAGTAACCCAAAATCAGCTGGGAAATTATAAAATAAAATTACTTTAAAAGGGAAGAAACATATTCAGTTCTACCACTTGCCTTTTATGCTGACATGAGATCTAGAAGAAATCATGCTACTTACTTTATGAGTTTTTGGAAATCTTCCCCCCCATACACACACACCCTTGTTTTTTACATATTTGCAAGTCACAGATAGTTTCAATTTCTTTCCCCCCCAACCCCCAGGAAGGAAAACTGAACTTTTTTTATTTTTTTTAATTAAAGTACAAATCCTTTTAAGGAAGTCCATGTTTCATCTTGTTAACAATGAAGGTATCTCATACATAATAAATGAACTTTTGCTCCATGCCAAAATTAACTTATCTTAGTTGTACTTGGATAAACTCATGTGCGTGCATGCGTGGTAAGTCACTTCAGTGGTGTCTGACTCTGTGTGATCCTATGGAGTGTGGCCCGCCAGGTCCCTGTGTCCATGGGGTTTCCCAGGCAAGAATACTGGAGTGGGTTGCCATGCCCTCCTCCAGGGGATCTTCCCCCACCCAGGGATTGAGCCTGTGTCTCTTGTGCCTCCTGCAGTGGCAGGCAGGTTCTTTACCACTAGTGCCACCTGGGAAGCCCAGAAAAAACTCATAAAGAGTCAAAATTTCTAATACACATAAGAGCATGAATCTAATGTCTAAGTGGGTGTGGCATGATGTAGAACCTGATCTAACTTTCCTGGATGAAGGAACATAAATTAGAAAATAAGCTTAGAGAATTTACATGTTTGTCTCAAACCTAAGTGCCAAAGACAGTTTTTTGCCGAGTTGTATGTGGCTACAAACAATATCTACACAGGCACAATATCATAAAAGAAGTCTGTTTCTGTAATCCTGAAATCCCCTTCTGTACTGAAGCATCCTTTATAGCTTTGTTGAATCTACTGAGATAATGGTTATTTTATCAGTTTATACATTATGCATGATATACTATTTACTCAAGACACATAGAAAATAAATACGATAAAAGTTGGCTCAATCAAAGAATTAATATATATTCAGGAAATAAAGGAAACATGTTTTATAAAAGGCCAAATAAAAGGCTTTTCCCTGGTAGCTCAGTCAGTAAAATAGTTTGCCAGCAACGCAGGGGACCCAGTTTCAATTCCTGGGTTGGGAAGATTCCCTGGAGAAGGCAAAGGCAACCAGTCTAGTATTCTTGCCTGGAGAATTCCATGGACAGAAGAACCTGGTGGGCTACAATCCATGGGGTCACAAAGAGTTGGACAAGACTGAGTAACTAACACTTTCACTTTTTTTCTGAGAGAGTAATAAAAATATAATATGAGCTAGTGATTTTATTGAACATAGAGTTGGTGCCTTCCTCCCTCTCTTCATTCTTTTCTTCTCTCCTTCTTTCCTGTCTATCTCACATTCCTACACCAACCTATATTTTTCTGCTCTCTTCTTTTTGGCCTATTGGGGTTTATTTAGTTTTGATTTGTTATAAGTGGTCACTGTAAGATTATTACTTTAACAAGGTGATTCCAGATCTTGTTTTTACTTGTCCACACCAGTTTGGTATCCTTAACCTGTCATCTCTTTATGTGCACCCAGAGACGGGATGGTGCTAGAGACCCAAAACTGAACCTAGAAGATTCTGGAACTTACTGGTATCTCCCTTCCTCTTTCTATTTGTAGCTGTCCCAAAACTATTTGAGAGATCTGGACCTTTGTTTTCCAAAGAAAGAAAATTAAAATCTAATTAGGGATTTCACCACTGGAGGGCTTGAGAGGAATACTCACTAAGGGGCTTTGATTTTAACACTGCTGCTGCTGCTGCTAAGTCACTTCAGTCATGACCGACTCTGTGATCCCACAGATGGCAGCCCACCAGCCTCCCCCATCCAGGGGATTCCCCAGGCAAGAACACTGGAGTGGGTTGCTATTTCCTTCTCCCACTAGGAAAGTTTATTAACATAAAAAACAATAATTAGATCTTTTCCTTTAATATATTAGTATATTTTTCTAAAACTTTCTCACATATACTAGTCTCTGGTTTACCACATGTACAATGACCCTTAATGTCTAGAGTAATAAAAAACTCAAGTCCTAAGAATACTCAGTCAACTGAACTTTCTCAAATTCAGGGTGAATTAAAATCAATGAGGGTGATTTGAATCTCTAAAAGTATTTTCAGTATTTTATAATAAGAATTGGGCTTCCCTAATAGCTCAGTTGGTAAAGAATTTGCCTGCAATGCAGGGGACCCCGGTTCAATTCCTGGGTTGGGAAGATCTGCTGGAAAAGGGATAGGCTACTCATTCCAGTATTCTTGGGCTGCCCTTGTGGCTCAGCTGGTAAAGAATCTGCCTGCAATTCAGGAGACCTGGATTGGGGAAGTCAATCCTGGGGATCCCAACCTGATACTTAGGTTGGGAAGATCCTCTGGAGAAGGGAAAGGCTACCCACTCCAGTATTTTGGCCTGGAGAATTCCATGGATTGTATAGAATAAGAATTAAAAGTTAAGCAGTTTAATTCATTTCTGTCTTTGTTGTTGAATTTTTTTCTTTAATATGAAATTATACATAGTGTTGAGTCCAGACTGATAGCTTCTAAAACTAGAAGAAAAAAAAGATTTTCATAAATGTTGCTAGAATTTGGGATTCACAGCCCTTTAGAAATCTAGGAATTTAATGATGAGTAAAACAGACCTCATTTTGCTGTCATCAAAATATACAGTCTAGTGGGAGAAACAGCTATTGAAACTAATATGGTAAGTGTTGTGAAAGACAAGTGCAATGTGTTATAAATGAAGGCTTTGACTTAGCCTAGATAATGATCTTTAGTATTTCCCTGGGGAAAAAAAAAAAAAGTTTTATCTTTTCATTGAGATCAAAAGAATGAGGGGTTGGCTAACAGAAAAGAGAAAGAATGGTTTGGGCAGAGGGAACAATGTGTGTGATGGTCTGAATCAGGGAGCAGTATTGCTCACTAGCAGAAATGAAGGATGGTCAGAGAGGGAAAAAAACAGAAAACTGTTAGAAGATAAAGCTAGAGAGTGAATGGTGTTTGTACATATTGAAAGTGGGAAAGTCACTGAATAGTTACAAACAAGATGCATTTGCATTAGTAAGTGATTGATTTTCTTATACTGTGGAGAAAGGATTTGCAGGACAAAAAGGAAATAGGACCACTTAGAAGGGCGCTGCCTTAATTCAGGGAACAGATGATAATAGCTTGGATTAGGAACCTGGCAGAGAAGATGCCGAGAGGTACAAAGTCTAAGAGCCATTTAGGAGGTAAAATCAATAGAGCATCAGGATTTTCTGAGATGAGGGATGAGAGAGGAGAATGTCTTGAAGAATTCTCAGGTTTCCAACTTGTGCAACTGGATGGATGTTGTTATGGTTCATAGAGATGGGAGCCAGTAGAGAAAGGCTCTGTAAGTTCACTATTAAATATGGAGACATAAAAAAGGCAAGTATATATTTGGAGCTAGAATTCAAGAGAAAAGAGCTGAGATGTAGAAAGGCAGATATTAACATATTTAGTATGTACCTAACTACTGAAGCCATGGATATGGTTTGAATACTTAACTGAAAGCCACTGAGTGAGAAAGGATATATGACCTAGGACAAAGCAGAGAGAAATTCAACAATTAAAGATGGGGTAGAAGCAAATAGACCATCCGAGTGACTGAGAAGGGAGAGTTAGAAAGAATAAAGTCAGAAGAGTGGGACAGCAAATGAACCGAGGCAATATTCTGTTATTTGTTATTATTGCATGCATGCATTCTAAGTCCTCTCAGCCATGTCTGACTCTTTGTGACCCAACAGACTACAGCCCACCAGGCTCCTCTGTCCACAGGATTCTGCAGGCAAGACTATTAAGCGGGTTGCCATGCCCTCCTCACTTATTATTATATTACTGACTTTATTTTATAATAAGGTAGCACTTATTTTCGGAGAAGGCAGTGGCACCCCACTCCAGTACTCTTGCCTGGAAAATCCCAAGGGCAGAGGCGAGTGGTAGGCTGCAGTCCATGGGGTCGCTAAGAGTCGGACATGACTGAGTGACTTCACTTTCACTTTTCACCTTCATGCATTGGAGAAGGAAATGGCAACCCACTCCAGGGTTCTTGGCTGGAGAGTCCCAGGGAGGGGAGCTTTGGGCTGCCGTCTACGGGGTCGCAAAGAGTCAGACACGACTGAAGCGACACAGCAGCAGCAGCAGCAGCAGCACTTATTTTATTTAGAAGTTGAAGTTTAATGTTGATTTAGAAGCAGTGTGAAATGCTTCTGAAATACTGGGCAAAGTGAAAACGAGAAAACATTATCTGGACTTACTGACTTGAAGATCAGTGATCACAAAAGAAAGCTCTCTGAGTAGAGAAATCAGTAGACAGGATGGAATGCAGTAAAGAATGAGAGAAGGATAAAGAAATTCCTTAAAGAAGCTAGGCTCTGAAGGTAAAACAGGATGCTAGATGGGTAGGAAATTTATTTTAAAGGAGAAAAGTTTTTTTAATCATTTAAGGTTAGAAAGATTCCAGCCTGCTTCAATGCCAATGAAAAAGATAAAGCAAATAGGGAGTGAGCGATATACAGATAACTAACGAGATAAAGAGGAGGCAGAAGTAGCTGAAATGCAGAACCTCTTTGTTTCTGAAAAGGAGTACTAACAGAGGTACATATCCTAAAAATGAATGTTTAAACACCCTAAGTCCTTTCTGAATGTTCATAGGTAATAACTCATTCAATCCACAGCCAGCCACATAACCCAGAAACAACCAATATTCCCATTTTATAGATGAGAGACTAAGTTGTCAGAGGTCAATTCTGTAACTGATAGAAGCAGCAATCAAAGCTGGAAAGCCAAGGGTCAATGTGATAGCCACCCCTTATCCTATCTCTCTATGTGGTCTTACAATTTCCCAGCATACTTGTAAGACCCCTTAGGGAAGCCTGTGTCAGGACCTCCATTGTTTTTCAGTAAAGATAAATATAATCTTCATAATGGAACCTTGTGATTATGCCAAATTTTAGATAAAGAAACAAAAGTTCAGAGGAGACAAGAAATGACCTAAATTTTATATATAGTATGGTAAAGACCAAATTTGAATCCAAATCTACATTTAAAGCCACTGACCTTTTGTCCTTGCCAAGATAAATGATTTTCAGATTTTCGTGGTTGAAAGCTGCTGTCCCACTGATCAGTTACTTCAAGATTGATCCCTCAACCCAGCTTTAGAAGAGAGCTTTCCTTTTTCCTGTTCTCTTTCTCCCCCCCTCCACCCCCCCAACCCCCGCCTCTGCAGCCTACTATAGTCATTCAGACTGTCACCCTTGTAGGTGCTCCCATAGTAACCCATACCTACTTCAATCACAGCACATCTCTTTGTACAATTAATTATGGAACAGAATAACTGTACAAGACTTCTTTTTTTAATAGGAAAGGCAACCAGTTGAAAAAGTAGCCTTGCTGACAGTAACCTGGAACAAATCTTGTAGATTAGCAAACCTTGCTTATTTTGATGTCTCAGCTTTGTGAAGGCTTTGAATAAATTATGTATGGAGCCCTGGGGCTTTTACAAACACAAGGAGTTGCCTTGAATCATTACACTCTGAGATCCAGTGCTGGATCAACATTCCCTCTAAGGAAAGGGGTGCCCTGTTCTTCGGGTAAAGACAACCAGAAGGACACCAAAGAAAGTTCTCAGGATGGGTAGCCTACGCTGAGCTGGTGGGGAGGATTTGGTGATTCTTATGTGGATCTTCAGCCTATATCAAAGGCTAAGAACTTCTGAGGCTCACCAGTTGTATTTGCCAGTCAGTAGCTGTGCTGGGGGAAAGCACTGAAAGTTACCCAGATGACCTTGGATTAATACTTGTGGACTTAGAAATATCAAAATTAGCTTGGATGATATTTAATACTTATGGACACCATTGCGGTTCTTGCAGTTTCTGTCTAGTTCTGCATCTCAGCAGCACTGAACAGGATTAGTCTTCTTACTGTGCCTGACCAGGTATAGAAAACCTGTTTCTTTGACACAGTGAGAAAAAGTGACAAACTTGATTTTCTTATCTTGGCATTAAAAGTCACAGACCCACTCCTTTTCTATCAACTGACTCAAATTTCTGTGACAGGACATCTTAAGAGCTGAATATTGAATTTATTTATCTATGCTTCTTCTATAAGCATCAAGGATTAATTAGGAAAATGAGGGTCAGTTTGTTACCACATGGTCAAGCAGGGTAAAAAAAATTGTTCCTTTCTAACTTCTCCACCATGAGAAGACCCTCCTGATTTATTTTTGCCTTTCTTGTACTTCAAACATCTGATCAAAGTGGAACTTAATAATTCTATCTTTAATAAGAAAAACAGGGAGAAGCATAACATACGCATTTTTTTCTTTGGTGGTAGGCTCCTATGGACATAGCTGTAAGGAATTATAATCGTTAATTCTTTTTTGACACCTGCAACATTATGCTAAGAATGTTACAAATATTGTCTCATTTACTACTTAAACAACTCTGTGGAATAAGTACTATTATTTGTTCAAAATAGAGAAATGCATTAAACTTTGTGGCCAGTATCCTGTGGTTAGTAATTAACAATATCAATATTAAATCAGGATTGAAAAATAACTACTACTGTTTCAGAGAAGCACAGAGTAATTCTGTACTGTAATCCTACCCATTATTTTGGGTCTTGTCAAAAGCAATATTTTAAACAGACAGTAAAAAGTAAAACTTCCTTCACTATCAATATGCTAAGCATTCATGCATACTCAGTTGTGTCCAGCTGTTTGCGGACCCAGTGGTCTTCAGCTTGCAAGTTCCTCTGTCCCTGGAATTTTCCATGCAAGATTCCTGGAATGGGTTACCATTTCCTACTCCAGGGATGATTCTGACCCAGGGATCAAACCTCCATCTCCTGTGTCTCCTGCATCAGTAGGTAGATTCTTTACCATTGAGTTACCTGGGAAGTCCATTTTAAGCATAAAAGTCTTGTATTTTCTTATCGGTGAATTATATTTGAGATGCAGAATAAAGATGTATTAAGTAACTAACACCAAAATTTTAACATTGATTCAGAAATGTGATTTTGAAAATATACTTAGAAATTTCAATAAATAATTTTTAATTATGCATCAATATTTTTGAAACACGATGATTATAAACTGTTTAATTAGAAATTTCATCTCAGCTGATAGTGAATAGATGTTATTGGTTGTATTTTTCTTGAGGAGTACATTATAAAACTTGTTCCATGTTCTCTCATGTTCTAAGCCATGTACACAAAAGTGGATGAATTCCACTAAAAGGAATCATACAATAACACAGAGGTTTACCTTGAATTGAATCAGAGTAATCAAATATTCTTTGTATAGGCTCTAAAGATATTTTACACCTGTCTTTCACTTTCATCTCTTCCTTTTATTCTCTCCCTTTCATAAATGGTATATGGTTTCAGAGAGTGGATGTAGCTTTACAGAAGTCAACTGATTGTTATTATAACATCTCCCACATTGCCACAAAGAAATGCATCACACTGTGTTTTGAATTATATAGTAGGTCACCATGAAAATCACTGATAACTGAGTTATAATCCTTAATAATAAGGGGAAAAATTAATCATATATGAATAAATAGTTCATTAAAAATTACATGGCTTTTCCTCCAGTTTTCTTCCTTTTCCTCTCTCTCCAATTCTTCAGGCCTTCCTGTTTCTCCTTTATCAGTCATTGACTCTTGAATGTGAACAGACACATTCAAGTTCACATTCAATGTGAACAGTCCTGGGCATTTATGTCTTCAGGGGCTTAAGTTTAGTTAAGGAGAAAATATCTAAGCAAACGAATTGCATAAGAAGGTAAAATCTTTTACATAAATAAAGCATTTGAAAGCTGTATTTTCAATTGTACCACCTAATATTTTGAATAATGAGGTGCTTTTCTAAATCAGCATCTTTAACAACTGAGCACTAATAAAAAATTATGAAAAACTGATTTTAATTAAAATTGTCCTTTAAATTACTATATTTTGCATTCTAAAATCTAAGAGCTAAACTGCATTACCTTCTAAATTGATATCAGATTATTTGGTTAGGTAAAGGGAGGGAAGAAATTTTAAAATCTATTTCTCATTGAAATATGTTTTCCAATGGCATCTTTTTTCATTTCAATGATTATCTTTATGGGAAAGTTTTTATACTATTTAATAAGATAAATTTCATTTATAATATTTAAATAACACTATACATCTGTGATTGGAGTAGGAAATGGAAACCCACTCCAGTACTCTGGCCTGGAAAATTCCATGGAGAGAAGAACCTGGCAGATTACAGTCCATGGGTTCACAAAGAGTTGGACATGATTGAGCACACACTTTTTAAACCTTTATACCTATGATAACATCCTTTCTGAAATATGGAGTAAAGAATTTGATATTTTCACTAAAGTTTAGTTATTTCAAGGTATTTGACTTCAGAATGTCTATAGCAAATTAGTGATGAGTAATTCTAACTAGGATCAGTTTCCTAAGGATCAGTACAGTGTACTTCTCATGAAACTAGACTGACATTAGGGATTTTTTGATTTTCAGTTCCTATTTACATAGTGTCACACGTATTAGTTTGCCCTAAGGAAGTGTCTCAAAATGAGTGCTTAAACAATAGAAATGTATATTTTCAATTTTCTAGGTCTAAAGTAAAGGTGTTGACAAGGGGGGTTCCTGCTGAGTGCTGTGGGTAAGGATCTGTTTAAGGTCTCTCTCCTTTACTTGTAGAGGCTGTCTTCATATTCAAATGGTGTCTCCCACAAGTGCCTATGGACAAATTTTCCCATTTTTATAAGGATATTAGTTATACTGGACTTGGGCCAACCTAACGACTGCGTGTTAACTTAGCCCACTACATTTGCAATGGCCCAGCTTCCCTGATGGTAAAGAAGCCACCTGCAGGAGACCCAGGTTTGATCTCTGGATCAGGAAGATGCCCTGGAGAAGGAAATGGCAACCCACCCCAGTAACCTTGCCTGGAGAATCCCTTGGACAGAGGAGCCTCTTCCATGGGGTCGCAAACAACTGGACACAACTGAGACTAACACTTTCACTAATTCCAAGTAAGGTTATTTTCTGAAACATGGTGAGTTTAACTTCAACACATGACTTGTGTGTGGACACTAGTCAACCTGTGACATCATAAAGATTGTATTTCATTCCATCTTTTGTGGAAATAAATGAAAAATAATGTCATGATCTTTGAATCTGGAATCTCTAATTGACAAAAAGACAGTAAATTAGCACTGTAGCTCAAATGGTAAAGAATCTGCCTGCAACGCAAGAGACCCAGATTTGATCTCTGGGTCAGGAAGATCCTCTGGAGAATGGAATGGCAATCCACTCCAGTATTCTTGCCTGGAGAATCCCATGAGCAGAGGAGCCTGGCGGGTTACAGTCTGTAAGATCACAGAATTAGACATGACTGAGGGACTAACACTATTATGAAAAAAAGTTGCTCTTTTTTTTTTTTTTTTTTTAATATTCTCTGTTGTATCTACTTGTATACCAAGAATTTGAACTGATGATTTAATATGCAACAGGGGCTTCCCTGATGGCTCAGTAGTAAGGAATTCACCTACAATATAGGAGGTGTGCGCTCAATCCCTGGGTGGGTAAGATCTCCTGGAGAAGGAAACGGCAACCCACTCCAGTCTTCTTAACTGGAGAATCCCATCGACAGAGGAGCCTGGAAGGCCATGGGGTTGCAAAGTGTGGGACATGACTTAGCAACTAACCAACAATAAAAATAACATCAAATGCATTTTGATTTGTTATGTTTTGTGCATGAAAGCTGGGGAAGGGGACTAGAGATGTTCAGTTCAGTTCAGTTCAGTCGCTCAGTCTTGTCTGACTCTTTGCGACCCCAAGAATCACAGCACTCCAGGCCTCCCTGTCCATCACCAATGCCCAGAGTTCACTCAGAGTTGCATCCATCAAGTCAGTGATGCCATCCAGCCATCTCATCCTCGGTCATCCCCTTCTCCTCCTGCCCCCAATCTCTCCCAGCATCAGAGTCTTTTCCAATGAGTCAACACTTTGCATGAGGTGGCTAAAGTACCGGAGTTTCAGCTTTAGCATCGTTCCTTCCAAAGAAATCCCAGGGTTGATGTCCTTCAGAATGGACTAATTGGATCTTGTTGCAGTCCAAGGGACTCCCAAGAGTCCTCTCCAACACCGCAGTTCAAAAGCATCAATTCTTCGGCACTCAGCCTTCTTCACAGTCCAACTCTCACATCCATACATGACCACAGGAAAAACCATAGCCTTGACTAGATGGACTTTAGTCGGCAAAGTAATGTCTCTGCTTTTGAATATGCTATCTAGGTTGCTCATAACTTTTCTTCCAAGGAGTAAGCATCTTTTAATTTCATGGCTGCAGTCACCATCTGCAGTGATTTTGGAGCCCCCAAAAATAAAGTCTGACACTGTTTCCACTGTTTCCCCATCTATTTCCCATGGAGTGATGGGACCGGATGCCATGATCTTCGTTTTCTGAATGTTGAAATTTAAGCCAACTTTTTCACTCTCCTCTTTCACTTTCATCAAGAGGCTCTTTAGTTCCTCTTCACTTTCTGCCATAAGGATGGTGTCATCTGCATATCTGAGGTTATTGAGATTTCTCCCGGCAGTCTTGATTCCAGCTTGTGTTTCTTCCAGTCCAGCGTTTCTCATGATGTACTCTGCATAGAAGTTAAATAAGCAGGGTGACAATATACAGCCTTGAAGTACTCCTTTTCCTATTTGGAACCAGTCTGTTGTTCCATGTCCAGTTCTAACTATGGCTTCCAGGCCTGCATACAGATTTCTCAAGAGGCAGGTTAGGTGATCTGGTATTCCCATCTCTTTCAGAATTTTCCACAGCTTATTGTGATTCACACAGTCAAAGGCTTTGGCATAGTCAATAAAGCAGAAATAGATGTTTTTCTGGAACTCTCTTGCTTTTTCCATGATCCAGCAGATGTTGGCAATTTGATCTCTGGTTCCTCTGCCTTTTCTAAAACCAGCTTGAACATCAGGAAGTTCATGGTTCACGTATTGCTGAAGCCTGGCTTGGAGAATTTTGAGCATTACTTTACTAGCGTGTGAGCTAGAGATGTTGGGGGTACTATGTTTGTGTGTGTTTATTGAACAAATTACTTTCCAATTAGCTTTGACCCCACAGGATTATTTCCAAGTGTCATTATCAAAGTATTATACTTGGGATATTTTGCTTTTCCTCACCCCATTCAACACACAAACTCACATAGCGCAGATTACAAAAATGTGAAGTATAAAATAAGTGATAATTCTAGATATAGATTAAGCCTCTCTTCATGGGTGGAGGAGCCTGGAAGGCTGCAGTCCGTGGGGTCACTAAGAGTCAGACATGACGAGCGACTTCACTTTCACTTTTCACTTTCATGCATTGGAGAAGGAGGTGGCAACCCACTCCAGTGTTCTTGCCTGGAGAATCCCAGGGCGGGTGAGCCTGGTGGGTTGCCGTCTATGGGGTCGCAGAGAGCTGGACACAACTAAAGTGACTTAGCAGCAGCAGCAGCAGCATGTATTTCTTTAACTTATATGCAGTGTACATCATGAGAAATGCTGGGCTGGAAGAAGCACAAGCTGGAATCAAGATCACTGGGAGAAATATCAATAACCTCAGGTATACAGATGACATCACCCTTATGGCAGAAAGCGAAGGGGAACTAAAAAGCCTCTTGATGAAAATGAAAGAGGAGAGTGAAAAATTTGGCTTTAAGCTCAACATTCAGAAAACGAAGATCATGGCATCTGGTCCCATTGCTTCATGGGAAATAGATGTGGAAACAGTGGAAACAGTGTCAGACTTTATTTTGGGGGGCTCCAAAATCACTGCAGATGGTGATTGCAGCCACGAAATTAAAAGGCGCTTACTCCTTGGAAGGAAAGTTATGACTAACCTAGATACCATATTCAAAAGCAGACATTACTTTGCCAACAAAGGTCCATCTAGTCAAGGGTATGGTTTTTCCTGTGGTCATGTATGGATGTGAGAGTTGGACTGTAAATAAAGCCGAACGCTGAAGAATTGATGCTTGTGAACTATGGTCTTGGAGAAGACTCTTGAGTTCCTTGGACTGCAAGCAGATCAAACCAGTACATCCTAAAGGAAATCAGTCCTGAATACTCATTGGAAGGACTGATGCCGAAGCTGAAGCTCCAAAACTTTGGCCATCTGATGAGAAGAGATCACTCATTAGAAAGGACTCTGATGCTGGGAAAGATTGAAGGCAGGAGGAGAAGGGGAAGACAGAGTCCAGATGGTTGGATGGCATCACTGACTCAATAGACATGAGTTTGAGAAAGCTCCAGGAGATGGTGAATGACAGGTAAACCAGAAGTCTTGGGGTCACAAAGAGTCAGACATGACTGAGCGACTGAACAACAATTTTCAACACTTTCTATAAACGGTCCTCTTTCATTTTCCTTCCTTTTATTTTCTTTTTATGTTTCAAGATTCATGCATTCACTTTTCCCCTCTAACCTGGCTCTTGTATTTTTTAGACATTTCAGATAATAGTCTTTATTATCACTAAATTCAACAAAAATTAGGACAGGGTACAAGGACTAAAACATTTCCCCAGGCTTTTCAGTGCACTGTATAAGCTTCATCCTGACTTTAATATATATGTCCAAATTTAAGCATAGACTTTATACCTGACCATTTTGTGATCTCAAAGCTGAAAAGTGGGCATAACATAAATATGCACAAATTACTTAAACTCTCTAGGCTTCAGTTATCTCATCTGCAATATAAGGGTATAACAGCTACCTTATAAAAATTCGTGCAGTGCCTAATAGTGATGACAAACATAAATTGCCTTGAATATTGTTTGTTTTCAGTATATAAATGTATCACCATTACTGTAAAACAAAATTTTTTAAAAAGTCTTCTTTCCATCTTTCTAATACAAACCAGCTAAGAATATCATCTTTAGCAATCATCCATTTTATACCATCTCCAGACATACAAGTTAGCTTGGTAAATTTTATTTTCATTCCAGAGGTGAGATCTTAGCTTTCTTCCTTAAAAATCTTGTGACTTTCAGCAGGCATTTCTCTCTCTGAGCCTCAGTTTACATATCTAAAAAATGGGAATGGTAATCATAGCTAACAAGAATATGACTGGTTTTGAAAATATACTGTAAATCATAAAGCACAATATAAATGTTTCATCCATTTTTGATCAGCTTTGTACTAATATTGCCACAATAACACAAGCAGTTGGCCTTATTCTGAAATACTGAGGAGAATATAATTGTATAATTAGCTGTCTGCTATGTGCTCGCTCAGTCATGTCCCATCCTTCATGACCCTATGGACTGTAGTCCACCAGGTTCTTCTGTCCACAGAATTTTCCAGACAAGAATGCTGGAGCGGGAGGTCATTTCCTCCACCAAGGGATATTCCTAACCCAGGGATCGAACCTGAGTCTCCTGTATCTCCTGCATTACAGCACAATTTGGTGAGTAGAATCTATCCACCAATCACTAACATTTTACCTGATATTATTCTAGTAGACTTGAGTCAATTTAATATTATAATTCATGTAATATGTGGTTTACAATATAATTTTGAACATTTCAAGGTATATCCTTCCAAAACATTATTAATCAGGCACTTTATTTTTCTGGATGCATAAATGACTATCAGACAAATGGAACACATATTTGATCCTTGACCAGCTTTGCACATTAGGCTTGGAACCTTGAATCACAGAAGTATATATTGATTCAATATACATATGAATATGAGGCTTTCTAGTAGAGTTCCAAAGAATAGCAAGGAGAGATAAGAAAGACTTCCTCAGTGATTAATGCAAAGAAATAGAGGAAAACAATAGAATGGGAAAGATTAGATATCTCTTTAAGAAAATTAGAGATACCAAGGGAACATTTCATGCAAAGATGGGCTTAACAAAGGACAGAAATGGTATGGACCTAACAGAAGCAGAAGATATTAAGAAGAGGTGGCAAGAATACCCAGAAGAATTATACCAAAAAAGATCTTCAAGACCCAGATAACTACAATAGTGTGATCACTCACCTAGAGCCAGACATCCTGGAATGCGAAGTTAAGCAGGACTTAGGAAGCATCACTAAAAACAAAGCTAGTGGAGATGATGGAATTCCAGTTGAGTTATTTCAAATATTAAAATATGATGCATTAAAGTGCTGCACTCAATATGCCAACAAATATGGAAAACTCAGCAGTGGCCATAGGACTGGAAAAGGTCAGTTTTCATTCCAATCCCAAGGAAAGGCAATGCAAAAGAGTGTTCAAACTACTGCACAACTGCACTCATCTCACATGCTAGCAAAGTAATGCTCAAAATTCTCCAAGCCAGGCTTCAACAGTACATAAACTGTGAACTTCCAGATGTGCAAGCTGGATTTAGAAAAGGCAGAAGAACAAGAGATCAACTTGCCAACATCCATTGGATCATCAAGAGAACAAGAGAGTTCCAGAAAAACATCTACTTCTGCTTTATTGACTATGCCAAACCCTTTGACTGTGTGGATCACAATAAACTGTGGAAAATTCTGAAAGAGATGGGAATACCAGACCACCTGACCTGCCTCTTCTGGAATCTATATGCAGGTCAAGAATTGGACATGGAACAACAGACTGGTTCCAAATAGGAAAAGGAGTATGTCAAGGCTGTATATTGTCATTCTGTTTATTTAACTTATATGCAGAGTACATCATGAGAAATGCTGGACTGGAAGAAACACAAGCTGGAATCAAGATTGCTGGGAGAAACATCAATAACCTCAGATATGCAGATGACACCACCCTTATGGCAGAAAGTAAAAATGAACTAAAGAGATTCTTAATGAAAGTGAAAGAAGAGAGTGAAAATGTTGGCTTAAAACTCAATATTCAGAAACCTAAGATCATTGCATCCAGTTGAATCACTTCATGGCAAATAGATGTGGAAACAATGGAAACAGTGAGAGATTTTATTTTTGGAGCTCCAAAATCACTGCAGGTGGTGACCACAGCCAGGAAATTAAAAGACACTTGCTTCTTGGAAGAAAGCTATGACCAACCTAGACAACATATTAAAAAGCAGAGACATTACTTTGGCAGCAAAAGTTCATCTAGTCAGAGGTATGGTTTTTCCAGTAGTCATGTATGGATGTGAGAGTTGGACCATAAAGAAAGCTGAGTGCTGAAGAACTGATGCTTTTGAACTATGATGTTGGAGAAGACTCTTGAGAGTCCCTTGAACAGCAAGGAGATCAAAGCAGTCTGTCCTTAAGGAAAGCAGTCCTGAATATTCACTGGCAGGACTGATGCTGATGCTGAAATTCCAGTACTTTGGCCTCCTAATGTGAAGAACTGACTCATTTGAAAAAATCCTGATGCTGGGAAAGATTTAAGGCAGGAGAAGAAGGGTTCGACAGAGGATGAGATGATTGGATGGCATCGCCGACTCGATGTACATGAGTTTGAGCAAGCTTCAGGAATTGATGATGGACAGGGAAGCTTGGCATACTGCAGTCTATGAGGTTGCAAAGAGTCGGACAGGACTGAGCAACTGAACTGTGCTGAACATTTAAAAATGTTTGCTCTTGCTTTTTATAAATATTCAACAGCACATCAAGTCATTTTCATTATAGGCTGAGATTTTTGGGAACATATCATCTTTCCTAAAAACTGGCAAATCAAACATTTGCTTAATAAATAAAAGTGCTATTGAATATATCTTCCTTGCTTGTGTATATTTTAAGTGGTAGTTTGTAAAACTTATCAACAGTTCTAAAATAGCATTACTTAGTCACATACATACTCAGTAATTCATGAAGATAAGTTGTGATTGATGCAGGAATTAAATGCCAACATATCTGGCAAACATTTGAAGAATGTGTATATATTTACCATGATTTTAATAACTTGAGTAGCATTTTTTATTAAGAAAGAACAGGATTTTCTGGGTTTCAAAAAGAAGGAACAGAAACTGGAATCAAATCTAGTTTATTTCTGTTCTATAGTATAAATGCTATAAACTTTAAAAGATTTCAGGAAAAATAAAATGGAGAACCAGTTCAAGGTACGAGCATGAAGTTAAGATCAGCCTTGGTACATAGCAATAAAGAAAAGATATAGCTTTAGATGGGTTACAAAATTAGGTCAATTCATTTTTAATTGCCTTTTTTTGAAAGGTCTTTTGAGAGAGTTTAATATGATATTTTAAGAATAAAATACCTTTCTTCTCCCATTCTCCTATTCGATCATTAAATTTTTTAGCATCAAGGGAAACTTACCATATTCCACTTTGGATCCACTAAATTATATGAATAATTTTTTAAATCTGTAACAAAGAGCTATAACATGCTTCTAAAGATAATTAATAACTGTCAAGTTAGTGAATTTCAAAATAAAAAGTTATTTGGAATATATATTCCATGCTATTTACTTTCTCTTGTTTTTCAATAGTCTGCATGAGGTTATTAGTAAAATAAATAGATCCAAAAATGGAATGAATTGTTTTGGAATTTATCATAACATGTTTAATTGATGTACTGAACGAGAGTATTCATTTTCTGCTATGATCATTAAGAATAAACATGGGTGATAATGATGGGAAAGCAAAAGTAGAGCTCTATATTTGCACTGGGCTGCACCCTGCAGGCCTGCACCGCCCTGTGCTTGTGCAGCCTCAAGACCAAAGAAAGAACACAGAGTCAGCAAGAGAGAGAGATCGATGGTTTAATAGAGGGATCTTTCATGTCTTGAGCCAGGTAATGGAGTGACACCCCACCGTGTGCAGCAGATGGGCAGCACATGACTGTAGTCTTCCCTAAGGATAGGGGTGGGAGAGGGAGGTGGTTAAAGTTGTAGAGGGAATAATTGAGTTAAATTGACTCATTGGTTACCCTGGGGAAACAGGCAGAGGGGCCCCTTTGATAAACTATCATAATAGAGATTATGTGGACAGAAGAGCCTGACAATCCATGGGGTCAGAAAGAATCAGACAGGACTGAGAGACAAAGACTTTCATTTTCATAATAGAGATAGAAACAGTGGCAGATTTTATTTTCTTGGGCTCCAAATTCACTGTGGATGGTGATTGCAGCCTTATAATTAAAAGACAATTGCTCCTTGGAAGAAAGCTATGACCAACCTAGACAGCGTATTAAAAAGCAGAGAGATCACTTTGCCCACAAATGTCCATCTAGTCAAAGCTATGGCTTTTTCAGTAGTCACGTATGGATGTGAGAGTTGGAACATAAAGAAGTCTGAGTGCCGAATAATTGATGCTTTCAAACTGTGGTGTTGAGAAGACTCTTGAGTCCCATTGGACAGGAAGATCAAACCCGTCAATCCTAAATCAACCCTGATGCTAAAGCTGAAGCTCCAATACTTTGGCCACCTGATGTGAAGAGCCGACTCACTGGAAAAGACCCTGATGCTGGGAAAGACTGAAGGCAGGAGGAGAAGGAGGCAGCAGAGCATGAGATGGATGGATGGTATCACTGAATCAATGGTCATGAGTTTGAGCAAACTCTGGGAGATAGTGAAGGATAGGGAAGCCTGGCATGCTGCAGTTCACGGGGTTGCGCAGAGTGGGACATGACTGAGTGAACAAGGACAAGAGAGTTCTGATCTAAAGATTAGAAGAATCACTCCCTGGGGCTGGGGACAAGTATGTAGGCACTTACCAATTAGACTCTATGATTAAGAGGAAAGGCCAGTGAGATGAGTAGGGTGTGTTTAGCAAACTGATCAGGTTCAGACCCACCCATGGCATTTACTTGACATGACTCTTCAGTTTCCTTCAAACTAGGATAGTTCTCAGTGTTTCCTTGACTTTATGATCTTAAAACTTTTGGAGCGTAAGAAAAATCATTTTGGAGAGCATTCCTCAATCTGAGTTTGTTTAATGTTTTCTCACGATTATCTACACTGGCTCTGCATCATTGTCAGAAATATTGCAGAGGTTATGATAAGTTCTCTTCGCATCTTGTGAGGTGGCATGTAATTTCTATTTTTCCCAATGCTGATAATGACCACTTTGACCAGTTGATTAGTGGGGGGTCTTGCCAAGGTTCTCCATTTGAGAGTCACTCTTTTTTGCAATAAACAAGTATTTTGTAGACAGGTACATTGAAACAATACAAATAATCAAGTTCCTAATTAAACTTTTAATTTATTCAATTTATTTTTATCAACATGGGTTCATGATTTCCTATTTATTTCATAAGTTAAAATCAATTTATATAATATATCAACTGTTTTATTGTTGTTTGGTCTCTAAGTCATGTCCGACTCTTTGCGACTCCATGGACTGTAGCCTGCCAGACTCCTCTCTCCATGGAATTTTCCCTGCAAGAATACTGGAGTGGGTTGCCATTTCCAACTCCAATATCAACTATTCTTCATTAAAAATATAATCAATTGATATTATTTATTTGGCCAACTAGGAGAGCCCCTTTAAACTGCTTATCTAATCTTAAAAACAACTTTGATTCCTCACTCTGCTCAGGTTCTAGCACACAGTCCCTGCGAGCTACCCTCTTTCATTCTCTGTGACTCCCCATTTCAGTCCTGCTAACACATGCCTTCTCTGCTATGTGCCATTAAAGAGTTTTAAGTTTGAATTGCTTAGAATGGTAAAATAATGATGGATGGAATAGTTAAGAGGGAGAAAATCAACATTTTAATTTTTATTATTAAAAACATTATTTTGTTGCTGATTCAGAAGGTCAAATGCTTTTTTCAACCATTTTAATGTTCTTTTAGAAAACAGTGAATGTGATACCAGTGGTGGTGTGTGGTGGTGTGTGATGGTGTGTGATATATGTGTGTACTTTTTCTCCCAAAGTGGAGTAAGTGTGTTACAATTACAAATATGATGTTATTAAGATTTAAAGAAAACTAAAATTGAAAAAAAAAAAGAAAAATGCCACTATGTAGCTAAATCTGAAGTATTAACTGTATATCTACAGCTCCTTTGACAATAAAATATTACCACTCAGAGCTTAAAAACAAAAGAATCATCTTTGAATTCTCCCACTATCTTATCTTCTATAAAATTCTGTTGTTTCATGTTTGCAGTACTTGTTGTACTATTGCTATTTTCATTTATTTATATCTGTGCTTTGACTCTTTCTGCCAGTTTCTCACAGTGCCACAAAACTGGTCTTCCTACTACAGACTTTAGGCTCTTATCCTATGTTGGGCTACCAAGTTAGTGTTATATTCTTCCCTGCTGTCAGGAGAATAAATGCTGTCAACAACTCTATGACCTCTTTTCCAGCCTACCTATTCAGTCTCTTCTTTCTCATTCTTTTTCAAAATTGATCACTCTAGCTCAAGTAAAGATTTATTGTTCCTTTTGGAAACTCTTGAATTTCAAGGTCTGTATCCATTCTTTCACTTACTCCAATGGCATTCTCTTTTTTAATTCTCTGTTTGCTTATATCTTCCCAATATATAAAGCCAAGTTTAACTGCAACATCCTCTGTGAAATGTCACATGTGCTTCCTGAGAGGGGCATCCAGTTGATTTGTAACCAAATGATATGCTTTATCTCACACTATTTTAAAATTTATGAGCCACGTAACATCCACAATGTGCTAAACACTATTCTCAGTGCTCCACAAATGCTCACTAATTTAACGCTCAAAACAACCCTATGAGATAGGTAGTATTGTTAACCTAACTTTAAATGTTAGGAAACCAGAGTTTTTAAACAATTCAAGTCCACACACTGACTCTTGAGATCATGTATTTAAATTTTATTCTGTGAGGCTGTTACTTATAATTAAAATTATAATTTTACCTCATTTATAACTATATAAGAGAAAATCTATGTATCAGTTATTCCTCCCTATCCCCAGAACCTAGCTTGTTGCATTACATTTATAAGGCATTCAACTAGTGATTTGAGGTTATAGGTTATTTTTACATGAGTCAAATACTTCATTAGGTATTGCAAAGTGGTTAATTTCTAACTCCAAATGGCTACAGAAATTATTTGCTATGAAGTGATGGGATGAGACGGCATGATCCTGGTTTTTTGAATGTTGAGTTTTATTTAAGCCAACTTTTTCACCCTTCTCTTTCACTTTCATCAAGACGCTCTTTAGTTTCTCTTTGTTTTCTGCCATAAGGGCAGTGTCATCCGCATATCTGAGGTTATTGATATTTCTCCCTCCAGTCTTGATTCCAGTTTGTGCTTCATCCAGCCCAACATTTTAGAAGATGTACTCAGTTCAGTTCAGTCACTCAGTCGTGTCCGACTCTTTGTGACCCCATGAATCGCAGCACGCCAGGCCTCCCTGTCCATCACCATCTCCCGGAGTTCACTCAGACTCACATCCATCAAGTCCGTGATGCCATCCAGCCATTTCATCCTCAGTCGTCCCCTTCTCCTCCTGCCCCCAATCCCTCCCAGCATCACAGTCTTTTCCAATGAGTCAACTCATCACATGAGGTGGCCAAAGTACTGGAGTTTCAGCTTTAGCATCAGTCCTTCCAAAGAAATCCCAGGGTTGATCTCCTTCAGAGCGGACTGGTTGGATCTCCTTGCAGTCCAAGGGACTCTCAAGAGTCTTCTCCAACACCACAGTTCAAAAGCATCAATTCTTTGGCACTCAGCCTTCTTCACAGTCCAACTCTCACACCCATATATGACCACAGGAAAAACCATAGCCTTGACTAGACGGACCTTAGTCAGCAAAGTAATGTCCCTGCTTTTGAATATGCTATCTAGGTTGGTCATCACTTATCTTCCAAGGAGTAAGCGTCTTTTAATTTCACGGCTGCAATCACCATCTGCAGTGATTTTGGAGCCCCCCAAAATAAAGTCTGACACTGTTTCCACTGTTTCCCCATCTATTTCCCATGAAATGATGGGACCGGATGCCATGATCTTCATTTTTTGAATGTTGAGCTTTAAGCCAACTTTTTCACTCTCCACTTTCACTTTCATCTGCATATAAGTTAAATAAACAGGGTGACACTATATAGTCTTGAAGTACTGCTTTCCTAATTTGGAACCAGTCTGTTGTTTCATGTCTGATTCTAATGGTTGCTTCTTGACCTGCATACGTATTTCTCAGGAAGCAGGGAAGGTGTTCTGTTATTCCCATCTCTTGAAGAATTTTCCAGTTTGTTGTGATCTTTACAGTTAATGGCTTTGGCATAGTCAATAAAGCAGAAGTAGATATTTTTCTGGAACTCTCTTGCTTTTTTGATGATCCAATAGATGTTAGAAATTTGATCTCTAGCTCCTCTGCCTTTTCTAAATCCAGCATGAACATCTGGAAGTTCATTGTTCACGTACTGTTGAAGCCTGGCTTGGTGAATTTTGAGCATTACTTTGCTAACGTGTGAGATGAATGCAATTGTGTGGTGGTTTGAACATTCGTTCTCCTTGCCTTTCTTTGAGATTGGAATGAAAACTCACCTTTCTAGTCCCGTGGCCACTGCTAAGTTTTCCAAATTTGCTGACATATTGAGTGCAGCACTTTCACAGCATCATCTTTTAGGATTTGAAATAACTCAACTGGAATTCCATCACCTCCACTAGCTTTGTTTGTAGTGATGCTTCCTAAGGCCCACTTGATTTTGCTTTCCAGCATGTCTGACTCTAGGTAAGTGATCACACCATCGTGATTATCTGGGTCATAAAGATCTTTTTGGTATAGTTCTTTTGTGTGTTCTTGACACCTCTTCTTAATATCTTTTGCTTCTGTTAGGTCTATACCATTTCTGTCCTTTATTGTGTCTATTTTTGCATGAAATGTTCCCTTTGTAGCTCTAATATTCTTAAAGAGATCTCTAGTCTTTTCCATTCTATTGTTTTCCTCTATTTCTTTGCATTTATCACTGGGGAACACTTTCTTATCTCTCCTTGCTATTCTTTGGAACTCTGCATTCTAATGGGTATATCTTTCCTTTTCTCCTTTGCCTTTAACTTCTATTCTTTTCTCAGCCATTTATAAGGCTTCCTCATTTGCTACTCTTTAGAAAATAATAAGGAGGAGAATAACTAAAGGCAACAGTGAAAATCAGGTGAACAGTCTGCTGACTATTACACAACGAAAACCTCAGATTTGAGTTGTTCTTACTCTGAGAAATCCAGCCATATGGAAAGTACTTTGCCAGTATGTTGTTATTCTTTAAATCAAACTCAACTGTGCTCATATTGTTTAGGAAATATTCAGTTCAGTTCAGTTCAGTTGCTCAGTCGTGTTCGACTCTTTGCGACCCCATGAATCGCAGCATGCCAGGCCTCCCTGTCCATCACCATCTCCCGGAGTTCACTCAGACTCACGTCCATCAAGTCCATGATGCCATCCAGCCATCTCATCTTCAGTCATCCCCTTCTCCTCCTGCCCCCAATCCTTCCCAGCATCAGAGTCTTTTCCAATGAGTCAACTCTTCACATGAGGTGGCCAAAGTACTGGAGTTTCAGCTTTAGCATCATTCCTTCCAAAGAAATCCCAGGGCTGATCTCCTTCATAACGGACTGGTTGGATCTCCTTGCAGTCCAAGGACTCTCAAGAGTCTTCTCCAACACCACAGTTCAAAAGCATCAATTCTTCGGCGCTCAGCCTTCTTCACAGTCCAACTCTCACATCCATACATGACCACAGGAAAAACCATAGCCTTGACTAGACGGACCTTAGTCGGCAAAGTAATGTCTCTGCCTTTGAATAAACTATCTAGGTTGTCATCACTTTTCTTCCAAAGAGTAAGCGTCTTTTAATTTCATGGCTGCAGTCACCATCTGCAGTGATTTTGGAGCCCCCCCAAAATTTTAAAGGATAACTTTAGCTTGTATTTTCTTATAATAATATCAGAATATAAAAATGAATTTTACATAATATTCCTCAAAATTATTTTTTATATATGCATAATGTCCTTTTCAAACTTTTTAAGCTACTGAATTTTTATTAAATTTTACATAAAAACTTTATATACAAGTGAATGAAAGAATTACTCTGGCTGGGGAGGGTTTTATATAAAATTTAATTTCAATAGGCTTGCCTAGAATCTTCCCACTCAGAGAATCATGTTACCAAAATCACTTTAAATAGAAAAATAAAATAATAAGCCTTTGGTTTTCAAGTAAGAATAACTAGGCCCTAAATTGATTGTTCCACTTTTTAGCTCTGTAAATCAAGGAAAAATTACATAATCTATCATGGACATGACTTCCTTATATGTAAATTCAGAATTTTCAGAGGATTTTATTATGACAACACAATAAATCATGGAAAACATTTTACATCGTGTAAGTTTTATATAAATGCATATTAGAATTGTTTATACTCTAAATTTCAATTTCCATTAACATATTAAATCTTGATCCTACAGGAATGAGAACCCTGTCTTTCTCCTCCTCCAGGATTGTCATATACAGTTCCCTGTTTGTTGTTGTTTTGACATGAAGTTGTCTCCAACTCTTTGTGACCCCATAGAATGTGCCCCTCAGGCTCCTTGGGATTTCCCAGGCAAGAATATTGGAGTGGGTTGCCATTTCCTTCTCCAGGGGATCTTCCTGACTCAGGAATTGAAACCTTGTCTCCTCTCTGGCAGGCAGAGTCTTTGTCACTGAGCCACCCGGGATAGTTCCCAAGTGAATCTGAAACAATTGTGAATACCTAGGGCTTCTGAAATGGGAGACATTATTGATAAAAGGTATTCATTTTCACCACTGACTAAATCATTCTTTGTGAGTTATTGTGTAGTCAGTGGCAGTACAGCATCTATTGATATTTTAGGACCTAGTATATTTCATCCCTCCCTATAAACTCATAATATCTGTAAAGCTTTGCAGCAGGCAGCATATGAATAACCTATTTTAAAAATCTGACCCAGGAGATAATTTTACCCTCAAATATGATTTAAATCTTTGATAGAAACTATTTTCTGCATGAGACAATAAGCCTCTTTTAAGATAATTTCAGCTCCCAAGTCATCTCTCACTATAGACCTTGAAGAAGATATTTTAGAATTTTAGAGACGTGCCCTTGTAAGTGCAATTTAATTACATCATGATGTGGAGTAGATGTCTAAAAGTTTGGTTAATAAATAGCACACTGGGAGACAATGTACATATTACTTTCTATTCCCTGTTTGTTGTCTAATATCATTCTTACTGCTAGCATTTGTTGAACTCAGAAAAATGGAAGTAAAATTATCCTAATAGAAGTTTAGAGAGATTATTCTGGGTGTTATATTTTGGGAAAGTAAGGAGAATAAGTGCAGCACTTTCACAGCATCATCTTTCAGGATTTGAAGTAGCTCAACTGGAATTCCATCACCTCCACTAGCTTTGTTCATAGTGATGCTTTCTAAGGCCCACTTGACTTCACAGTCCAGGATGTCTGGCTCTAGATGAGTGATCACATCATCATGATTATCTGGGTCATGAAGATCTTTTTTGTACAGTTCTTCCGTGTATTCTTGCCACCTCTTCTTAATATCTTCTGCTTCTGTTAGGTCCAGACCATTTCTGTCCTTCATCCAGCCCATCTTTGCATGAAATGTTCCCTTGGTATCTCTAATTTTCTTGAAGAGATCTCTAGTCTTTCCCATTCTGTTCTTTGCCTCTATTTCTTTGCATTGATCGCTGAAGAAGGCTTTCTTATCTCTTCTTGCTATTCTTTGGAACTCTGCACTCAGATGCTTATATCTTTCCTTTTCTCCTTTGCTTTTTGCCTCTCTCCTTTTCACAGCTATTTGGAAGGCCTCCCCAGACAGCCATTGTGCTTTTTTGCATTTCTTTTCCATGGGGACGGTCTTGATCCCTGTCTCCTGTACAACGTCACGAACCTCATTCCATAGTTCATCAGGCACTCTATCTATCAGACCTAGGCCCTTAAATCTATTTCTCACTTTCACTGTATAATCATAAGGGATTTGATTGAGGTCATACCTGAATGGTCTAGCGGTTTTCCCTACTTTCTTCAATTTGAGTCTGAATTTGGTAATAAGGAGTTCATGATCTGAGCCACAGTCACCTCGTGGTCTTGTTTTTGTTGACTGTACACAGATTCTCCATCTTTGGCTCCAAAGAATATAATCCATCTGATTTCAGTGTTGACCATCTGGTGATGTCCATGTGTAGAGTCTTCTCTTGTGTTGTTGGAAGAGGGTGTTTGCTCTGACCAGTGCATTTTCTTGGCAAAACTCTATTAGTCTTTGCCCTGCTTCATTCCGCATTCCAAGGCCAAATTTGCCTGTTACTCCAGGTGTTTCTTGACTTCCTACTTTTGCATTCCAGTCCGCTATAGTGAAAAGGACATCTTTTTTGGGTGTTAGTTCCAACAAATTTGGAAAACTCAGCAGTGGCCACAGGACTGGAAAAGGTCAGTTTTCATTCCAATCCCACAGAAAGGCAATGCCAAAGAATGCTCAAACTACCACACAATTGCACTCATCTCACATGCTAGTAAAGTAATGCTCAAAATTCTCCAAGCCAGGCTTCAGCAATACGTGAATCGTGAACTCCCTGATGTTCAAGCTGGTTTTAGAAAAGGCAGAGGAACCAGAGATCATATTGCCAACATCCGCTGGATCATGGAAAAAGCAAGAGAGTTCCAGAAAAACATCTATTTCTGCTTTATTGACTATGTCAAAGCCCTTGACTGTGTGGATCACAAGAAAATGTGGAAAATTCTGAAAGAGATGGGAATACCAGACCACCTAACCTGCCTCTTGAGAAATCTGTATGCAGGTCAGGAAGCAACAGTTAGAACTGGACATGGAACAGCAGACTGGTTCCAAATAGGAAAAGGAGTACGTCAAGGCTGTATATTGTCACCCTGCTTATTTAACTTCTATGCAGAGTACATCATGAGAAACGCTGGATTGGAAGAAACACAAGCTGGAATTAAGAATGCCAGGAGAAATATCAATGACCTCATATATGCAGATGACACCACCCTTATGACAGAAAGTGAAGAGGAGCTAAAAAGCCTCTTGATGAAAGTGAAAGAGGAGAGTGAAAAAGTTGGCTTAAAGCTCAACATTCAGAAAATGAAGATCATGGCATCCGGTCCCATCACTTCATGGGAAATAGATGGGGAAACAGTGGAAACAGTGTCAGACTTTATTTTTTTGGGCTCCAAAATCACTGCAGATGGTGACTGCAGCCATGAAATTAAAAGACGCTTACTCCTTGGAAGGAAAGTGATGAGCAACCTAGATAGGATATTCAAAAGCAGAGACATTACTTTGCTGACTAAGGTCTGTCTAGTCAAGGCTATGGTTTTTTCTGTGGTCATGTATGGATGTGAGAGTTGGACTGTGAAGAAGGCTGAGTGCTGAAGAATTTTGAACTTTTGAACTGTGGTGTTGGAGAAGACTCTTGAGAGTCCCTTGGACTGCAAGGAGATCCAACCAGTTCATTCTGAAGGAGATCAACCCTGGGATTTCTTTGGAGGGAATGATGCTGAAGCTGAAACTCCAGTACTTTGGCCACCTCATGCGAAGAGTTGACTCATTGGAAAAGACTCTGATGCTGGGAGGGACTGGGGGCAGTAGGAGAAGGGGAATACCGAGGATGGAATGGCTGGATGGCATCACGGACTCGATGGACATGAGTCTGGGTGAACTCCGGGAGTTAGTGATGAACAGGGAGGCCTGGCGTGCTGCGATTCATGGGGTCACAAAGAGTCGGACACAATTGAGCGACTGAACTGAACTGAACTGAAGGAGAATGAGACATTGCAAGCTGAGCGCTCAATAAACACAAAAGACTACAATGTCATAGAATATTAACATGATTATATTTAACTACAGATTACTGAAATTAATTTATTATTTATAACACTTCTAAGACTTAAATTTTACTTTAATTTCAAATGAAATTTACAGTTATATTAGAAAATATTCCATGAAATGTAAATGTTACTATATCTTTTCCAGCTTTGAGTTATAATTGACAAATTACAAATTACTTACTTTTTTTTCTGTTCCCCAAGAAGAAAATGGAAACAAGATCTTTCAGTAATGAAGTTGGAACAATGTAAACATAAATACAACATTGACAGGAACATTATATGTGTTTTGTCATTTGATGTAGAAACAGTGGTTCCTAACAATGTTGAGTCCCTGATATAATTTACCTCTGACAACACATATTGCAAGTCTTGCACCTTAAAAGAATGCTGTGTGATGACAGGTTATAATATAATCCCTAGATTAAAGCAATTCTGCTTGTATATATCTGTTTCCATAATGTATTATTATTGTTATGAATGTTTTAGAAGACAGCAGGGCAAAAATTAGTGTGGTAATCCATGTAATTAGGCAAATAACCACTTAACCCAGAATAAACTGCTTAACAGACTTCAATTACTTTTCAAACAAACAAACAAAACCTTTTTTTATCATGTTTACTTGCAAATTTCAGGACTTGCTTTTCTTTTTCAAATATTAGATTTGTACTCACAGAAAACTAGTCAATCTAATCACACTAGGACCACAGCCTTGTCTAACTCAATGAAACTAAGCCATGCCCGTGGGTCAACCCAAGATGGGCGGGTCATGGTGGAGAGGTCTGACAGAATGTGGTCCACTGGAGAAGGGAATGGCAAGCCACTTCAGTATTCTTGCCTTGAGAACCCCATGAACAGTATGAAAAGGCAAAATGATAGGATACCAAAAGAGAATCTCCCCAAGTCATTAGGTGCCCAATATGCTACTGGAGATCAGTGGAGAAATAACTCCAGAAAGAATGAAGGGATGGAGCCAAAGCAAAAACAATACCCAGTTGTGGATGTGACTGGTGATAGAAGCAAGATCCGATGCTGTAAAGAGCAATATTGCATAGGAACCTGGAATGTCAGGTCCATGAATCAAGGCAAATTGGAAGTGGTCAAACAAGAGATGGCAAGGGTGAACGTCCACATTCTAGGAATCAGCAAATTAAAATGGACTGGAATGGGTGAATTTAACTCAGATGACCATTATATCTACTACTGTGGGCAGGAATCCCGCAGAAGAAATGGAGTAGCCATCATGGTCAATAAAAGAGTCCAAAATGCAGTACTTGGATGCAATCTCAAAAACGACAGAATGATCTCTGTTCGTCTCCAAGGCAAACCATTCAATATCACAGTACTCCAAGTCTATGCCCCAACCAGTAACGCTGAAGAAACTGAAGTTGAACGATTTTATGAAGATCAACAAGACCTTGTAGAACTAACACCCCCAAAAGATGTCCTTTTCATTATAGGGGCGGGAATGCAAAAGTAGGAAGTCAAGAAATACCTGGAGTAAGAGGCAAATTTGGCCTTGGAGTACGGAATGAAGCAGGGCAAAGGCTAATAGAGTTTTGCCAAGAAAATGCACTGGTCATAGCAAACACCCTCTTCCAACAACACAAGAGAAGACTCTACACATGGACATCACCAGATGGATTATATTCTTTGGAGCCAAAGATGGAGAAGCTGTATACAAGACCAGGAGCTGACTGTGGCTCAGATCATGAACTCCTTATTACCAAATTCAGACCCAAATTGAAGAAAGTAGGGAAAACCGCTAGACCATTCAGGTATGACCTCAATCAAATCCCTTATGATTATACAGTGAAAGTGAGAAATAGATTTAAGGGCCTAGGTCTGATAGATAGAGTGCCTAATGAACTATGGAATGAGGTTCGTGACATTGTACAGGAGACAGGGATCAAGACCGTCCCCATGGAAAAGAAATGCAAAAAAGCACAATGGCTGTCTGGGGAGGCCTTCCAACAGCTGTGAAAAGGAGAGAGGCAAAAAGCAAAGGAGAAAAGGAAAGATATAAGCATCTGAGTGCAGAGTTCCAAAGAATAGCAAGAAGAGATAGGAAAGCCTTCTTCAGCGATCAATGCAAAGAAATAGAGGCAAAGAACAGAATGGGAAAGACTAGAGATCTCTTCAAGAAAATTAGAGATACCAAGGGAACATTTCATGCAAAGATGGTCTGGATGAAGGACAGAAATGGTCTGGACCTAACAGAAGCAGAAGATATTAAGAAGAGGTGGCAAGAATACACGGAAGAACTGTACAAAAAAGATCTTCATGACCCAGATAATCATGATGATGTGATCACTCATCTAGAGCCAGACATCCTGGACTGTGAAGTCAAGTGGGCCTTAGAAAGCATCACTATGAACAAAGCTAGTGGAGGTGATGGAATTCCAGTTGAGCTACTTCAAATCCTGAAAGATGATGCTGTGAAAGTGCTGCACTCAATATGCCAGCAAGTTTGGAAAACTCAGCAGTGGCCACAGGACTGGAAAAGGTCAGTTTTCATTCCAATCCCAAAGAAAGGCAATGCCAAAGAATGCTCAAACTACCGCACAATTGTACTCATCTCACATGCTAGTAAAGTATTGCTCAAAATTCTCCAAGCCAGGCTTCAGCAATAGGTGAACCGTGAACTTCCTGATGTTCAAGCTGGTTTTAGAAAAGGCAGAGGAACCAGAGATCAAATTGCCAAGATCTGATGGATCATGGAAAAAGCAAGAGAGTTCCAGAAAAACATCTATTTCTGCTTTACTGACTATGGCAAAGCCCTTGACTGTGTGGATCACAAGAAAATGTGGAAAATTCTGAAAGAGATGGGAATACCAGACCACCTGACATGCTTCTTGAGAAACCTGTATGCAGGTCAGGAAGCGACAGTTAGAACTGGACATGGAACAGCAGACTGGTTCCAAATAGGAAAAGGAATACGTCAAGGCTGTATATTGTCACCCTGCTTATTTAACTTCTATGTAGAGTACATCATGAGAAACAGCTGGACTGGAAGAAACACAAGCTGGAATCAAGATTGCCAGGAGAAATATCAATAACCTCAGATATGCAGATGACACCACCTTTATGGCAGAAAGTGAAGAGGAGCTAAAAAGCCTCTTGATGAAAGTGAAAGAGGAGAGTGAAAAAGTTGGCTTAAAGCTCAACATTCAGAAAATGAAGATCATGGCATCTGGTCCCATCATTCCCTGGGAAATAGATGGGGAAACAGTAGAAACAGCGTCAGACTTTATTTTTCTGGGCTCCAAAATCACTGCAGATGGTGACTGCAGCCAGGAAATTAAAAGACACTTGCTCCTTGGAAGAAAAGTCATGACCAACTTAGATAGTATATTCAAAAGCAGAGACATTACTTTGCCAACAAAGGTCCTTCTAGTCAAGTCTATGGTTTTTCCTGTGGTCATGTATGGACGTGAGAGTTGGACTGTGAAGAAGGCTGAGTGCTGAAGAATTGATGCTTTTGAACTGTGGTGTTGGAGAAGACTCTTGAGAGTCCCTTGGACTGCAAGGAGATCCAACCAGTCCGTTCTGAAGGAGATCAGCCCTGGGATTTCTTTGGAAGGAATGATGCTAAAGCTGAAGCTCCAGTACTTTGGTCACTTCATGTGAAGAGTTGACTCTGGAAAAGACTCTGATGCTGGGAGGGATTGGGGGCAGGAGGAGAAGGGGACGACCGAGGATGGGATGGTTGGATGGCATCACGGACTCGATGGATGTGAGTCTGAGTGAACTCCGGGAGATGGTGATGGACAGGGAGGCCTGGCGTGCTGTGATTCATGGGGTTGCAAAGAGTCGGACGTGACTGAGCGACTGAACTGAACTGAAAGTAGTCATACAAGCTTGTAAACTCTTGGTAAAATCCTTTCAATAAAGCAACGTAGTATTTTTGGTAACAATATAACAATGGCAAAAAATAATAAAAAGTGAGAATATTATTAAACTTACTATGATTTATTCTTTGGACAGAATCTGATGTTAGATAAACCCTATCGGATAGTGAGTGATTATGTGCATATAAGAAAAAGTATGTGAACTGAAGGGACGTGGCCACTTGAAAAATAGGAGACTTCCACTTTAGCACATAAATAGCTGGTACCTGAAAGGAGGAAAATAAACTAGCTTGGTTGCTAAGGGCAACTCTAAATGCTACTTCTTCAAGCATGAGATTGTAATGGAAGATTCATGTCTGTGTCTGTGCTATTTATCTATCTGCAAGTGATTAAGATGATGCTATTTTAAGTTAGGTGTTCACACAACTGTCAGCAATCATGAGTTGTGAAGCAGAGAGCATAAGCACCAGGGCTTAAATTCTATACCTTATGTGATGCCCAAGGCAGAAAAGTGAAAGACAGTGGATGCTAGGAACATAAAGAAATGTGGGCTTCTTATCAAGTGGAATGTCGCCCTTGTCGAGTAAGGCTGACATTTGCTGGAATGTAACAGGATGCCCATCTGTTTTGGTCAAAATGCAATTGCTGTACAATGGAAAATTACTCAAGATTAACTTGACGTATTTGTTGTTTTGTACTTCTTTGCTCAGTTACCTTATATAAAATTTGTCAAATAAGTCATGGATGTAAAAATAAATCTGGTTAAAATTTCAATAAAAAATTCATAAGGATGTCTCAATTTTTTTCAGGTATTATTATGACTACTAAAATTGTGTAATGTTTGACTGAATAGTATTTCAAATGAAATTTACAGTTTATATTGGACAATATTCCATGAAATGTAAATGTTTATATCTTTTCCAGCTTGAGTTATAATTGACAAATTACAATTATATATATATTTATATATTAATGGTGTACAAGGTTTTGATATACATATGCTTTGTGAAATGATTACTACTACCAAGCTGATTAATATAGCCATAAGCTGACATAATCATCTTTGTTTTTTTGTAGTGAGAAAATTTAAGGACTACTTTCTCAGGAAAATTTCAAGTATATGCTACAGTATTAATTAATGATTGTCACCATGCTGTACACTAGACCTCCAGAATTTATTCATCCTATATAACTGAAACTTGGTACCCTTAACCTATATATCCCTATTTCTCCTACCTCCCAGTCCTACCTCCTACCTCCCTGGAAACCACTGTTATCCTCTGTTTCTATGAGTTCTACTTTTTTAGGTTCCACAATAAATGAGATCAGGATATAATTTAAAATCCTAAGTATTTAATGTTGCTGCTTCTAAGGAAGACTTCCCTGGTGGCTCAGATGGTCAAGTGTCTGCCTACAATGTGAAAGTTGGAATGTTGACTTGTGCTAGAAAAAAAAAAAAAAAAAACAAACTACCTATTCCATTTCCCTAATGAAATTGTGCCTATTGAAAAAATAAAGTCTCATTCCAACCTTGGCATCTGGTATTTTCTATGTGAATGAAAGATTTTGAGGTTACAGGATGGAATGGTAGTTGCCTATAGACTGTGATTTCTATTCTGGCACTGGATGTACATTCATTTTGAAAGTACAGCCTCCTTTCATCTTTGTTTCTACTGTGCCAGTCAATGACTTTAGACAAGATATTTTAAACTGTAGTGCTCAGCTGCATTAACTATAATGTAGACATTAAAGTTCACAAAAATAACTTGACTCCTAATCCACTATATTCTAAATAGCACTTCCTAATTTTTAGTATAAAAATCATATAAAGACTGCGAAAGGGAATTACCCAGAAAGAAAAGCTTAGACATTGTATGTAACACAAATAAGCTTAACATCAAAGTCATCACTTTGCTTTGCACCTGCAAATAGATAAGTCACCAGCAGACTGCTGAGCACAGGTGTGATGTGCTCAATTCATCTGAGACCCCTAACAGAATAAACTGCTCTATCTACTTCTCCATGAAGCTTCGGTGCAAATCTTTATGAAGCTCTTGATAGAGTGAACTTTTCTACAGCCCTAAAAGTAGCTGGGTCCAAATTGAGTCCCATTGTTCGTGCCAATGAGATATAAAGTTCTGTGGGATTACTTGGTATATCAAAATTGATGAATCTGTTCTCAAAAAGCTGATAAAAGAAGCATATTAGATAACAGTGTTCTGTACTTCTTAAGAAAAGGGTGACTACAGCTGGTCCCAGTGAGATGTGATGAATTGATTTTCTTTAACAAGCTCAGCAGGCAACTCTGCGGTTAGAACTATGAAACAAATACTTATGTCAGAGCAGGGGCTTGGAGGGTAATTATAAAAGGTGTGGCTTTCAGGAATCACACTTAAGAATCTTATTCAATAGGTCTCTTGGGGTGCAGAAATCTCAGTGCCTCACAACCTTAGACCCCAGGCATTTTTGATACAATCAAAGGTTTATAGACTGAACTTTTAATTAAGTCAGGTTTACTAAGATACTATTTACATAAATAAAAATCACTGTCTTTAAGAGAACAAATGGAAAAATTGTGTGGCCACCAGTATTAACGATATAGGGAACAGTTTCATCATTCCCAAACGTTTCCTCCCACCTCTTTTCATTCAGTGCTTCTTCCTGCCCAAAACACCTGACAACTAACCACTCAATTTGTGTTTCTGTCATTACAAGTTTACCTTCAGGAGAATGATATATAAAAGGAGTCATAGGATATACATTCTAAGTGTTATTTCACTAACATTATGCTATTGTAATTCATCCATGTTGTTGCATTATCAGTCATTCATTTATTCCATTTGTTAGCAGTAATATTTCATTTTGTGAGTGTACCACCTTTCTTAACTCATTCACAAGGATGTGCACATTTGAGTTTTCTTCAAATTTTGACAATTATTGGTATAGCTGCTATTAATATTATTAAGTAAGTCTTTGCATGGACAAGCATTTTCACTTCTCTTGACACTGCTAGGTTTTATAGTAGTTGTTGGGCTTCCCTGGTGGCTCAGACAGTAAAGAGTCCATCTGCAATGCAGGAGACCTGGGTTCAATCCTTGAGTTGGGAAAAACCCCTGGAGAAGGGAATGGCTACCCACTTCAGTCATTCTTGCCTGGAGAATTCTGTGAACAGAAGAACCTGGTGGGCTACAGTCTATGGGGTCACAAAGTGTCAGACACAACTGAGCGACTAACACAATTAGAGTAGTTGTATATTTAATGTTACAAGAAAGTGCCAAACTGCTTAACAGGTGACTGCCATTTTGTGCTTCTACCAGCAATGTGTGATAAATCAACCTGCACTACATACTTCTCAGAACCTAATATTGTTAATCATTTTTATTTAGCTTTTCCACTCAATAGTTAAGGGTATCTCATTATGGTTTATGTTTTAATTTACATTTCCCTGTTAACTAATAATGATGCTGGTTGCCATCCACATACTTCCAAAGGCAAAACATTCTGTGTGTCCTAACTCTCCTATTAGGGACTTGTCAGCAATTGGATCATGATTTTATAGATTATCTGGCTTTTTCTCATGGTTAGGGTAGGGTTAATATTGTCTTGTAACTGTCGACATTTTAAGCAGAATCTGATGCAGACAGAACTCTAATGTACTTTTCTTAAAGTGTCTGAAGGAATTGAACCCACTGAAGGAAGTCATAAAGTTTCATTTCTGTGAGTTGGTGTCCATGTGAAAGCTCAAGATACTTTCCTAACTGCAGATGTATTTCTGACTCTCAGAAAAAATGGTGGGATAATAAAAAAACTTTATATATATATATATATATAATCACTTACTATTTTTCAAATTATTTATTTCAGAAACATAGTAAAATAATCTAAATGGTCCTGATAAGCCATTTACAAAAGCCCTGAGACTCTAGAATCAAGGTATTAAATAAAGGCAGGAGAAGGGAGAATAGAAAATAAAATTGGATATCACATATATTTTCTTATGAATTTTAAATTCATTTATATATAATATTGGGAAGGGAAAGACTTTTTAATATCAGTGTACAAAACCACTTGTCATAATGAAAAAGTATGGTAAACTTCATTAATTTAAACTTTAATTATTTTTAACAGTTAATGATCATAGAAGGCAGTTATCAGATAAGAATAATATTTCAGATAGGACACTCAAAACAATTAATGAGAGCCAATATTTACCGGACAATTATTACATGCCAAGTGATCAGCTTCACACTTTGAAAATGTTGTGTTCAGTCACTCGGTCGTGTCCAGCTCTTTGCAACTCCATGGACTGTAGCATGCCAGGCCTCCTTGTCCTTTACTATCTCCTGGAGTTTGCTCAAACTCATGTCCATTGATCAGTGATGTCATCCAACCATCTTGTCTTCTGTCATCCCCTTTTCCTCCTGCCTTCAATCTTTCCCAGCATCAGGGTCTTTTCCAAAGAGTTGGCTGACATAAATATTATAAATATAACTAATATAAATATTAGCTCATTGAAATAACCTAACAAGCCAATGAAATGAATAATATAATTGTCCATATTATGCATAGATCTAAAAACTTGATTACATGTACAGTTGGCCTTCAGTATCCATGAGTTCCACATCTGCTGAGTAATGGCTGTACCATACTATATTTTATAAGGGACTTGAACATCCCTTGGATTTTGGTACTTGCAACAATTCTGAAACTAATGCCCCATATATACCAAGGGACTGTATTGACACATCCATGTTCACACAGCCTTTATGTATTTATGCAGGGTAACAAGATAAAAACCTAGGCCTGGGTACCCTAAATTAGTGCTTCTTGGGATTTAATGTGCATTTGGATCAACCAGGGACCTTGTTAAAATACAAATTATGATTCAATATGTCTAGATTGGGGCTCAGGAGTTCATCTCTAACAAGCTCCCAAGTGATGTGGATACTGCCTGTCCAAAAAACACACTATGACTAGCAAGGTTATAGAGTATGACTCCTTACTGCTAAAGTATACTCCCTCATATAGAGATGCCAACTGAATCAGTCATAGATAAGATAAATGTGAAGTCTTATTAGTGTGACGTGTGAAGATGAGAGTCTATTATATGTTTATGTCTGATGAGTGAGTATGCTGGAATCAGGATTTCTGTATAAGATAATAAATGTAATGGCTTCCAAAATTTAAAATGCAAAGGAGAAAAACTTCTTTGTACTCAATTATATGTTTATACATTTATTATGAAAATAGATTCTTACATGTGTTTAAATATTTTTGAAAGAATTTACTGCCATATTATTTGTAATAACAACAACAAAAATGGGGGGGGGGGATTCTCTCTAGTATTTAACAGTAGGGACAGGTTAAATAAAGATGAATAAGTCTATTCAATGCCACACCAGGCACCATTTAAAAGTGCTTTTAAAAGTTACTTTCTTGTGCTTCCTTGATGGCTTAGACTGTAAAGAATTTGCCTGCAATGCGGGAGACCTGGGTTCAGTCCCTGGGTCAGGAAGATCTCCTGGAGAAGGGAATGGCAACCCACTCTAGTATTCTTGCCTGGAGAATTCCATGGACAGAATAGCCTGGTGGGCTACAGCCAATGGGATTGCAAAGAGTTGGACATGACTGAACAACTAACACTTCTTGAAAAAGAACTCCGTTTGTTTTGAAAGCCCAGTGTAGGTAGGGACTGTCTGTTTTATTCATGTCTGTGATGTCCATACAGATGAAGCATGCCTTCTACACAGCAGGTATTCAAAACTCAACAATTTTTTGTTGCCTGAATGAATATGTGACTTATAAGTTATACTATGCATGAATGAATATGTGAATTACAAGATATACTACTGAGTGAAAAAATGTATAATAATAGTTACAGGATTTGGGGGGAGGGGATCTGTAAATTTTGGATAGAGGTAAAATTACACCTTCTTCCACAGTTTGAATATTAATGTCAGCTTTGCTATTATTTGGAAAATAAAATTAATTAAAATATAAGAAAAGGAGTATCAGAAATATCAAGAAGTTAGCATATTACTCCTTAGATTCCAGTTTCTTTTTTCCATGGTTGAAAGCATACAACATAAAATTTACCATCTTAATCATTTTTACAAGCTGGAATCAAGATTGCTGGGAAAAATGTCAATGAATCAGATCACGGATGCTAACTCTCTAATGGAAGAAAGTGAGAGGAGCTAAAGAGCCTCTTGATGAGGGTGAAGGATGAGAGTGAGAAAGCCAGCTTAAAACTCAATATTAAAAAACCTAGGATCATGGCAAATAGAAGGGGAAAAGGCGGCAGCAGTGACAGCTTTCCTCTTCTTGTGCTCCAAAATCACTGCAGATGGTGACTGCAGCCATGACATTAGGAGACAATTGCTTCTTGGGAGGAAAGCTATGACAAACCTAGACAGTGTGCTATAAAGCAAAGACATCACTTTGCCAAGAAAGGTCCAAATAATCAAGGTTATGGTTTTTGCAGTAATCATGTATGGATACCAGAGCTGGACAATAAAGAAGGCAGTGAAAGTGAAAGTTGCGCAGTTGTGTCTGATTCTTTGCGATCCCATGGACTATACAGTTCATAGACTTCTCTAGACCAGAATACTGGAGTGGGTCACCTTTCCCTTCTCCAGGGGATCTTCCAACCCAGGGATCGAACCCAGGTCTCCCACATTGCAGGTGGTTTCTTTACCAGCTGAATCTCAAAGTGAAGTGAAGTCGCTCAGTCATGTCCGACTCTTTGCGACCCCATGGACTGTAGCCTACCAGGCTCCTCCATCCGTGGGATTCTTCAGGCAAGAGTACTGAAGTGGGTTGCCGTCTCCTTCTCTAGGGGATCTTCCCAACCCAGGGATAGAACCCAGGTCTCCTGCATTGCAGGTTGTTTCTTTACCAGCTATGCCTCAAGGAAAGTACAAAAGAAGGCAGAGCACCAAAGAATTGATGGTGCTGGAGAAGACTCCTGACAGTCCCTTGGACTGCAAGATCAAACCAGTCAATCTAAAAGTCAATCTAAAATCAACCCTGAATACTCCTTGGAAGGACTGATGCTGAAGCTGAACCTCCAATAGTTTGGCCACCTGAAGTGAACAGTCAATTCATTGGGAAAGACCCTGACGCTGGAAAAGATTGAGAGCATGAGGAGAAGGGGACAACAGAGGATGAGATGGTTGGATGGCATCATCGATTCATTGGACATGAACTTGGGCAAATTCTAGGAGATGGTGAGGGACAGAGAAGCCTGGTGTGCTGCAGTCCATGGAGTTGTGAAGAGTCAGACACGGCTTGGCAACTGAACAACAACAATCACTTTGAAGTGTACAGTTCAGTAGATTAAGTATTTTCACATTGTTGTGAAAGAGACATCCAGGATCTTTTCATCCTGCAAATCTGAAACTCTATACCCATTAAACAACAACCACAGATCTCTCTAAAGGAAGTGCTTGAAGCTACTATGTTGGATCAAAGATAAATTTCCTTCCAGGCTTCTTCCACATATTTTATTCATACATTTAAATTTGCACAGCCAAAATTAGCCTCAAGGCTTCCTCTTTCTCATTTTTTTAGAAGTCAACTTTGTTTGATGCCTCCCCCCAAATTTGGGGATAATCAAGGGAATTAAAGGTTATCAAATTGATTTATACCACTATCTAGTTCTGCATATCAATTTTTTAATATTAAGTATTCCACAGAAATTATAAGGTAATTTGGAGATTAAGAAAGGAAATAGAACCCAAAGAATATGTCTTATTATGCATTCTAAGTCTGTTTGATTGTGCTCCAAGTAATGGCCACCTTTATTCTTCAACTCTGCCAAAATTTAGTTGTAAATAAAATAGAACCTGCTCAAAATCTACAGAGGCTAAATTATGAGCCCAGATCCTAGGGCTCTGTGATACAATCTATACAATTTACAACTACTATGCTTTTTCTTTCAGTTTTAGAATATGTAAACACATCTATTTCTTGAGACCGAGCTAAGTATTTATTTTGTTCTTAAGTTTTCAATTATTTAGTGGAATATATATGGATATCGAGATGTTTCAAACTCTCTAGGACCATAAACTCCATCCGGATGTCTTGATTTATGTCATTAAATGTTGGAGTCCTGCAATTTTATCTTCTTCTGAGATAAGTTCACCACCAGATAATTTGCAGAAAGTCATTGCAGGCTAAACATGAAAGCATGATCTAGCCAGTATTCATGTATAACTAAAATTGCTGTTTCATTCAGCCTGTTTTCAATCGGTCAGATTCCTTTTTTGTGTGTGCTGAAATCTGATGGCAATAGTGCTGCACTTTCCCCCAGACTCTTCTGAGGGGAAATACAGGGTTGGCAAAAATGTCCATTGGGTTTTTCTGTGATATCGTACCAAAAAGTCGGAAGGAACTTTTTGGCCAATCCAATATTATAGGCAGAGGATACAAGTAGATAGTGTGGCCTCCAGTAAGGCCTTGGATGTCAGATGTACTCATAACCAGAGATCTCTTATTGAGAATCATGGTCCTGTTTTCATCTAGGTGGCTCTGAGTGAAGGCTATCTGTACCATTCTGCACAGGGGTTGCTCATAAGCAACCTGGCATCTCCTTTTTTATTTTTTTTAAATTTGTAATCCACCTTATAGTATACCATTTATTTGAACAATGATGTACATAATCAGTAAATCATAAATTTCTAAAGCCTATGCATTCGGTAGAAAAGAGGCTAAATTTTAACGTCCTTTGCAATTTTAAACAATGCAGATAAGTCTAAAATTTTTATTGCAGAAGAATATGACACACCAAAACTATCTGGAATAACATGGTCACAAATTTTTACATAGAGATTTATAATTGAAGCAATAGAAAGAAATAAACATTTTCAAAACTGCAAAAAAGAGTTGAGTTGGTAAACTAAAAAAGTTAGATTAACCAATCATAAGAGTATACTTTCATAGAACACATAAAGGCAGTAATTCTCTAAGTATGGTCTAGGTCCAGAATTATTAGCATGAGAGAGGAAATATTGATAAATGCAAATTCTCAGCTCCACTGTAGATCAACTGAAATCAATGGGGAAAGAGTTTACCAGCATGTTTTAAAGATTCCTCGTAGGAGATTCTATCACATGGCACAGCTTTCTAACTACTGTTACAAACTATAAATTGTTCACTACTCTTTGATCAGCACAAGCAGTCTTAACCTAAAAAAAAAAAAAAAAAAGAATAATCAACTGCACTAACTATTCATTCAATGTTTCCTTTTGTAGCCCAAGTACAGTTTTAAGTGGTATCTAATTCAGTCTTTGTTCTTAAATTTCTGTAGCTCAGTTTGTAGCTTAGATAATAGCTCAGTGGAATTTACTGCATATTTGTATATACTCAAATGGAGTATTCAATGATTATGGCTCATCAAGGTTAATTGTGACACCAGTGATTTCTATTTCTATGCTCATCACTTGTGAAGCTGCAGGTGTGACTGGTTTCTGACAGTGCTCCAAGTGAAGAGTGCCCTCAGCTCTCCAGCTGAGCCCAAGACATTGACAGTACAGGTGTAGGAAAGGGTCATCGTGTGAAGCTAATTTCCGGTAGCTACGTGAGGCAGTGATCCATTTCACACAGTGGCTATACAATGGCACGACTGATGTTCTTTTTCTTCCTACTGTTTCCTCAGTTACATGCTTATGACCATATAAACCCCAGTACCTGATATGGGCAGTCTGGACGGCTCAGAGGAAAAGCAACATTTGAACTAAAATATCCATAAAATTGCTATAAAGGCTAATTTGAGAGTGGGCAATTTCAGGCACACGTGAAAAAAACTTTTGTTCTAGTATAACTCTAATAGGATTTATGTAGTGAAACTAGACTAGTATTTGAGGAGGTTACACGAAAAACAGTTATTTTCTAACATCAGATACAAGCATTTTAATTACCATTTAAGACAGATAGGCAGTAATGGTGTTTGTTTAATAAATGGGTGCACAGAATTTTGTGGAATATAGTCGTGATTTTTTTCATGCATGTTTATATAGCAGAAAATTCATAATGCTGAGTTTATTACCCATGGTACACATTTCCAGATCGTCACTGGGTATCTCACTAGCACTTATGTTTTCCTGGTGCCATTTTAATCTCATAATTTAATCTAGAGTACTGGTGGCTCATGGTAAAGAATCTGCCTACAATACTGAGACCTGGGTTAGATCTCTGGGTTGAGATGATTCCCTGGAGAAGGAATGGAAACCCACTCTGGTATTCTTATCTTGAGAATCATGGACAGAGGAGCCTGGCAGCCTATAGTTCAAGGAGCTGCAAAAAGTTGAACACAGCTAAGACTGAGCACAACACACTTAGTCAAAGCAGAGCCACTTATGTAATAACTAAACTAACTTTCTTTTCATATTGTAACACAGGAGTTTTATTGAAATACAGAATCAAGCATTCATTTAAGCAGAATTCAACAACATATTAGGGACTGCTACTCAAAGTGTAGTCTGCAGACCAGCAGCATTTGAGCTTGTCAGAAATGCAGAATCTCAGGAATTATCACAGACCCACTGGAGTAGAAACTGTACTAACATCATTCCAATTGGTCTGTACATTCATCAGAATTTCAGGTGCACAGTACTGTGGAGAAATATATATTTGATTTCTCTAGTATGTTGTTCTTTGCCGCCAAAAATGAACATGCACCTTGGTTTACTGAGGTTTTCAGCAGCCACTTTGGGGATTAAAATGTGCAGAATTATCATGCCAACTGTATAAATCTCACAGACCAAAGCATCCCTCGTAAGTATATATCATTTTTATATCTATTGTTCCTATAGTCTCTTAAACAGTTATTTGATATTAAAAACATCAATTTTTCTGCTCTTTAACTTCCTCACCTGTAACATAGGGACAGCACTAATACTTGCATTTTAAGGCTGTTTAGAGGACTATATGAGTTACACATGTAAAGCATTTGGAAGAGTTTTGGACACATAGTAAACTGTCCTTACTTGTTACGCTTAGCATTGCTTTTTTTGAAGTTAGACATAGAAAGATGATCCACATTTCATCAGACCAAGTGAGAGGAGGGGCCAGGAACTAAGATGGGCAAGTAAGTGGGTGAGAGTTTAAAGAAACTACAAAGAGGCTGTTCGGTTGGTCTCAATTCCTCATGACACTTTCCTCTTGGATTGAACATAACAAGGTAAGATCAAGCCAGCTGAGCCTCACCTGTCATCCTGGGTTGCATGAAGTTTTTGATCATCACTCTAGAGAAATTTACCTGGCAGCCCTGTGGTCTGCCACAGGGTAGCCAAGTTCAGCAAGGGTTGCCAAAGGAAAAGCAGGGGTACTCAAACCAGAACTATTTTATACACACTTCATCAAAGAGGGAGAGCAAACCCCCAGAAAGATGGCATTAAAGATAAAACATGAAAGACAGAGAATTTTTTCAAGGATGTCTTTATTTATTTATTTATTTATTTATTTTTGGTCTAAAGGGAATTTACAGAAAGTATCATATACTTGAAGGAAAAATCTGGCCAGAGGGGTTAAACTTCACTTGGTATTCTGGCCACTCTGGGTATTAGTTTATCTCTTGATTTTTAAAACAGTGTGTCTTAAAATCAGTTTTCTAGAAAATTTACTTAGGATCAAACTTCTAGAAATATGATTGTTTTAAGACAGGTATATCTCTTGTTTAAATGTAATAACAGAAAATAAAGATGTACAGATTGGATCTTCCTTGAAAAAGCAATTTCACATAATGTTTCACAGAGAATTATAATGAAGCAGTGTAGCAACACTTTCTGCTTTAAAAAGAAAAAAGAAAGAGGAAAAAAAGACCCAACGAAAAACGACTCTGAAAATGAGGGTACTTTCATATTTACCATGTGGAAAGTGAAAAGAGTTTATGACAGCATTTATGAAATATTCAAGCCTGTCTACAAATTAAAAGTGGAATAATAATGATGATCCCATTGGAAACAAAATGCTATTATATTGGTCTTCCAGGAGGTATAAGCAACCACATACATTGCTTCTGATCCTAACATCAAACTACAAGATGTTTGGTCTATGAGGGTCAGGCAGTAGAATTTCTCATTTAAAGATGAAGAATACAATGTTCAGAGACTTTCTGTGACTTGTCTTAGGTCTCAGACAAAGCAGTGATAAGAGATAACTAGATGGGCCATTCCTGTTAGCCTGCACCTTAAGCGAGGCCAGAGAAACTTTCTCTCTAAGAATAACACTTCTGCCTTGTCCCCCAAGCCATGTTGCTTCACTAATTCTCATATCAATCAATATCTAAGCCTCCACTTTCATGCTAATGAACTAAGTGAGCATAAAATCCAGGTGTGCATGGAGAACTCTGCAGTCCCGACTCTTAAATATTTTCTCACAATTGACCATTAGAGACAGTGACCACTGTAGACATTATCATTTTCTAGACAATCATCTCTGTAGTTAAGACAAATATCTATTTCTCTCAGCAGCACCTAAACCATAGGGAAGAGACGTGTATAATAGCAACTCTTCCTACATATCAGAGAAGATGTGATACTCTTCTGAAACATCTGGCTCCCCAGCGAATAAATATTTGGTGCTTGATAAAGATTTTCTAATGATGAAAAAAAGAGACACAGTCCTGCTTCTGTTCTTAGAGTCATACAGGGCTATTGAGAGGGAGATCTCCCTTTCCCAAAGTAAAATAAAAGTAAGCAGTGGAGGGAGGATTTATATTTGCTGTGAATCTTATCAGTCTTCTCTCTTTCCCTCTCCAAAAAAATTAAATAAAATTAAGCCCATTAGGCTTGAATAAACTCTTAAATTTGCAAGACATGAACCACCACATTTCCATTCACATCAGAACAATTAAATATAGTTGTTTTTAAGTTCTTACAAGACACAGTTCAGGACAGCCATTTTTCTGAATCTATAGTTTTCAATATAAATCTTTATCTCTCCACTCACAGGTAATTATTTATCACTCTGAGACATTCTCACTGAATTTTTTTCATTAAAGTTTTTGTTTGTTTGTTTTGATTCAATTGGATTATTTTTGTAGCCTGTGTCATTCCTCTGAAAGTTCAAAATCCACATTTGGCAAAGAGGTTCCCAAATCACCTCCATGCAAAAGGGATGTGTTTACCATAATATCCACAGCAGGATGGGAATACTGAGGGAAAGCAGAGGATGTGTAAGGGAGGAATAGGAGGTACAGAGCAAACATTTATAGGAACCACTTATGAAACCTTGATGGAGTGTCTTTAGAGCAAATACCACCTTGGGATTGACGTTCCTGAGCCCATTTCCTAAGAAGTGTCACTGTGAGCATTCAGAGAAGCTGGTTTGGGTGGATCTCATGGGGGTAGAATGGAGGTGCAAAGTTTCTCAAGTGGCACCAGTAAAGAACCCGCCTGCCAATGCATGACTCTCAGGAGAGGCGGGTTGGATCCCTGGGTGGGCAGAATTCCCTGGAGAAGGAAACGGCAACCTGCTCCAGTATTCTTGCCTGGAGAATCCTACGGTCGGAGGAGCCTGGAGGGTTACAGTCCATCGGGTCGCAAGGTATCGGATAGGACTCAGCGACTGAGCATGTGGGCGCAGTGGGCAGGTACAGTGGTCTGCTAGCCCTCACTTACACTGTGTGTGGGGGGGCACACAGTGGTCAGGTGACCCTGCTGCCTCACCCCCTCAAAACAGCTTACTGGGTGAGGACATTCTTTTGATGAGGAAATATGGCTGTAAGACAAGTAGACTCAGCTTTGCAGATGAACTGGCACAAAAGACAAGAAAGAAATACAAATGAAAATCTTGATAGATTTGGCCACACACAAATGTAAAATGCCTGCATGTTAAAATACAGAAAAGGGGCATTTCAATGGAAAAACAGAGTAAGAAGTATAACCTGACAATACTCTAGACACAAGACAACCAATAAGCCTATGACACATATTGAACGTCACTTGTAATCAAACAGAAAAGGATGCAAAAAAAAAAAAAAAGACACCCACTGGAAAAGATCAAAAGGAAAAAAAGTGTTAGCAACAAGTAGGAAACAGGCACTTTCCTATGCTGTTATTGAAAATGGAGGAAATACATGATAAATATATTTGAAAGAAATGTATAATGAATGGCTATCTTATCTATTTATCTTAAAAGTAAAATGTCTATAATTTTGATACATTAATATCATTTACTGGAATTTGTCACAGAGACCTTTTAAAATATGTTAAAAATTCATACACAAAGGAATTTCATTATAATACTTTTTTCTAACATTAAAAATGGAAATGGGGACAACTTAAGTGTTAAGAGTTTATATACATAGAAAATGTAATGGCAAATTATGATATGGCACATAAATATAGTCAAAATCATTATTTTAAAGAATATATAAGGATATGGGGGAATAATTGTGATTGTTACTATGAAAAAATTTGTGGCTCAGATGGTAAAGAAACTGCCTGCAATGCAGGAAACCTAGGATCAATCCCTGAGTTGAGAAGATCCCCTGGAGAAGGAAACTGCTACCCACTCCACTATTCTGGCCTGCAGATTTCCATGGACTATATATTCCATGGGGTCACAAAGAGCCAGACAAGACTGAGTGACTTTTACTTTCACTAAGTAAAAATAGTTCGCAGGACAATATGTAATTTATAAGCTCAGTTATGAAATTATTAAGATATGAAAATCTTAAACATCTGGATATTGAAATTATGATCTAGTTTTTCCTTAATTTAAAAAAATCTGATTCACATAGGTCGGTATTGCTAATGTAGAGAAAGATATATGAAGTACAAAATTCTCCTAAATCAAATCTTCCTAACTTTCAGAGTTAGTTCTGGGAGATACATTTATAATACTAGATATTAGGCTAAGCTGGTTTTAGAAAAGGCAGAGGAACCAGAGATCAAATTGCCAACATCCGATAGATCATCAAAAAAGCAAGAGAGTTCCAGAAAAACATCTTTCTCTGCTTTATTGACTATGCCAAAACCTTTGACTGTGTGGATCACAATCAACTGTGGAAAATTCTGAAAGAGAAGGGAATACCAGACCACCTGACCTGCCTCTTGAGAAACCTACATGCAGGTCAAGAAGCAACAGTTAGAACTGGACATGGAACAACAGACTGGTTCCAAATAGGAAAAGGAGTACATCAAGGCTGTATATTGTCACCCTGCTTATTTGACTTCTATGCAGAGTGCATCATGAGAAACGCTGGGCTGGAAGAAGCATAGGCTGGGATCAAGAATGCCAGGAGAAATGTCAATAACCTCAGATATGCAGATGACACCACCCTTATGGCAGAAAGTGAGGAGGAACTAAAAAGCCTCTTGATGAAAGTGAAAGAGGACAGTGAAAAAGTTGGCTTAAAGCTCAACATTCAGAAAATGAAGATCATGGCATCTGCTCCCATCACTTCATGGGAAATAGATGGGGAAACAGTGGAAACAGTGTCAGACTTTATTTTTCTGGGCTCCAAAATCACTGCAGATGGTGATTGCAGCCATGAAATTAAAAGACACTCACTCCTTGGAAGAAAAGTTATGACCAACCTAGATAGCACATTAAAAAGCAGAGACATTACTTTGCCAACAAAGGTCCGTTTAGTCAAGGCTATTGTCTTTCCAGTGGTCATGTATGGATGACAGAGTTGGACTGTGAAGAAAGCTGAGCACCGAAGAATTGATGCTTTTGAACTGTGGTGTTGGAGAAGACTCTTGAGAGTCCCTTGGACTGCAAGGAGATCCAACCAGTCCATTCTAAAGGAGATCAGCCCTGGGATTTCTTTGGAAGGAATGATGCTAAAGCTGAAGCTCCAGTACTTTGGCCACCTCATGTGAAGAGTTGACTCATTGGAAAAGACTCTGATGTTGGGAGGGATTGGAGGCAGGAGGAGAAGGGGATGACAGAGGATGAGATGGCTGGATGGCATCACCGACTCGATGGACGTGGGTTTGAGTGAACTCCGGGAGATGGTGATGGACAGGGAGGCCTGGCGTGCTGCGATTCATGGGGTCGCAAGGAGTCAGACACGACTAAGCGGCTGGACTGAACTGACTGAGGTTAACATTCCCATTTGTCTCTCTGATTGATAAAGATTTTGCTAATTTATACCACTCCCTAACTCCCCAACACACCAACTCCTACCAATGTCATATCATGCATTTTAATTTTTCAGTTGGATAAAATATTAAAGTAAATAAAGCATTTAAGTCACACTTCTTATCTCAAATATATACATTATCTCCTGACTTCTCATTTTGTTGGATGGTTATGAATGTTATATTCTTTCATTTCCTCCTCTTCCCCTCTTGTGACATTCTACTTCTGACATTTATAATATGATTACATCTGTAAGACAACAGCTGCTCTGTAACACATTAATTTTTGTAATTTGTGTGGAGATTGATCTTATATTTGAAAACAGTTGGAGGGTATTGATTATGCCATATTTTCCACTTCAAAGCCATGTGGTATGTTCCTTCTTGGACTAAAAACATCATGATCACTTGTCAAAATGGAATATTTCTAGGCTCAAGTCATTTTTCTTACAGCAAGGTAGCCATGAGAATGAGTCTTTTAACCTTCAACACAGGGAGAATAGTAATTAGGGACCCCCAACAGCTGTCCTCTGAAACCAGCCCTGGCTTAATAAGTGCGCTGAGGTCAGGTTTCCAGGAGTTGGTCCTAACCAATGACAGCTTGGAAGGGTCCTTATGCAGGTGCAGTTCTGGGTCAAGTGGGATAGGCTGCAATTGGCACAGGAAGTCCCAGAAAGCCTCGCTGTACCTCCTTTAGACTGTTCAGCATTCTAGGATGCTGCCTCTCTTCTTCTTTCTTTTCTTCATGCAAAGTCAAGCTTGCATGTCCTCCCTCTCAAGGCTCTTCCAGTCTTCCAGCTTCTCCTCCTTTCTCAGCACACTCACTCACCCAACTAACATCACTGCAGGTTGAATCCTATCTTGGATTCTCCCTGATTGACTGAACATAGATGCCATTAATTTCTCAAAATAATGCAATATTTTCTGGTACATATATACAATGGAATATTACCCAGCTATTAAAAAGAATGCATTTAAATCAGTTCTAATGAGCTGGATGAAACTGGAGCCTATTATACAGAGTGAAGTAAGTCAGAAAGAAAAACACCAATACAGTATATTGATGCATACATATGGAATTTAGAAAGGTGGTAATGATGACCCTATATGTGAGACAGCAAAAGACAGATTTAAAGAAAAGACTTTTGGACTCTGTGGGAGAAGGCGAGGGGGGGGGGTGATTTGAGACAATAGCATTGAAACATGTATATTACCATATGTAAAATAAATCGCCAGTTCAGGTTTGATGCATGAGAAATGGCATTCAAGGCCGGTGCACTGGGATGATCCTGAGGAATGGGATGGGGAGGGAGGCAGGATGGCGGTTCAGGATGGGGGACACATGTACACACATGGCTGATTCATGTCAATGTACGGCAAAAACCACCACAATGTTGTAAAGTAAATAGCCTCCAATTAAAATAAATTAATTAATTAAAAAATGCAATATTTTAACTTGCTTTACACTTTAACCCTCAATTTTGTACATTTTATTAGAAATATTATATTAATTATATCATCCATTGTTTAGATATTATCTGCCAGGCTCCTCTGTCCATGGAATTCTCCAGGCAAGCATACTGGAGTGGGTATCCATTCTCTTCTCCAGGGTATCTTCCCCACCCAGAGACCAAACCTGGGTCTCCTGAATTACAGGCAGATTCTCTACTGTCTGAGCCATCATGGAAACCTAAATATTATCTAACTATATTAATAATTAGTTAGCTATTTCCTTTTAACCTATGTTTTTATTATATAATCAGGTTTTATTTTCAAATTTCCAATGATACTGTCAATTCTGATGCACACCATTTGCTCCATGCCCATGACCTCCCTCCCAGAAAACTTGGTCTTCCTGCTTTAATAATAGAAAAAAAGTATTTTCTTTGACTGATTTCCAAGTTTGAAATCAGGGTTTCCTTGGTGGCTCAGACAGTAAAGAGTCTGCCTGCAATATGGGAGACCTGGGTTCAATTCCTGGGTCTGGAAGATCCCCTGAAGAAGGAAATAGCAACCCACTCCAGTGTTCTTGCCTGGGAATTCCCATGAACAGAGTAGCCTGGCCAGCAACAGTCCATGGGGTTCCAACGAGTCAGACATGACTGAGTAACTAACACATAAATTTGAAATCACTACTGATTGTATCTTAAGATCTTTTTTTGACTTTTCCTTATTACTTCCAAAGTACATACTCAACTAATTTTCTAAGAGAGGATGAGTCAGAAATAAATTACTAAGCTTTTGGAATTTTGCAATGGTTTTGTTCTGACTTAGATGTTGTTGCTCCATTACAGTTTCCAATTCTAGTTAGAAAATGCTTTTCCTTCAGAATTTGGAAGGCCTGATTTCAATGTCTTGTAAAATACAATACTGCTGATAAACATTCAGAGACCTGTTCATTTTCCTTACATTACTGATAATTTTCTTTTCCTCTCTGAATTCCCTTTAAAGTGTTCCTATATTATTCACATACTGAATTTCACAACAGTTTGTATGTGTCCGGTCGCTCAGTCGTATCTGACTCTTTGCAACTCCATGGACTGTAGCCTGCCAGGTTGCTCTGTCCATGAAATTCTCTAGGCAAGAATACTGGAATGGGTTGCCATGCCCTCCTCCAGGGGATCTTCCCCACCCAGGGACCAAACCCTGATCTCCTGCATTGCACATGTGTGAACACATGTGTGAACATTTGTGAAATGGGGTTAGGGTTAGGGTTAGAGGCAGATTCTTTACCGTCTGAGCCACCAGGGAATCCCTTTAGCTTTTAGCAATTTTTATCTTTCATAATTGCCTATTTGTCAAATTTCCAGAAAATTTCCATGTATTTGTTGCTCATTTTGCAAATACCTGTAGTTTGAGATTCAATTATCTCGGTTTATTCTCTGTGTTTTATTCCCCCTTTGTTCTCAGTGTAGTTTTTATTAGTCAATAAAGAAAGTACACTTTTTATCTATTTCACAGCCTATCTGATATTTCTGAAGAATCTCATATCACTGATGAAGAAAAAGATATTTCAGACAACAATATCACAATTTTTTCCCTCTTGAAATAGTATATTCATAACTCAACTCCTCGCCATTGCTGGTTTAAATTGTTCTTTTTATGTTAATTAGCCTTAGATTGTATTCTTCTTTCTCTTCCCCCAGTGGCGAATGTGTATATTTGGGTCTCACTGTGTCCTTGTCCTGATTGACACTCTCTAGTTCACACATGTGCTCTATGTTGTTTTCAGTGAGGAAATGGTCTGGTATGAATACTGGACAAATAACCATTCATTCTGAGCAGGTCTTGTGTGGCATTTGCGGGACATGCCAACATCAATGGCTAGATTCTGTGGTTCTATCCACTTGCCTTTCATTTAAAGTCCTCACACTCATAGGCTTCTTTTCTCTAATCCTAAACCTCTAACCTTTCACTCGTCTTCAGCACCTTCTTTTTATATTTTGAATCGATTAGTTATTTCTCACTGCACATAGGTTGGGGGTAGGGTAGAAAATTCTCTCTATATCTTAACTAATTGCTTCTCCCAAACGTTCTTATTCCTAATCTGGATAATTCCTCAAAAACTTTGATGGACAGGGCACTGATCTGAAAGCCAAGGCTCTTCAGTGATTCCATGATTTCCCTTGTGCTGGTTCAAGGGCAACAGGACACTTGCTCTGTGTGGTTAGGTTCCATAAGCACATGTGGCTGCCTTGAAACCTTGTACTTTGCTAAGATTAAGTTCTAATGATCAAAGTGACAACTAAATAGGAAGAACTCATCATATTACCCCATCCTTCCCATTAGTCTGATAACCTTTGAGATCAGAAATTAGCAACCTATTTTTTTATTTCTTCCTCCTTAAGTCTAGTCTTATAATTCAGCCCAGCAGCAGGTAAAAAGTCAGGAGAGAGGTGGGTCTTATGATAGAAAAGCACAAATCAGGAGGCATTTCATAAATAATTACCATTGATCTTTCAGGCAGCCCCCAAGGAACTTGTCTATCTTCCCTTCCTCCTGAATTTGGACTTATTGAGAAATAAGACAGAGGAACCAGAGAGAAAATGACATCTTAATCACTGATAATGCTGTTAGGTCAATGTGGTTTTAAGAATATGGCCTTTAGGCTCTCAAATGCTTTCCCTCAGGGTTAAACAAACTGACCTGCCCCATATTGGCAGAGTTGAAGAAAGATGACCTTCCTGACCAGTGGAGCTTATCCTCTGAAGGAGTGGAGAAAGAAGGCATCTTGCAGGCTAGGTGGCCCCACCAGAAAACTTTAAGTGTTCTCTGCTGTTTAAACAAATGTCTGTTTCCTCTGCCCTTGGAGAGAGGCAAGCAGGGGGGGAGCACGAGGGATGTCTTCTTTTCATACCTGTATTGCTGGAGTTCTGAAGAAGGAATTTGCTCTTCTCATGGAAATATGAGGAATGGGAAGTAAATATTCCTCCATAAATTCCTCAGATTTTTGTTTTGTTTTGTTTTGTTAGGCTAACCAATTCAATGATCAGTCCCGATTGTAGCTGCTCACTACAGCTACAATTTTGTATAGGGCAGGAGTGATGGATCAGACTAACCTCATTCCCAGCTTCACCAGATTACTTGCCTGATGCCAACCCAGCTTCCATGTTACTCTTCCTGGACACACCAGAAGGAAGCTAGTTTGTGCCCCAGAGGTTTTGGAATGGATTCAGTGCACTTCAGTCGCTCAGTCGTGTCCAACTCTTTGCAACCCCATGAACTGCAGCATGCCAGGCCTCACTGTCCATCACCGAAGAAGATAATCACAATGGTGTGATCACTCACCTAGAGCCAGACATCCTGGAATGTGAAGTCAAGTGGGCCTTAGAAAGCATCACTATGAACAAAGCTAGTGGCGATGATGGAATTCCAGTTGAGCTATTTCAAATCCTAAAAGATGATGCTGTGAAAATGCAGCACGCAATATGCCAGCAAATTTGGAAAACTCAGCAGTGGCCGCAGGACTGGAAAAGATCAGTTTTCATTCCAATCTCAAAGAAAGGCAAAGCCAAAGAATGCTCAAACTACCGCACAATTGCACTTATCTTAAACACTAGTAAAGCAATGCTCAAAATTCTCCAAGCCAGGCTTCAGCAATACGTGAACTGTGAACTTCCAGATGTTCAAGCTGGTTTTAGAAAAGGCAGAGGAACCAGAGATCAAATTGCCAACATCCGCTGGATCATGGAAAAAGCAAGAGAGTTCCAGAAAAACATCTTTTTCTGCTTTATTGACTATGCCAATGCCTTTGACTGTGTGAATCACAATAAACTGTGGAAAATTCTGAAAGAGATGGGAATACCAGACCACCTGACCTGCCTCTTGAGAAACCTGTATGTAGGTCAGGAAGCAACATTGGACATGGAACAACAGACTGGTTCCAAATAGGAAAAGGAGTACGTCAAGGCTGTATATTGTCACCCTGCTTATTTAACTTCTGTGCAGAGTACATCATGAGAAATGCTGGACTGGAAGAAGCACAAGCTGGAATCAAGATTGCTGGGAGAAATATCAATCACCTCAGATATGCAGATGACACCACCCTTATGGCAGAAAGTGAAGAAGAGCTAAAAAGCCTCTTGATGAAAGTGAAAGAGGAGAGTGAAAAAGTTGGCTTAAAGCTCAACATTCAGAAAATGAAGGTCATGGGATCTGGTCCCATCACTTCATGGGAAATAGATGTGGAAACAGTGGAAACAGTGTCAGACTTTATCTTTTGGGGTTCCAAAATCACTGCAGATGGTGATTGCAGCCATGAAATTAAAAGATGCTTACTCCTTGGAAAGTTATGAGCAACCTAGATAGCATATTCAAAAGCAGAGACATTACTTTGCCAACAAAGGTCCGTCTAGTCAAGGCTATGGTTTTTCCAGTGGTCATGTATGGATGTGAGTGTTGGACTGTGAAGAAGGCTGAGAGCCGAAGAATTGATGCTTTTGAACTGTGGTGTTGGAGAAGACTCTTGAGAGTCCCTTGGACTACAAGGAGATCCAACCAGTCCATTCTAAAGGAGATCAGTCCTGGGTGTTCTTTGGAAGGACTGATGCTAAAGCTGAAAATCCAACAATTTGGCCACCCATGAGAGATTTGTAATGGATTAGAAGCTTGCTATTTCTGACCTGAAGCTTCAGCATCACCTGGGGTCTTGTTAGAAATGCAGAAATTGTTAGAAATGCAGTATTTCAGATCAGCCCAGAACTACTTATCCTATAGTTTAAGAGGATCCCTAGGTAATTCTTATGTACATTAAAGTTGGAGAAGCACTGGTTTAGAACAAGTCATTAATTAAAGTACTTCAAAGGCCTTTTGCTTAAACCCTAAGCTGAATATTTCCTCCCAGTCGATTTTGCACCACAAATTAGCCATGACCATGATCTTCAATGTATCCCACTAGAGATTATGAGATGGAATTAAATTGTAGTGGATGAAATATAGATGAGAGTAAATGAGAGCTAGTGGAATAGCCGAATAGTAGTCAGTCACACATTCTCTGTATCTGAATTTAAGCTCTCCCCCATATGGAGTTCAAAAAGTATTGCAACCCCAAAATTGAATTCCCTTACCCAAATATGAGGGCTTCCCTGGTGGCCCTAGTGGTAAAGAACACTCCTGCAAATGCAGGAGACATAAGAGAAGTGGATTTGATTCTTATAGTCATGAAGATCCCCTGGAGGTGGGCATGGCAACCCTCTCCAGTATTCTTGCCTGAAGAATCCCATGGAGAGAGGAGTCTGGCAGGCTACAGTCCATGGGGTCATACAGAGTCGGACACAACTGAAGTGACTTAGCACGCATGTACTCACCCAAATATGCATATAAAACTTGAAAAGATACAAAGTCCATATCGCTTGTTAAAGTAAATAATGAATTCTAAAAATGAAAACTCTTTGACCCTGTGAGCTAGAGTCATTTTCTGAGATACTTGGGCAGAGAAGCCACTCTGAAGCCTGTACAGTGGATGTCTCTTTGGTAACTGGCGCCAGAACTGTCATCCACTTATTCCCGCTGTCTCCTCACTCAGAACGTGGCATTTGAGGCATATGTGCCTTTTAGCAATGTGTGGAAATTTGCACTGATGATGGCCCAGTTCCCAGATCTTGAGATCTCTTTCTTTCCTGTGTTATTTGGCTTAGTACGGAAAAAGGAAAAAAGCCTTGTGACCAGTATCTCTACCTAACACCTCAAGGTTCTGGACATCTTTTTTCCTTCATTTCTTGAGTATTTCCAGCCTAGAGTAGCATTTATTTCTACCTTCTGTTTCTCTGATGGAAGCTATGCCTCTATTTAATTTTTCTGCCCCTTTCACCCTATACATCAAAGAGGGCTGGCTTCTCTGAGTTGTTAGCAGTTTAACCTGACTTTGCTTCTGTTTTCCTATACCACATACACAGCAAGCCATTTTGCTGGATAAAAAGACTACTCTTTCTCTGGTGGTGTCAGACTTCTGAATTACCTATTAAATTCACTAGTTTTACTTCGTGAGGCCCTTTGGTAAGATTGTAGAAGGAAATGGCAGCCCACTGCAGTACTCTTGCCTGGAGAATTCAATGGACTGAGGAGCCTGGTAGGCTGTAGTCCATGGGGTTGCAAAGAGTAGGACACGACTGAGCAACTTCACTTTCACTTTCCTTGCTTGGTAGGATAGAGCAAATGAGCAAATTCTAGGTCTGTCAGACATCATAGAATATTCAGAGAAATATTGTATATCGTCACATCCCTTGTCTATTTCCCCAAGGAGACATTTTCCCATCAGACTAAGGATGAATATTATTGTTATTACCCAGTCTGGCTCTCTTTCAAGGAGTCTTCTCTCTTTTGGGTCTCTTTCTTCAGAGAACAGGTAATGTTTCCTTACCTAAATTACCTGGGTCACCTTGAAACTCAGTAAGTATTTGATTATATACACTAATATTACTAGTTTTTCCCTCTCAAAGTTGCCCATGTCTTCTCCAATCACATACTATTTTAAAGTATTCTTCTATTTGTGATCCATATTATTTTTTATACTTCTATTTTTAAACTTTTAATATTGAGGTATAAATGATGTACAATATTATTTAAGGTCCAGGTGTACAACATAGTGGCTCACAATTTTTTAAAAAGTTATACTCCACTTATAGTCATTATAAGTATTGACTATATTCCCTGTGTTGGACAATATACCCTTGTAGCTTATTTTATGGCTAATAATTTGTACCTCTTACTCCCCGATGTTGTCCCTCCCTTCTTTCCCTTCCCCACTGGTAACCACCAATTTGTCCTCTGTCTCTGTAAGTCTGCACCTTTTTTGCATATTTGTTGTTTTGTTTTATTTTCTTTTTTGAGTTTATATATCATACAGTATTTGTCTTTCTCTGTATGGATTAATTTCCTTAGCAAGATACCCTCAAGTCCATCCATGCTTTCATAAATTCTATAATTCCATTCTTTTATGTCTGAGTAGTATTTCATTTTATATATATATATATATATATATATATATATACATACCACATCTTTTTCAATTCTTCTGTTGTCACTTAGGTTGCTTCCATACCTTGGCAATTTTAAGAATATTGGGGTTCAAGTATCTTTTTAAATTAATATTTTCATTTTTTAAATATATATACCAAGGAGTGGAATTTCTGAATCGTAGGATAGTTTTATTTTTATATTTTTGAGAAACCTCCATATTGTTTTCCATGGCGATGGCACCAAATTACATCCTCACCAACAGCACAAAGCTTTCTCTTTTCCCCACATCCTTGCTAGGGGTCTTTTTAGTAACAGTCGTTCTGAAAGATGTGAGGTAGTTCATCATGTTTTATGAATTCCTTATTTAATTAAATACTTAAGAGGGTATCTCTCAACACCTTTTGGACTCATTCTGAGAGGAGTTTCCTAATCAATGAGATCTTGCCTCTTTTTTGCTGTTATTTATTTATTTGGGGCTGTGCCAGCCACATTTTCTAATCTAATAGAACCAAACAAGGGTCCCTTCCTTAATTCCTTCCTTCAGTTCAGTTCAGTTCAGTCGATCAGTCGTGTCCAACTCTTTGTGACCCCATGAACGGTAGCATGCCAGGCCTCCCTGTCCATCACCAACTCCCAGAGTTTACTCAAACTCACCTCCATTGAGTCACTGAGGCCATCCAACCATCTCATCCTCTGTCACCCCCTTGTCCTCCTGCCCTCAATCTTTCCCAGCATCAGTGTCTTTTCAAATGAGTCAGGTCTTCACATCAGGTGGCCAAAGTATTGGAGCTTCAGCTTCAACATCAGTCCTTCCAATGAACATTCAGGACTGATCTCCTTTAGGATGGACTGTTCAGATCTCCTTGCAGTCCAAGGGACTCCCAAGAGTCTTCTCCAACACCACAGTTCAAAAGCATCAATTTTTTGGTGCTCAGCTTTCTTTATAGTCCATCTCTCACATCCATATATGAAAACTGGAAAAACCATAGCCTTGACTAGACCAATGTTTGTTGGCAGAGTAATGTGTCTGCTTTTTAATATGCTATCTAGGTTGGTCAAACTTTCCTTCCAAGGAGTAAGGATCTTTTAATTTCATGGCTGTAATCACCATCTGCAGTGATTTTGGAGACCCCCCAAAACAAAGTCAGCCACTGTTTCCACTATTTCCCACCTATTTGCCATGAAGTGATGGGACCGGATGCCATGATCGTAGTTTTCTGAATGTTGAGCTTTAAGCCAACATTTTCACTCTCCTCTCTCATGTTCATTAAGAGACTCTTTAGTTCTTCTTCACTTTCTGCCACAATGGTGGTGTCTTCTGACTATCTGAGGTTATTGTTATTTCTCCCAGCAATCATGATTTCAGCTTGCTCTTCTTTCAGTCCACTGTTTCTCATGATGTACTCTGCATAGAAGTTAAATAAGCAGGGTGACAATATACAGCCTTGACGTACTTCCTATTTAGATCTAGTCTATTGTTCCATGTCCAGTTCTAACTGCTGCTTCCCGACCTGCATACAGGTTTCTCGAGAGGCAGGTCAGGTGATCTGGTATTCCTATCTCTTAAGAATTTTCCACAATTTATTGCGATCCACAATAAAGGCATTGGCATAGTCAATAAAGCAGAAATAGATGTTTTTTTGGAACTCTCTTGCTTTTTTGAGAGTGCAGCAAATGCTGGCAATTTGATCTCTGGTTCCTCTGCCTTTTCTAAATCCAGCTTGAACATCTGGAAGTTCATGGTTCATGTATTGCTGAAGCCTGGCTTGGAGAATTTTGAGCATTATTTTACTAGCGTGTGAGATGAGTGCAATTGTGCAATAGTTTGAGCATTCTTTGGCATTGCTTTTCTTTGGGCAGGAATGAAAACTGACCTTTTCCAGTCCTGTGGTCACTTCTGAGTTTTCCAAATTTGCTGACATATTGAATGCAGCACTTTCACAGCATCATCTTTTAGGATTTAAAATAGCTCAACTGGGATTCCATCACCTCCACTAGGTTTGTTTGTAGTGATGCTTCTTAAGGCCTACTTGACTTCACATTCCAGGATATCTGGTTCTAGGTGAGTGATCACAACATCGTGATTAACTGGGTCTGAAGATCTTTTTTGTACAGTTCTTCAGTGTATTCTTGCCACCTCTTCTTAATATCTTCTGCTTCTGTCAGGTCCATATCATTTCTGTTTTTTATTGAGCCCATCTTTGCATGAAATGTTCCCTTGATATCTTTAATTTTCTTGAAGTGATCTTTAGTCTTTCCCATTCTGTTGTTTCCCTCTATTTCTTTGCATTGATCACTGAGAAATGTTTTCTTATCTCTCCTTGCTATTCTTTGGAACTCTGCATTCAAATGGGTATATCTTTCCTTTTCTCCTTTGCTTTCCACTTCTCTTTTTTTTCACAGCTATTTGTAAGGCCTCCTCAGACAGCTATTTTGCATTTCTTTTCCATGTGGATGGTCTTAATCCCTGTCTCCTATAGAATGTCAGTAACCTCTGTCCATAGTTCACCAGGCACTCTATCTATCAGATCTAGTCCCTTAAATCTATTTCTCACTTCCACTGTATAATCATAAGGGATTTGATTTTGGTCACACTTGAATGGGTTAGTGATTTTCCCCACTTTCTTCAATTTAAGTGTGAAGCTGGCAATAAGAAGCTTGTGATCTGAGCCACAGTCCACTCCCAGTCTTGTTTTTGCTGACTGTATAGAGCTTCTCCATCTTTGGCTGCAGAGAATATAATCAATCTGATATCGGTGTCGACCATCTGGTGATGTCCATGTGTAGAGTCTTCTCTTGTGTTGTTGGAAGAGGGTGTTTGCTATGACCAGTGCGTTCTCTTGGCAAAACTCTATTAACCTTTGCCCTGCTTCATTCTGTATTCCAAGACCAAATTTGCCTGTTACTCCAGGTGTTTCTTGACTTCCTACTTTTGCATTCCAGCCCCCTATAATGAAAAGGACATCTTTTTGGGGGTGTTAGTTCTAAAAGGTCTTGTAGGTCTTCATAGAACCATTCAACTTAACCTTCTTCAGCCTTACTGGTCGGGGCATAGACTTGGATTACCATGATATTGAATGGTTTGCCTTGGAAATGAACAGAGTTCATTCTGTGATTTTTGAGATCGCATTCAAGTACTGCATTTGGACTCTTTTGTGGCTATGATGGCTACTCCATTTCTTCTAAGGGATTCCTGCCCACAGTAGCAGATAGCGGCAGCTGCACAGAGCAGGATCAGCAAGAGGCAGAGTGGAGATATCCCACGTCCAAGGTAAGAGAAACCCAAGTAAGATGGTAGGTGCTGAGAGAGGGCATGGTGGCTGAGTGGCGAGTGGCAGCTGTGGCACAGGAGCACCTAGTAGCAGTTGGGCTGCTAGGAGTGGCAAGCAGCAAAGAGGAGATACCCAATGTCCAGGGTCAGGAGTGGTGGCCATGAAGACATACCCCATGTCCAAGGTAAGGAGCAGTGGCTGAACTTTGCAGGAGCAGCCATGAAGAGATCCCCACGTCCAAGGTTAGAGAAACCCCAGTAAGATGGTAGGCACTGAGAGAGGGCATCATGGGACAGACAGAATGAAACCACAATCACAGAAAACTAGCCAGTCTGATCACATGGACCACAGCCTTGTCTAACTCAATAAAACTAGGCCATGCTGTGTGGGGCCCCTCAAGACAGACAGGTCCTGGTGGAGAGGTCTGACAGAACATGGTCCACTGGAGAGGGAAATGGCAAACCACTTTAATATTTTTGCCATGAGAACCCCATGAACAAATGAAAAGGCAAAAAGATAGGACAGGACACTGAAAGATGAACTCCCCAGGTCGGTAGGTGCTCAATATGCTACTGGAGATCAGTGGAGAAATAACTTCAGAAAGAATGAAGGGATGGAGCCAAAGCCAAAACAACACCCAGTTGTGGATGTGACTGGTGATAGAAGCAAGGTCCAATGATGTAAAGAGTAATATTGCACTGGAACCTGGAATGTTAGGTTTATGAATCAAGGCAAATTGGAAGTGGTCAAACAGGGGATGGCAAGAGTGAATGTCAACATTCTAGATATCAGCGAACTAAAATGGACTGGAATGGGTGAATTTAACTCAGATGACCATTAAGCTGCTACTGTGGGCAGGAATCCCTTAGAAGAAATGGAGTAGTCATCACAGTCAACAAAAGAGTCTGAAATTCTTTCCTTAAAAGTAACTATACCCAGGTATGTCTTCTCTGCTTTCTTATCCATCTGCCTTCACATCCAACATCTCATTTTTCTCTTATAAAATGTATACATACCTTCCTTTAAAATGAGAAGATTTCTCATATGGAAATTCTCTCCTCCTCAAAGTTAATTAGCCTATATTTATTATATTTTCATTCTTCACTACTCCTGATATCAAGACCAAAGCTTATGTTTAAATCAATCCAGTTGCTCCTGGATTTCCTGAGAAATGAGATACCTACAAACAGAATGTTTCAGCTCAGGCTTTTTAAATTGTTTTCTTGTTTTGTACTTACAATGATTTTTATTGACTTTTTTTTTTTTTTTACCTTCAATCGAAGCTAATAGCATATGCTTTACAAATTAATGGCCTCTTTTTCTATCATATTTTGTATAAGATATACTTAGCTTATGTGGATGGAACCATTCTGGATCTATGAAACCTAAAACTTTAGTCAGAGGTTCCAGAAACAACTCAATACAGGTTCTGTGAGGTCCAATAAGGGGTTCCAATTCAAGAGAATGTGTATGTCACTGAGGGTACTCTTAATTCTTAATACAGTTTAAAACTATATAAAGACTAAATGACTATGGGGTATATGTTCTAGTAGTACCAGTTCACATACTGGAAGCTCTCAGGACTTCTCACTGGAAATTTAGCTGCCTTTGCAATGACAAATTCTAATCTGAAGTAATGGTTGAGAAGCAAAAGAAAAGCAGGTAAATGAATGGGTGCATCACTGAACACACTTCAATGATATAAACTCTAATGAATTTTTGCTTGTTTTAAATGAACATAAATTAGGTCACAGTGTCTCTTATTGTTCAATAAAATTTATCTGCTTGAGAAAATCCATGTCAGTGTAGGTGGGGTCATGTTTAGTTACAAGGGACCATCTTATGTCTTAGGTCAGATTGGTGTTAGCTGCAGAGAATTCTATTCCTGCTTATTAAGTTCTGAACAGGCCACATTTAATAAATTGAAAGCCCATTAAAAACAACACTGAACCTCTGAAAAACAACAAATCCCCTATGGCTAAGCCACTGTGAAAGACTGAATTCAAATGCCACATAACCTTTACTCTCTAAGGCCTTTAATTAGTACTATAGCAGAAGCATCAATCATATTTGGTCCTCGAATACCAGTTCTTACATATTCTCAAGACTATGGGATGCAGGGCTTTCCATGAGCCAATAAAGAAACATCTACCAAAAAAAAATCTATCTACTTTTGTCAGATTTGAGATAAGATATAGAACAGAAAAAATGAAAGATGAAATACTAGGTTAATTATTGGTATCAGTGAGTAGAGAACCAAACTTCAGCTAATTTGGCAAATGTACTTGCTTATTTTTCACCCTGGAATTAGAGGGACTTAGTCACAAAGTCCCAAGTGTCTTTGGATACCTGCATGCCTGCCAAGCAGGTGTCCTGTGCCCTACAAGCTTCTCCAGGGAACAGCAGATGCCCCATGTGCAAAGCAGCTGGGCACAAAAGGAAACCTGGAGGCACTGAGTCAACCACACTCACTTCTTTTCTTAAATGTATTAGTCAGATGTATTTCTCCCACACTTTTCTTTCCTGGAGAGTGGAGCTTATAGTCACTCCTTTCTATGGAAGCAAGAGACAATGGGAATAAACATCTCCACTGTGTTATGTAAATGTGGATGGAAAATGGTTTCTGCATTCTGTTGATTAGTCTTATCACCTACTTTTTAGCTAGTTGTTTTGAAAACTACTTGAAAGTAAATATTAATCTTATTTTGGTAGTTCAGTCAATTCTCAGCGGCTTCTGTTTTAGTTGGTGCTTGTGAGTGAGTTGGTGAGTGACTTTCTGACAGGCCAGCTAGATCGTTGAGTGAATTTCTGCTACCTGAGCAAATCTGGGAAAGGAAACTTCCTTAACGACGTCAAAGATTTATAGTTCCAGTCTCAACTCCAGTACTCAGCTTTGGGCAAGTGACAATCTTTTTTTTTTGTTTATTTGTTTGTTTCAGTTCATTAAAATGAACGCAAAACTTTAAAAGATTGTTGTGAAGATGAAACAAGAAGAATCTGTACATTCCATGGCATAGTGCTTAACATACTATTCAAATAAATTTGTCTCTCTGATTCTTAATCACTGCCAGCATCATTAAAACACAAAGTTACATTTTGCTTGCATGTATAAATGTTACCATTTTCATATATGTAATATACATAAAACATAACTATTGAAACAATTACCTTAACTATCTATTCTCTTTATTTATCTGCACAAGATATTAATGCTATTAATCTCTGGCCTGTCCTTCAGTGAGAGTATTGCTCCCTATATTCCTCTTTAGGCAGTTAAATGATAATTGTTAAAATCTGTGTCATGAGTTTCTTCTGTCACCAACATCACTGCAAAGAGTATATACTAATTCCTTCAACATTCATCTGAATAGCTGTGGACTCAGGGGTTCCTGACCCCATGACAGAGGTTGGGTCTCTCTGTGTCTCTTTGAGGAGATGATGAGAGCTGTAGTGATAAGAACAGGGCAAAGAAAAAGAGCACAATTCAATCACGAAAAGGGCAAGCAAGCTGATTTAAAGGGCTAATCAGAGGATGAAACTTCAGCATTTTCTAGTTCCCCCCAGAAACTAGAGACATAAAATTTTCAAAAGTTATTTTCTGGACTGCCAATTAGATGGACTATTACTAGGTAAACTTGGTTTAAGTACATCAGCCTGAAGACATGAGGTGGCAGATGAAGTGGGAGTTTTAGGCTTGGTTGTAAACAGAATTCTGCACATTTCTTTCATACACAGGATTACAAGATACGATGATCTTTGTTGCTGCCTGAGGCCTAGATATCCTTGACCAAATATTAGTTCCAGAAAATTGCAAGGCAATGACTTCTGTGATTATTTTGAGCCTGTGGTCAAGTGGAAGGTGTTGTACTTGGTAATGAACAGATATCCTCAACAGAGCTTCAGGCACTCATGTTTGCTACTCAAAAAAATATTAGCCAAAACCTGGGAAAATCCTTTGGAAATTTCTGCCCTATCTGATCAGGATACATTCTTGCAAATATATGCATTACTAAATTAAAAATATAGGCGATGCCAACTATTTCTAAAAATGCATAATATTTCACATTTTAACATAAAATTTCAAAGTTATTTGAATAAGTACCTATCTTTATTGTTAATTTCTGATATAGAAGAAAGAAAAGATAAAGATCACTTTTTGTTTTTCCTGCCTTTTTCACACTATTAAGGAAGCTGGAATGGCAACTCACTCCAGTATTCTTGCCTGGAAAATCCCATGGACAGAGGAGTCTGGTTGGCCATGAGGTCCATGGGGTTGCAAAGAGTCAGACATGACTGGGCGACTTCACTTTCACTTAAGGAAGCTGATGGGGCTGTTTGTCTCTTATCTGCCAATGACATTGTACAATGGTAATAATAGAGACTTAGCAGGGACGGGGGAGCCTGGTGGGCTGCCGTCTATGGGGTTGCACAGAGTCAGACACGACTGAAGCGACTTAGCAGCAGCAGTAGCAGCAGCAAAAGTTATATTAGTGTTATTTTTAAAATCAAGATGGAAAATGCATAATGCAGACTTATCGCATACATGTATAGAAAAGCTGGGCTTCCCAGGTGGCTAAGTGGTAAAGAATCTGCCTGCCAATGCAGGAGATGAAGGGTCAGTCCCTGGGTCAGGAAGATTCCCTGGAGAAGGAAATGACAACCCACTCTGGTATTCTTGCCTGGGGAATCCCATAGACAGAGGAGCCTGGTAGACTACAGTCCATGGGGTCACAAAAGAGTCAGACACAACTGAGTGACTGAGCATGCATGCATAGAAAATCCTCCATTATGTGCAAGTTCTCTGTTTTAAGAGGTCCGAATCCAATTATAATTATTTAGGGCCCTTACAGTATTTCATCAGAAGAAATTTAAACTTCTTTCAAAAATCTTGAAAAACTAGGCATTCGTTTGGAACACAATGAAATAATCGTATTGTGATGAAAATCTCATTAATAGACCCCTTTCTGAGTTTGCCCTTTCAGTGAAGGTACACACTATCTTTGCAGTTATTTGGCAATGCATTATGCAGTGTAAGTCATGACTTGGTGTTAGTCAAAGTTAATAGTTCCAAGACTTATCTAATTTGGTTTAAAGTTAGATTTCAAATATTCAGATGCAAATGACAAAGCACAAATGATAGCATTGCCCTTTAGCTCTAGTTATTATGCTAAGAAAACAAGTCATCAAAAAAGCAATTGCTTTGGGTAGAGAAAAATACATTAGAAATCTAGTCTGTAACCTCTTTAAAAAACACACATTATGAAAGTACTATTACAACTGTTAAAAAATGCATTGGATAATAATAATGCATAGTATGCTAAGTAATCTAATATATGACATGAATAGAATAATGTACATTTTAGACAATATATTTTAATTTTGTTTTCTAGTAGAATTTCTTGACCGAGTGACAAACAGATGCTACATTTGCAGATTTATTTCATAAAGTTCTGTGTAAATAAACAAAGGTATAATTGAGAACATTATCCATAGTCCATGAATTTACATAAGAAATTCTTCCCCACTGGTTAAGGACAGTGGGATGGCAACTCTTCAATCCCCAAATTTATTTCTTAGTTCATTTATGTACTTGATATTAACCAAATATCTACTTTGAGCAAGTTGTAAACTATCTACATTCATGAGAGTGGTCCAGTTTTAGGTTAAAGTTGATATTTAACCATGATGCCTAGGAAAGTTTTAGTTGAAAAATTGGGGAATACAGAGATGACTGAGTCCACACCAACAAGAGTGTAGCCGGCTCTGAGCTGGATCGCCAGGCTTGCTGGGGCCCTTGAAGGCTGGCTGTCTGCTCTGATCTCACTGAACACGCAGAGAACTTCCCTGGTGGCTCAGAGGTTAAAGCGTCTGCCTCCAATGCGGGAGACCCAGGTTCGAACCCTGGGTCGGGAAGATCCCCTGGAGAAGGAAATGGCAACCCACTCCAGTATTCTTGCCTGGAGAATCCCATGGACGGAGAAGCCTAGTAGGTTACAGTCCACGGGGTCGCCAAGAGTCGGACACGACTGAGCGACTTCACCTTACAGAGAACTCTGCAGTCATTCTCACAGAATTGCTTAAGGCAGGATAGAAGGTTGTAGTTGGTCTCTAATCATCCCACCTAATATCCTTGACAATATTCCAAATGTATCTCATATGGCTTGGACTGAGTGAACAGAATTACAGTGAAGTTAACAAGAATTTGGTCCCCTGAACCAAGTACTTGTTGGGTTAGTAGCATTATAAGTATACAAAGAAACTCTAGTGTACAGCAAAAACCAAGAGAAAATAGCTCTTTCATCTAGATTATTTTTCTAATAAATCAAGGACTAGAGAGCCTGGCTTGAGATCCGGAGTAAAATATTGATGTGGAGCAAATTAAAGTGGGCAAAATATCCTGAAGTTTCTCCATCCAGCTTTAACATTTACAACTATAAGTCCACAAATCATTCTTAAGGAAGTTCTCTGATCTTCAGGTCAGCTTCCTATAGGTCAATAAATTTGGGGCTCCGTTTTAGTCCCTGCTTCTGATTGCATAAGATCATATGCTTTACTTTCCTCATGAGGATCACAGGAAGACCACACAAGTCATAATTTGTGACAATAAAATCTTCAAGCAAATGGGAAGATGACTTGTAGGAAAATCATAATGAAAAATGTGTCCTGTAATAATGACTTTGAAGTAGTTTATCTTACAAAATGAGCATCTAAAAATGTTAGTTATGATAAGTATGATTATTAACCACATTAAAGATAAATTACTTTAAACACATTTAATTTACTTCTGGAGTCTGAAATATAGCCTTTAAGGAGCACTTAATTCTGTAGCTATGTAAGGAGAAAAAAAAAAAGCATAAATCATAAGGGCAGCCTTAATATTCTATTCAAAATAATCTTAAAAATACAAACATAAAAGCAAACAAACATTAGTAATACAGTTTGTACCTGGAAGTGGAGCTGTAGCCTAATTCAACGTTATAGATACACATTACAAATAGAGCTCTTTTGATGAGTCACATTTCACTTAGAGAGCTTTTTAAAAAGTTTTTTTCCATAGAAAAAAGGATTAGCAGCAATATGGGTTTTTATTATTCATGAGACACTACATATAATCATATTTCACCCATTGTTTTAGCACATTACTGTCTTCCTATAAACAATGGGTTACCTTTCATATAAATACATGAACATGTCAGCATATCAGTTATAATGTAGGTTTAATAAAAATGATGATATTTGAAGATAATATGCAGGAAATAAATACCCTCAACCATTAAAGAAATTTTTTACTTACAAAGAAATTGTAAGGAAACTGATGCCCTGATGAATAGTGTGAGATTTAAATGAGAATGGTGTGAAATGCCATGAAACAACAGTATAATTAATTACATAATTTGGGTTAAAATAGGTAGAAAATTTATTGCATTAAAGACATTTAACTCCAGATAGCAGTAGAAATTAAAACTGATTTTGAAGTGAATTTAAAAATTTATTCATAGAGTGAAATTTATGTTTTGAAGACAACCAAAAGGCAGAATTTAGTGTCTGCTAGGTGATTGTGAGTATTCTTAGAAAAGAGAGAACTTTTGAAAATGTCTTCTACAGTTAAGTCCTGGAAGACTGTGCTACATTGGTTTTTATAATAGCAGAAGGCTACAAAAGCAACATGTGCACTGAATATTTTTAAACATAGTTTAATTTTTTAAAAAATACTTAAAACTCTCATGGACCTAATTTTTAAAAGCCTAATTTTATTCTGGGAGCAGCAGTAAAGTGGGTGCTACAACATATACTAGAATGTCACTGGAATCTCTTTTCTTTTAAATTTATGGGCAACCAGGGAAACTATTAGTTTTTCAAAACCCAGTTTTACGTGTGATTTCTGAATTACTCATACAACAATTCTCAAGGTAGGCATAACTCTGCCACCATTCAAACAAAGACATTTATATTGGGAGCAGCAACGTGTCAAGTAACAGTGAATCTCAGGTGTGGTCTAGAAAAAAACATCAAAGAAGTTGGGCTCTTCCAGCTTTAAATTCAAGATTGCTTGCTTATTTTCCCTGACACCTTAGGCAAGCTACTGAACTTCTCTTTTGGAGCTGACATGAATTTTAGATATAATACGTGCAAATATGAGGAGGGCATGGAAACCCACTCCAGTATTCTTGCCTGGAGAATCCCATGACAGAGGAGCCTGGTGGGCTATAATCCATGAGGTCGCAGAGTTGAACCTGACTACAGAGACTTAGGACACATGTAGCATGGGCAAACATGCCTTTTGAGACACTCTAAAAAACAGCAACTGCTGATTTGCTATACTCCTGAATCTATTCCTTAAAATATATATATATATATATGACCTTGGGGAAGCTTCCATTTTCTTAACTCTAAAAGTCAGAAAATACACTTACCTTATGTGAAGGAGCGAGAATTTTGTAAGGTAACGTGTGTAAGCATATTTGGCACAAAAGAGCGACATCCTTTCCCTGGTTCATCATCCTGATCCTCCATCTTGCCCATTTCAGGTCCATAATCAAGAATTCCTTCCCTACTAAGACATTGCTTCCCTTCAGTTCTTCTGTAATTGCTAAGAAATGAGGGTAAAGATAGGAAGTTTGAGTGGCTTAAACAAGTCTATTATGGAATTAATCGCCTTTTTAAAAATTCTATGTTCTCTGAAAGCAAATTGACTTAGAATGAGAAATAAAATAATCATTAAGACAATTTGAGTTCTAGTTTCCCCTTGCCTCTGTCTTTAATCTCTAAGGGATGTATTCACTTGAACAGGTTACATATTTTCTTGGAAGTGAAGAATGGGTTTCCTAATCTGCTACAATAACCTGATTAGACAATTGATCTTTAAGACTTATTCCACTGCAAAAATTTTTTATCTTCTAATCAATCTCCACATCCCAGAATATTTTCTTCTTTTGCTCTTCTTAACATCTCACCTGATAACACTGTCCTCAGTTTGTTAGTTTGAATAAAAAAATTCTGTAGTTAAAGAAACCTCGGTTGTGACTTTTAATATTACACAGACCATGGGTTTTGCTCCTTTTCAGAAGCTACTACTAATGTAACCTTTAATGAGAGAGAGAAATGGGCTGATAAAATATGGATGATCAGCAAAAACTCATTCCCAATTCTGAAAAAAAAACATTTAAAGTGCATAGTCTGTTAATATCATCATCACTTATGTAGAATTGTGATATATTCATTACAAATAACTCACACATTTCTCAACATTGTGCTCTGTAATATTTGGAATCTGTTTATGTTTTTCATGAGTATAACAAAATTGCTAGGATACACTGTAGACACCCGTACATATATAACATCTAAATATATTTATTACACTAGGAATATTAATTATTGACTATAAATTCATAAAATGACCTATTATGTGTCAGATAAAGCAGATTTGGAAAATTTTTCTCAATGTGTACAACTTAACGAGCAATAAACTGTTTCTTTGATCAATTTCAGTACATAAACTGATTTGCATTTCAAGCATACTGAGGACATAGATACTCTTTGACGGCTATTATTAATAACACTTCTTAAGAAACTAAATAGTACAATTATTAATATTCAGACAAATATAGAATACTTTTTACATGATAAAAATTAGAAGATTGATTATTAGGGCCACTTAATACAAGTGGGTGAGTCTGAATTTTGTTTGGCTTGATTTGAGTATTTTCTATATAAATAACTGCTGACTTCCCAGGTGGCTCAATGGTAAAGAATCTGCCTGCCAATGCAGGAGATGCAAGATACAGATGTTCAATCCCTGGGTCAGGAAGATACCCTGAAAGAGGAAATGGCAACCCATTTCAGTATTCTTTTTGGAACCATGGACAGAGGAGCAACAGTCCATGGGGTTGCAAAGAGTCAGACATGGCTGAGTGACTGAGCATGCAGGCTTGCTAAGGTTCAAACATCAGAAAAAAAGTATATAACAACCTAATACTATTTTATTTTAGAATTAATATGAAGATTGTTAATAATATATCCTCATAGGTAAAGTAATAATAATATGCATTTAAAAAGTATTCCATTTAAAAATAATAATGGAATACATTTAAAATGATTTAATGCAATTGGTATTTATTGAGTTCAATTCAGTTCAGTCACTCAGTCATGTCTGACTCTTTGCAGCTCCATGGACTGCAGCACAACAGGCATCCCTCTTCATCACCAACGCCTGGAGCTTACTCAAACTCATGTCCTGAGAGTCGGTGATGCCATCCAACCATCTCCTTCTCTGTCATCCCCCTCTCCTCCTCCCTTCAGTCTTTCCCAGCATCAGGGTCTTTTCAAATGAGTCAGCTCTTCACATTAGGTGGCCAAAGTATTGGAGCTTCAGCTTCAGCATCAGTCCTTTCAGTGAATATTGAAGACTGATTTCCTTTAGGATTGACTGATTGGATCTCCTTGAAGACCAAGGGACTCTCAAGAGTTTTCACCAACACCACAGTTCAAAAGTATCAATTCTTTGGCACTCAGATTTCTTTATAGTCCAACTCTCACATCTATACAGGACTACTGGAAAAACCATAGCTTTGACTAGCTGGACCTTTGTTGGCAAAGTAATGTCTCTTCTTTTTAATATGCTGTCTAGGTTGGTCATAGCTTTTCTTCCAAAGAGCAAGCATCTTTTAATTTCATGGCTGCAGTCACCATCTGCAGTGATAATTGATATATTTTGAAGGTGCTAAAATATCTATGTTTTTAACAGAACTTTCACTGTATTGCATATATATATGTGTATATATATGTATATAATAAAAATAGAGTAACAGACTTCCAGGTTTTCACACAAAAATATTCATCTGTGGAGTACCACTATTAGTTTTGCCTAGTGTATACATAGAACAAAATTTTCAGTGGATTTCATAACATATAGTTTATGCATATCAGGGCTTCTTGTTGTTTTGATAATTAGACAGAAATTAAATATGCTGTATCAATTAAGGACTAAGTTAAAATAATCTAATTAAATAAAAACTCAAAGTAGCTATTATGATGTGTGCCTTATCTTTTTTTTCTTTCTCTTTCATCTTCTATAGGCTTTTTCAGAGGAGAATATACACTGTGCGTACATCAACAAACATCAACAAAACAAGCAGTTTTTGGTACTTTTTTCTAATGTTATTAGGGTGTATCTGAACAGAGTTTCATGTAGTTAAGTTGACATTGTAAACTAAATACAGGAAATGTAATTGGAAATAATTCTATTATATACTTAAAATTAGTTATTTTAAGTTGAGTGAAGCATTTTGTTGTAATTATATGTATATCATATATAATAAAATATGTCTGCATATATAAATAAAATAATGGTATATGTTGAATAAATATTTGTTTAAATAATAAATTAATAAATGTATAATTGTATAAAGCCAGAAAAACTGATAATTTAATGACTAGAAAAATGAAATGTGTGTCTTAATATCTTTTGCTTTACCAAAATATGAAAAAATGTAATATAGTTTCTAAGGGTAACATATTTCAAAAATACACTTTATTAACATGAAATGAAAATAAAACTGATAACTACCTGTTTCAAATAGAAAGAATACATTTCTAAGAACAGAAATTTAATTAAAAGTAATAAAGATCTTATGTGCCAATGCTAAAGATTTAAAATTTAATTGAAAATTATATATAATACATTTGATTTTAAGGTTAACTATATAAATAGCTTCCATAATTTAATGTATAGTAATACAAATGGAATTTTTCCTTTAAATGTTTATTTTATGTGTAATTTATCAAATTGACAAGGCAAAAATAATAATGGCATATAATTTTAATGGTTTCTGTCTATGAAAATATATATAAATGTAAAATATACTTTGAGAATTCTTAATCCTTAGAGTGTATGCTTACTCTGCAATAAGATATCATATACTCATGAATTTGTAATCCAAATTGGTATTTCTGCATACAAAAATTGACACTTTCATAAATAATTTAGTTTGTCTAGTCTTATAAATACAAAGTTGTTTGTACAATAAGGAATATAAATGTATTTCCTGGCACTACTGCTTGATGTTAGGTTTTATAATTCGATTCCCAGAAAAGGATACATTTTCATAATATTCTTGGCTTATTTATGAGATAATAATTTTGTTGATAAATCATTGTCCTAAATGCATCACTATGCTTAAGAAGAGATCTCTAAAACAATACAAGTTTACATTTTTCTAATCCATAATTCATGAACAATAAATTTTTCTTGTGCTTGAGTTTTTTTCTCTGGGATTTCATACAATAACGGGTTCTTGATTGCACCTACTAGGAAAATCCCATTTCACTTGATTTTATTATTACAAAGATTCTGTGTTATTAATTATACACATGCCCATAATTCAGACTCCTAGTAACCACCAAAGTTGTTAGAAGATATGGCAAATGAATTATGCAATAAATAATAAAGTTAGAAGGTAAAGAAAAGTCTAGGCTACGGTTCCCTTAAGAGTGATGGGTAGATCCTGGTATTAGCTATCTGTGGTTAGTTGCTCAGTTGTGTCTGACTCTGTGATCACAAGGACTGTAGCCTGCTAGGCATCTTTGTCCATGGGGATTCTCCAGATAGGAATACTGGAGTGGGTTTCCATGCCCTCCTCCAGGGGATCTTCACAACCCAGGGATCAAAACCAGCCCTCCCGCATTGTAGGAGGATTCATTACCGTATGACAGGTTAGCCCAAGAAGACTGGAGTGGGTAGACTATCCCTTCTCCAGGGGATTGAACCAGGGTCTCCTGCATTGCAGGCAGATTCTTTACCAGCTGAGCTACCAGGGAAGCTATCTATTGACATATTAATAATGCCGTGTGTATGTGTGTGTGCGCAAACAAACCATGAAACAGGGCCTTAAAGCTATAAGCATTTACTTAGCCCAGGAAAATGTAAGGGACAAATTTAGGCTGATTCAGCTGGATAGTTTTTCTGGTGTCATTCCTGTGTACTGACTTGGTCTAATAGGGTTTGGGGGTGTGACTAAGGCGTATGTCTGTTAGTACAGCAATCCTCAACCCTTTTGGTAACAGGGACTGGTTTTGTGGAAGACAGTTTTTCCCACAGACTGTGAGGGAGTTAGTTTTGGGATGATTCAAGCACATTACACTTATTTTGTACTTTGTTTCTATTATTATTTCATTAGCTTCACCTCACATCATTGGGCATTAGAGCCCAGAGTTTGGGGATCCCTACTGTAGTAGGCTAACTGGGCATATTCTCATGGTGGGGGAAAGAGGCAGAGGTAAAAAATCAAAGTCCTCAGATTCAAGCCTATTTAAGACTGCTTGAATTATGGTTCCCAGCATTTTATTGATCTTAAACATGTCTCATGGTGGAACCCAAAATCATGATAGAAGGTATAAAATTACTTAATAGGGTATAGAGCCAGAGACTAGTTAAGAATTAGGACTACTAGTACAATCAATATACCATAGTCTTTTAAGACATGATAAAAGCCTGTAAGACAGGTGAAGGATATCTAAGGGGACGGCTGTAGACATTATTGTCAAAAGAGAATTGAAAGGGTTGGTTTTTTTTTTTTTTTTTTGAGGGGGGCGGGTTGTGATGGGTCAGGATGAATGTCAAGTAAAATACATCCTTGTGATTTCAATTATGGATATAGCTGTGTAAGTTTCCTACAGTCATAACAAAGTGCCACACACTGGGTGGTTAAATAAGAGCAATTTGTTCTGTCACAACTCTGGAGGCTAAAAGTCCCAAATTCAGGGGTTGGCAGGACCATATTCCTCTGAAACCTGTAGGAGAAAATCTTTTCTTGCCTCGCCTACTTTCTAGTATTTGTGGACTATCTTGGCATTCTTTGGCTTACAGACACATCACTCAAATCTCAGTCCCAGTTGTCACAGGGCTGTCTTCTCCCTGCGTACTGTTTGCAGGCAGGAGTCCAGATGTTCCTCTCATCTTTTAAGGACACTAGTCGTTAGATTAATGGCCCAACTTACTCGAATATGACTTTGTCCCAAATGTCTATGTCTGCAATAACTATTTCCAAATAAAGTCATATTCTCTGTTATTGAGGGTTAGGATTTCAACATATCCTATTGACACATTGTTCAACCTATTATAATAGTGTTATTCATGAAAATAAGGTATTGCCATGAAAAATGTACTCAGGGAGATAACGAGAAAAGGCTGAGTTTGAATTCAGAGCATCTGAATCTAAGCTGTCAGAATAACATCCAGTTTAGAAACACAGCAAACATTTAGAAATGCAAGGTTAACTTAGAGATAAGAATGGGGCTACAGACAAATATGAAGCATTTGCCAAGGCAATGCTTTTTTCGTAGTGGATTGGACAATAAATCTAAAGACTAATGCATGAGGGGATGTACACAAATCCAGAGGAAATTTTGGAGAAGAAAGAATGAGAGGGGTAGAAAGATAAATGAATATGGTATTATCACAAAATTAGGAAGAATGTGTTTTAATTAGTCAAATAAGAACCAAATATAGTAATATGTTTGAATAGACTAAACACAAGATTGTGATGAGTCATGCAACCAAATATAATCTTAATAAATATTAATTTTAAAAGGAGTCTAAATTTTTTTAAAATCTAAATTATTTTAACTAGCAAATTAAGGAATAGTCCATGGGTGAATTTTAGAATTTTAAGCAACAGTACTGAATATAATTTGATCAAAAAGAGTTTCAACTAATGTATTTAATACTACTATATATCTGCTTTACAAGTAAGGATCTTTATTCAAGAATAAAGAAAACCATGCTAAATTATTCTGATTGTAGAATTCTAGCACATAGAACATATGGCAGATTTTGAAAATTAAAATAAATATTCCCTTGAAATGCCTGGTTTTGGTGAAGTATCCACTGGAACTGGAGTTGAAAATAACAGATAAAATGAAATACATTTCATTATGTTCTTAAGGAAAAGCAGTTTTGGAAGGAGGTAACCCTTTTCTGACATATTCTTCAGTACTGTTCTATCACCAGGAAGCAGATTTCTCAAGGGAAATAGGAGCAACAGACTTGGAGCCAGAATATAAACAATAAGTCAAAATCCTGGAAATACTTTAAAAAAACAAGCAGCTGATTAAAATAAACTCTTTTTCCCACTGCTCAAATGGGAGAAAGAATATCCACTGTTCAAATGCCTACCTGTGGAAGTGATTAGTTTTTACAACCTATCTTTTCCAAAGTATTCCTGCTGCTGCTGCTGTTAAGTCGCATCAGTCGTCTCCTACTCTGTGCGACCCCACAGACGGCATCCTACCAGGCTCCTCTGTCTCTGAGATTCTCCAGGCAAGAATATCGGAGTGGGTTGCCATTTCCTTCTCCAATGCATGAAAGTGAAAAGCGAAAGTGAAGTCGCTCAGTCGTGCGCGACTCTTAGCGACCCCATGGACTTCAGCCTACCAGGCTCCTCCGTCCATGGGATTTTCCAGGCAAGAGGGCTGGAGTGGGGTGCCATTGCCTTCTCCAAAGTATTCCTAAAAGACAGCAATAGCTGTGTGGGTTTTGTTTTTATTCCAAGCAATTCTATTTGAAATGTTGGCACTGAAAACATGGCATTAAGGGATTAAAAAGAGTAATGATGCCAGCATTATTAAAGGAAAAAAAAAACTGAAAAGGAATTTTAGTGGATTTAGTTGAAAAAACATGAGCTGAACAGGCTGTAGAACTAGTGAGTTACCTAATTTGATATAAATTAATCTCTTGCTTTATAAAAGGAAAATGCTAAAAATCTGTTTACATGGATATTAAAAATGAGTAGCTGAAATGAGGCATGTAAAGTGCTTGATGGTATAAGCTCAACAATTGTTAGATTTTTACCTTTTAGCTGAGAAATATCAAGTCTCTGCTTGCCAATTGTGTAACCAATACAATATAGTCTACAGGCTTCCCAGGTGGTGCTAATGGTAAAGAATCTGCCTGCCAATACAGGAGTCTCAAGAGATGCATGTTTGATCCCTGGGTGGGGAAGGATCCCTGGAGGAGGGCATGGCAATAGAGGGCATGTCAATAGAATCTATAGTTTATTTTGTGCACATTTCCTTATAAAAGTAGGTAAAATATAATCTTTATTCAGTTAATTTATCCTACTGTTTATTTTGCTTATTATCTCAAGATTTAATTTAGGATCCTTATAATTCCACATGGCATTTATAACTATCCATTGTTGTGCAGTTTACTTTCCTTTCTATTTTGTATTCATATTAAAGTTTTGATATTCTTAGACATGCCTTTGAAAGGTAAGAAAAAGTCTTTCGCAAAGCATCATATTTATATTCCCTAAGTAAATGCATGTATTATTGTCTTATAAAATAGGAACTTAATAAGTAGTTGTTTGGTTATAAAGTCACAGGTGTGAAAAGGGAGACATGAGTCCCAAAACTCCATAGTCCCAGTAAATGAAAATTCTGGGTAAAAAAGGAAGCAGCACTTGTGCTTGTACCAATTTCCTTGTAGCTAGAGGGTTTTCTGGGGATTCTGTTGTTGGACAAGAGCCCAGGTCACTCTTGGCAGCTGCCCCATGACTGGGGCAGCAGCTGGTTCATAAGCTTATATATTGATTACCCTCCAGATGGAGTGAAAAGATGAAGTAATTATGAATTATTACAGAAAATTAGGTTTTAAATTTTGACAACACGATGAAAACAAACTTCAAGTTGTGGTATTTCTTAATTAAAATGATTAAGAGTATATTTTCCATTTAATATTAATAATGAATAATTTTACAAATAAAAACTCAAGTCCTATTGCAACAAACGGTTACAAAACTTTTCTATTCAGTGCTATGGGATTCAGTTGAGTGCCCTACCAAACTTGTAAATATAGGTTGGATACCCAGCCAGGATACCCCTGAAAGTCCTGTGTCCCTCTTTGAATTTGCCTGGACAACAAACTTTACTGCCTGGAGGTTACAGTGACAAGAAAGACATTGCCTGGAAGTCTCTCTGTAACTCTTTACTGAGAATCTTCATCATAAAATATCTCCACAATATTTATAAACAAAAACATATTATCATTAAAGGAAGCAGAAACTCACAAATGCATCCTAGTTTTATAAGTTTTAAATAGCTTATTCTTATCTTCAAGGATTCATTCACATATGCACCTATTCTGTAAGTTGAGGAGGAGTTAATATTTATCCAACAATAGAGTAACTACTTGGTGGGGGGTAAAAGCAAAACACTGCAAAGAAATCACTACTTTTGGAAAGGAAACGTACAAACGTGATACAACAAGATAGTGATCATTAAGGAAAACATGTACAAGAGCTGTGTACTGTGTTGAAAACTGTTTTCCTAATTGTGAAAAGAATCTCAAGGATTCAGTGCATGATTCAGTAAGCATGTTTCAGCCAAAGAAAGATGAATGTGACAAAGGAGATGGAAAAAAATTATAGGAGATGTCTCTAATCGTATTTGAATCAGTAGCAATTTGTTTCAGCTATTATCCAACCTCTACGAGATGTGAGGAAAACTGTGCCCCCAAATATTTTCAAAATAAATATTCCTGTTTTGTAAACCATCAATTTTACAAAAACTAACCATTGAGCACCTATTATGTGAAAGATGAAGTCCGGTGAACATAAATAAAAGTAAATATGACACCAACTCTCTCTTTGGGAAGCTCACTGTCTGATTGGTACAAAACCACGTAAATTATAAGCTTAGGGATAATGTTAAAACTAAAAATATCTGAAATTACATGTATATATTCACATGCATATACAAGTAAAACTTTATGAGTTTTGCTTACATTTTTATATACATAAATAATCTATATTTTTTATATATATAAAAGACTTTATATATATAAAGAGTCTCTTTGCAACCCTACCAACTGTAGCCTGCCAGGCTCCTCTGTCTATGGGATTCTTCAGGCAAGAATACTGGAGTGGGTTGCCATTTCCTTCTCCTGGGGATCTTCCCCAACCAGGAATTGAACTCATGTCTCCTGAATCTCCTACATTCCAGGCTCTTTATCCACTGGGCCACAGGGGAAGCTTTATTGATTATATCATAGGATCACTAATATTCCCTCACATATTATTTTAAAAACATCATCGAATGAAAGCTGCAATCTTACAAAAGCACAGCAGCTCATTCTATTCAATCACATAGGATGAGGGCATTCTTATTATTTTGACTAGATTCCAAAGGCATATAATATGGCAAAGGACAAAATTAGCATTCTCTTCTATTTTTTATTTTTTGTAGGAGTACATGGTCAAGTTTCACAAGCAGGACAGAGAGTATTTCACCTATAGTGGATGTTTTCGGTGAGAAATAATCTTTACTACAAAGATAATCTCAGATGACCATTTTCTAAAACTCTGTACTCACATGAACCCTAATAATTATTTATAGAACTGGAAATTAACCAGTTTCTGGAAACAATAGACTTGTATGGGTTGAATAATCTGCTGCTGTTGAAGCAAATTGTTTTGTTCCTTATGTGAACAAGACAGAGAATGCTAAAATACTCTGCTAATGCTTCCCTTCCTGGAAATAAAACTATATCCAACTAATTTTTTTTTCTTAAAATGAAAACAGTATTTCAGAAAATTTATGGCCTTATTTTAGCATTTTCATCAGGAATATCCCTATACTGGAAGTTATTTTTTTTATGAACAAAATGATATAAAAAGACAAAGGCAAGATTTTTGATCTTAATTTTTTTCTAGGTTCTTACTGATTTAACTTAATATGAATAAATTATATAATTTAAATTTAATATGAATAAGTTCCACATATTCCATTTAACAGAGTCATTCAATGGCATTTTCTATGAAATATCTACTTTTTATTTTAATGCAAAACAATTGTTTTAACACAACAAAAATTCAATGAAGGCATTCAGGTAATTAAAACATCTGTAAAATTCCAAGTGGGAAAATACAAAAGACAGAGTTCATGAATGATAATTTATGACACTATGATTTTATTAAATAAAACATTACTTGAAATTCTAGTCAGTGTTTAATTTTCTTGTAAAGAAATGTGTTTGGCATAGTTTTCCTAGCATTTTGCAGATTTATTTAGCAGATGTCATTTTGGCTCCATAGGTAATATTTGTTCTAAACTTTGAGATTATACAAACATTTGCTTTTCAAAAGCAGCAAATGCTTCTCTTATCTTCCACACTTTTAAAATCTTTGAACCCACACTGTGATGACAATGTCATTAAATGAACACTTCTGCCATTTTAATAAATTTAAAAATAATCAATCCTGTATTCTATATTTCATGATGTTCCTTTATTATTATCAAATTTTAAAAACTGCTTTATGGGAAACATTTAAAACTTCTAATCGAGGTAGAAAACAATGCTTATTTTCTTACATACATGATATTTATATGTGCTTTAAATCATTACTACCAAATCAGTTGACATACTGATTATGGAAGATTATTTGCAATTCAAGAGCTATGTGAAATATTAAGACAAATAAAGCCAGAGGTTGTTCAAGGCTTGATACTTCTAGGTCATTACTACGTGAAGGATAATTATTGTTGTTGTTCAGTTGCTAGTTCATGTCCGACTCTTTGCAACCACATGGACTACAGCACCCAAGATGCCTTCACTATCTCCCAGGGTTTGCTCAGACTCATGTCCATTGAGTTTGTGATGTTCTGTAACCACCTCATCCTGTCACCCCCTTCTCCTTTTGCCTTCAATCTTTCCCAGCATCAGGATTTTTTCCAATCAGTTGCTCTTTGCATCAGGTGGCCAAAGTATTGGAGCTTCAGCTTCAGCATCAGTCCTTCCAATGAATATTCAGGGTTGATTTCCTTTAGGATTGACTGGTTTGATCTCCTTGCAGTCCAAGGGACTGTGAAGAGTCTTCTCCAACACCAGAGTTCGAAAGCACCAGTTCTTCAGGAGCTCAGTCTTCTTTATGGTCCAACTCTCACATCCATACATGACTACTGGAAAAACCATAGCTTTGACTAGATGGATCTTTGTTGGCAAAGTGATGTCTCTGCTTTTTAATATGCTGTCTAGGTTTGTCATAGTTTTTCTGCCAAGCAGCAAATGTCTTTTAATTTCATGGCTACAGTCACCATCTGCAGTGATTTTGGAGACCAAGAAAATAAAATCTATCACTGTTTCCACTTTTCTGCCTTCTATTTCCCATGAAGAAAAGGGACTGGATGCTGTGATCTTAGTTTTTTTCATGTTGAGTTTTAGCAAGCCACTCCAGTATTCCTGCCGTGAAAGTCCAATGAACAATATAAAAAAGGCAAGAAGGATAAACAGAGCATGATATCTTCAACAATGATATTTTATTAATGACTTGTAATTACATTCGACTTCGATAATTGATAGTGTAAGTCACTCAGTCGTGTCTGACTCTTTGCGACCCCCATGGACTATACAGTCATGGAATTCTCCAGGCCAAAATAATGGAATGGGTAGCCTTTCTCTTCTCCAGGGATCTTCCCAATCCAGGGATTGAACCCAGGTCTCCCACAGTGCAGGTGGATATTTTTTACCAGCTGAGCTATCAGGGAAGCCCAAGATAATTGAAGTTGTCAACTAAAGAATTTTTCTTTTCCTCTTGCACTCTTGCAAGACAGCCCCTCTGAGCAGCCAAAGGAATCTTTCTAAAGTGCTCTTCAATTCAAGTCACACTTGGAGTAAAATCAATGGGTACCTCTTTAAGGTACAGTTCACATTCCTAGTTATGGCTTACCATGTCTTCATGCGGCCCCATGTTTTCTCCCCACAATTTATCTCTTGTCCTTAGAATATGAAGGCACTGTGGTCAGGGAAGAACTCCTCTTATTGCTCTCTCTCTCTGGGTCCTTCTATATTATTCTTTAAGTCACCAATATTCTTTACACATATCACTTTTTACAGAAGTCCTTCCTAATCTCCCAAGTTCATCTAGGCATCCTGCCTAAATATACCTGGCTTAGGAGTTATCATACTGTACCCTGAAGGCCATAGAGTTGAACTTTTAAAATACTTGCATCTGTGTTATAAAGAAAAATACCAATACAAAGTATAATTACAAGCGATAGAATATATACAGATTATTTTTTCAATGACTCAAGTTCGGTAGAAACTTCTACATATATTATGAAGAAAATATAGGAAAGGAACAACCTTAGATCAAAATATTTCAGAGCAGAAAAACATTTTAGAGATTAAATAGATTAGATCACACTATTTAGTACAAGAAACTACAAATATGTCATCTAATTGGCTGGGGAGTTATAATGTTTTTCTCTAGTTGTTTGCTGGTCAAAGTATAATGCTAATTGATTTAAGTCTAGGTCATTGTTATTTTGACATCCCCCCAAATTTGCTGTACCTTAGAGTGAAGCATATCATATAATGAGATTTAAAAAAAAAAAAAAAAAGGAAAAGAGGAAATAAGGGAATAGAAAAGTCAGGGCAGGAAAACATACAGTGATAGTTATAGTGTCAAAGTACAAACTGAAATTCATGAAAACAAGCATCATTTTTTGGAGTAGAACATATGGTTATCAGATTCCTAGAAGACACAATAAGATAGGAATTATCACTCATAATAAAAATTTCAATGTCTATTTAATAACACACACGGATTTCTTGACAGCACAGTTTTATTCTAAAGGATTTTTCATATACACGGCACTTCAAAACATAAAGAAGAATATACTCCACAGAATTTTTTAAATAAAGACTTTGCAAGATTTAGAGATCCTTGCCTTATAGAAATCTCTCAAAATAGACTGATGGCATAAGGCCAAACAGAGTTTGGTAAGTGCACACCTGCAAAAAGGCCTAAATAAGCAGCTCTCTTTTCTGTTGCTCTGGTTTAGAACAAAAATAAAATTAAGAATTGATAGCAGATGGAAAGGGCTGTATATCTTTTTAGAATTCTCCATGAATATTCATTCCCACAATAAAGATTTGGTTCAGAACTAGATGGACTAGAGTCCAAAATATAATATAGATTTACTAAAGTACTCACATAAAGGAAACTAGAAATTTCTAATACAACATTCTTGGACTGGAGAATAGGGAGAAGTAATAGCACATCTTTGCCGCTAAGGATGCTAAGTAATTTTCTGTATTACCAAACTAGCAACTAATGAATACAAAATTGTATATGTTGCTTCCCACACCCCACCCCCCGCCCCACCCTGCTGCAACTGGACAAAGTATACTAGGAAGTGAGTTTAGGATCACTACTTGAGGGGAATGAAGAAGCAGAAAGGGGCAGATGGAAGATGTCTTAGCTGACTCTACACAAAGCGCTGGACTTGTGTTGACTCAAGATTTCAACAGAATTGATGCTTGGGCACTGGAGCTTTACACGGCAATACAAACTTTCACTGGATATAGCTAGAAATTTTTTAACCTGAATTTTCAATGTTTTTTCATATATCAACACACTCTATTCACAAAATTGTTCTCCATATCTGGGTAAATAATCCTCTTCTTGATTTTGTGTATTTTTTCCTAGCTGTTAATTATCCAAAATAGTTTGAGTTATTGCTTTCTATTTATAGACTTGTCTTTTCATTTTTAAATATATATATTTTTGTTTTATAGTTTTTATTCATATGCTATTCAGTTCAGTTCAGTTGCTCAGTTGTTTCCTACTCTGCGACCTCATGGACTGTAGGCTTCCCTGTTCATCACGGACTTCTGGAGCTTGCTAGGATCTTTTCAAATGAGTCAGTCCTTTGCATCAGGTGGCCAAAGTATTGGAGTTTCAGCTTCAGCATTAGTCCTTCCAGTGAATATTCAGGACTGATGTCCTTTAGAATGGACTGGTTTGATCTCCTTGCAGTCCAAGGGACTCTCAAGTGTCTTCTCCAACACCGCAGTTCAAAAGCATCAATTCTTCAGTGCTCAGCTTCTTTATGTTCCACCTCTCACATCCATATATTACTACTGGAAAAACTAAAGCTTTGACTGGATGGACCTTTGTTGGCAAAGTAATATCTCTGATTTTTAATACACTGTCTATGTTGGTTATAGCTTTTCTTCCCAGAAAACGTCTTTTGAGTATTCTTGCCACCTCTTCCTAATATCTTCTGCTTCTGTTAGGTACTTCTGTTTCTGTCCTTTATTGTGCCCATCTTTGCATGAAATGCTCCCTTGGTAACTCAAATTTCTTTAAAGAGATCTCTAGTCTTTCCCATTCATATGCTATTCAGTTCAGTTCAGTCGCTCAGTCGTGTCCAACTCTTTGCGACCCCATGAATCACAGCACGCCAGGCCTCCCTGTTCATCACCATATCCCGGAGTTCATTCAGACTCATGTCCATCGAGTCCGTGATGCCATCAGCCATTTCATCCTCTGTCGTCTCTTTCTCCTCCTGCCCCCAAACTCTCCCAGCATCAGAGTCTTTTCCAATGAGTCAGCTCTTCACATGAGGTGGCCAAAGTACTGGAGTTTCAGCTTTAGCATCATTCCCTCCAAAGAAACCCAGGGCTGATCTCCTTCAGAATGGACTGGTTGGATCTCCGTGCAGTCCAAGGGACTCTCAAGAGTCTTCTCTAGCACCACAGTTCAAAAGCATCAATTCTTCGGTGCTCAGCTTTCTTCACAGTCCAACTCTCACATCCATACATGACCACTGGAAAAACCATAGCCTTGACTAGATGGACCTTAGTCAGCAAAGTAATGTCTCTGCTTTTGAATATGCTATCTAGGTTGCTCATCACTTTTCTTCTAAGGAGTAAGAGTCTTTTAATTTCATGGCTGCAGTCACCATCTGCAGTGATTTTGGAGCCCCCAAAAATAAAGTCTGACACTGTTTCCACTGTTTCCACATCTATCTCCCATGGAGTGATGGGACCGGATGCCATGATCTTTGTTTTCCGAATGTTGAGCTTTAAGCCAACTTTTCACTCTCCTCTTTCACTTTCATCAAGAGGCTTTTTAGCTCCTCTTCACTTTCTGCCATAAGGGTGGTGTCATCTGCATATCCAAGGTCATTGATATTTCTCCCGGCAATCTGGATTCCAGCTTGTGTTTCTTCCAGTCCAGTGTTTCTCATGATGTACTCTGCATAGAAGTTAAATAAGCAGGGTGACAATATACAGCCTTGACGTACTCCTTTTCCTATTTGGAACCAGTCTGTTGTTCCATGTCCAGTTCTAACTGTTGCTTCCTGACCTGCATACAGATTTCTCAAGAAGTAGGTCAGGTGGTCTGGTATTCCCATCTCTTTCAGAATTTTCCACATTTTCTTGTGTTCCACACAGTCAAAGGCTTTGGCATAGTCAATAAAGCAGAAATAGATGTTTTTCTGGAACTCTCTTGCTTTTTCCATGATCCAGCGGATGTTGGCAATTTGATCTCTGGTTCCTCTGCCTTTTTGAAAACCAGCTTGAACATCAGGGAGTTCACAGTTCACGTATTGCTGAAGCCTGGCTTGGAGAATTTTGAGCATTACTTTACTAGCGTGTGAGATGAGTGCAATTGTGCGGTAGTTTGAGCATTCTTATGTAATAGAAGTAATATGCTATTACTTCTTCCTATTCTCTACACCAAGAAAGTTGTATTAGAAATTGCTAGCTTACTTTGTGTACTTCAGGAAATCTATATTATATTTTGGACTCCAGTACATTTAGTTTTTATTATCTTTCTTGCTTCAGTTTCATTGGATTTGTTTTGATCTTCACTTATCTTTCCCTGGTGGCTCAGACGGTAAAGCGTCTGTCTACAGTGCGGGAGACCTGGGTTCGATCCCTGGGTCAGGAAGATCCCCTGGAGAAGGAAATGGCAATTCACTCTAGTACTATTGCCTGGAAAATCCCATGGACACGGAAGCGACTTCACTTCACTTATCATATATGAAAAGTTAGTTTATGCATTTATTAACTCTTACTTTCATCAATATTTATTAATTGTACAGCTTAGTTTTATTTTAAAGGGTTTTTTTCATGCTTTAAAATATTACAACTCAAGTTTGAAGATTATAAAGTAAGTAATATTCTTGACACCCACATATTTTATGTTACCACTCTTTTGCTTCTATTTATATCTCACCATATGTTTAAAATAAAATTAATAACTTTATGCTAATATTGATTATTAGATAATTTGTTACAGTTTTTTAGATTCTCTTCTAAAAAAAAAAAACTCTTCAAATGAGTTTTATTGCTTTTAAAGGCAATTCTTTAGTTTGCAGTAATTTTATTTCTATGCCTAAAATGTCTTTCTTTTAATTTTAGGATTATGACTGCTTTATTCCATATCTCTTTTTTAAAACTTTTTGATGTGTTTAGTTATTTAAATTTTCATTTTATAAGAAAAGAAACATATGCAAAGCTACAATAAATATTCTATCAAACAAAGATGGGTATGAAATGTCAAAAAGTTTAAACAAGTTGTATACGTTGTCCCACTTTACTTGAGAATTTTACATTATTAATATATAGGAAAGAAGCATTTCAATATATATGAAAATATTATGTCATTTAGTTCAACTTCACAAAAATATTATTCAATATGTAGGTGCAACTTGATTATACTTTGCCCTATAAGTATATTTTGATTTCCTTTGTTTTTCCTTTGTAGGATTATTTCTTTAATTTCGGAAGTCCAAAAATTTGCTGTGATACATTTAGGTATGGGTCTATTTTTCAATCATATTTCCTAGAATTAAGGTCCCCTCTCAGTTAAAATTCTTTATTCAGGAAAGATTCTTTGTTGGTAAGTATGTCTCTACCACTAAACCTTTGTAATTACCACTTAATTTTGTAATTAAGAATCTCTTGTCTGAAACTGAGCTTGTGAGTTTTATATATATATATACATATGTATAAAATTATTTATCTCATTGAAATCTCCTTGTATATACCAGCATATGTTTGACAAAGTATTTGATAAACTATTAGCTGTGTCATACAAATGTTGCTGCTAAGTTGCTTCAGTCGTGTTCGACTCTGTGCGACCCCATAGACGGCAGCCCACCAGGCTCCCTCGTCCCTGGGATTCTCCAAGCAAGAACACTGGAGTGGGTTGCCATTTCCTTCTCCAATGCATGAAAGTGGAAAGTGAAAAGTGAAAGTGAAGTCACTCAGTCCTGTCCGACTCTCAGCGACCCCATGGACTGCCACCTACCAGGCTACTCCGTCCATGGGATTTTCCAGGCAAGAGTACTGGAATGGGGTGCCATTGCCTTCTCCAGTACAAATGTTAGACATTGATATTTTGCTTATTTTCTCTGGCAGATGGAAGTAAAAAATTAGATTCAGTACGATTTGCATTTAATTTAGGCAATGATAATACTCACTATTTATATCAAAGAAACTCAAGGAAATAAAAAACATAAATGTAGTCTCATCTTTCTGTTGTCATTACAAATGCCCTGGTAATTTTTTACTGTCAAAATATTTACTAGAAAATCAGTCAGATGACTTGGGTGTATTCCAGGTTCTACTCTTTACTAGTTTATTCAGTATTTATTTACGATTTATGTACTCTGACAGCATCATTTCTGCTACTGGGAGACTTAAATAATTCCAGAGTTAGTGAAGGCCTTGTAGTTACGCCCACACAAAAAAGATCACTCACATTTTTCAAATGAAGTAGAGTCAACCCTCCAAATCCACAGATTCTGCACCCATGGATTCAACCAAGGATTGAAAATACTTTAAAAATTCCAGAAAATTCCAATTTGAAATGGATGGCAAAATTTGAATCTGCCATCCTCCAGCAACTACTTACACAACATTTGCCTTGTATTAATATTGTGTATTACAAGTAATCTAGAGATGATTTCAAGAATCCACCTGCCGATGTTGGAGAAAGAAGAAACACAGGTTCCATCCCTGGGTGGGGAAGATCCCCTATAGTAGGAAATAGCGGCCTACTCCAGTACTCTTGCCTGGAGAATTCCATGGACAGAAGAGCCTGACAGGCTATATAGTCCATTGGGTTGCAAAGAGTTGGACACAACTGAGCAACTGATTACACGTGATGCTTATGTTATCATTTTACATAAAAGACCTGAGCATCTGTAGATTTTGGTATCCTAAGGGGTCTTGGAATCAAATCTCTGGGACATGGGAGGATGACTGTAACCACAGGACAGAAAGCTAAACAGGACTAATCAAATGTGACAGTTGCTGAAGCAACGCCTGCCTTTAATCTTTGCATGGTCTGCTGTGCACTGCCCTCTGCTTTGTAACTGATCTCAGGTTGAGCATAGAAAAAAAAAGTTGGAAGTCATAACATACTACACAATTTAAAGGTTTATTTGTATTAATATTGATTAAAAAATTAATATTCCAAAAGAGAGTTTCACTCCATAACAATATTTTAGCATTTGTAGTTATTCTGATCAGTCCTTGTCATGTGAATGACAAGATTTTCATGTTAACAGAATGAAAGCAAGCTATTGGAGAAATATATTACATCAATAAATAAATCTTATTTTTAAAACTACCATGTTAGAACTGTCGGGTCATAATGAATACTCATCACTTACTGTATGTTACCATGATTCTTGATAAATGGTAGTTCTAGAAACCCACCTACAGCTTCTAAGGAAAGACTCTTACAGCCTCTCACATACACAAATAGATAGTAATGGGGGAAAAAAAAAACAAACTTAAAACTTCTAATGTATAATGAGAAACACTGAATATATTTAAACTTTCCACAGGGATATTTAAACATGAATAAGGGTTAAATGGACTGTAAATTACTGATGGATAGAGTTTGTGTTGAAGATGATCCCTCATATTTTCAATGCATCTTTAAAACTTTTATGGAAATCTAAAGGCTGAATGCCCAGCTATAAATATCATACCTTATTCATATAAGGTGGTAACTGCTGATCCTATTTTTTTTAATTGTCTCTTAACAAGCAAACCTCTTTTCTGTTGGAAAAGCATTTTCTTCTGGCATGCATCTATATGCTTCGTTTCCTCTTTCATGCATTTTCAACAAGAGTGACCCAGATGTGAAAGTTTTATCATCATTTGTATATATCAGCATAAATTAATGGCTGAGTTAATATATAATTTTTATTTACTCTTTTTCTATTTCAGTGTATTCTATACAAATCAATCTTTAGACTTACCAAAAGATTATTTTATTACTATTAAAGATTATTATTACCAAATAGATTGTTAACAATTCAGAATTGAAATCTGTTAAGGCTAATCATAACCTGAAAATCATATCTGTGTGTATATGTATATGTGATATACATACTTACATATAACATATACATATATATGTGTCAAACATAGATATTATGCTCTTTTGAAATATTTCAACCATTTCTAAGCACAGCAAACTAAGAAAGTAAAACTTTTTTGCAGAATTTATGATTTAAAATATGCAAACCAAAATGGCTTTAACAGTCTTATAGGAAGTTTGAAAAACATAATTTCAGTCAAAAACCTAATTCTACAACTACCTACCAATGCAACATATGTTCAGTGGCTAATTCTTATGTCAACTGACTTTTTCCAAATGCTGCTAGGGATTTTGAAAATGTTTAGGACTCTTCTCTGTTTAGAATTGTTGGATAATTCAGAGATGAAAAAGGCTGTTCATTCCCTAGCTCTCTATACATATTTGAGAGGAAAAATAAAAGGAAAATAGAAATTCAAAGCATAGAATTCCTAATGTGTGATAAATAGATCCTTGGTCTGAATTCTTTTTATCTCTTTTTCTCTTCTCTCTCCATTCCTCACTCAAATCAATCCTGGCTCCCTATCCAACTGACAGAAAATTTTGTGTTGTTTTGGCATAGAAAAGAGAAATCACTCACAAATACATTTCTACTTGAGAAAAGTGGGTCTTGTCATTCATTTACTAGTCATCTATTGCATATGTTCTCTGTGCCAGGCATGTCTGGGGGCAAAAATGCTATTAAAATAACAACATAAAAATGCAGCTTTGGTCTGACTGAAATTTACTATTCAGTAAATGAGATAAACATTAATTAAATACTTACAAAACTGTGTGTACAATTGTAAGAGAAAAAAGAAGTGAATTTTCCAATTACAGTGTAAGATATTTGAACCAGTAAAGGAGTTAAAAGAACAGACTTTCCTAAAGAAGCGACTGTACTGAATTCTGAAACTCAGAACTCAGAATAGATGAGCCAAGTAGGGTTTAAGGATGGGTGGAAGGATGGAAAATCGCTTATGCATTAGTACCCTCTAACTTTTTTTTCCCATATATCTCTCCTTTCATCTTAAGACTCCTATAAGTCTACTCAAATATTACAGTGAGAATACTCTCTCATATTTGGTGAAGGTATTCTCATTGACATTTCCTTTCAAATAAAGCTCAGATGTTTCTTAGCCACTGACATCCCTAAAGTTACTACTGATATTCAGCTTTTTTACTACTAATGTGACATTTTGAGTACATTATTGGCATAAATTTTTATTTCTTGTATTATTTTCTTTGATGTTCTCTAAATTGAAAATCAATAGGTAAAAAGTTAAGGGATTTCACTGGTTATATTTAATTAAATATAATATGCTAAGTTAAAATAGATTACTTGCAAGTGTGGCTTTTGAAAGTGTGGCTCCTCTCTCTGATGGATAGTGGATCCCTTATTCACAGGTTTCACTGAATGTCAAAAAATTTTAAAAAGTGGTGATGTACATAACCTATGTCTAGGTCACGAGGCACAATTCCTCATTTCTTTTTAAGTTTCTTATCAACATATAGGTATATTCTTCTTATATATATATTACATATATCTTCTTATGCATCTTCTATATTTCTTAGTAATGGCCTGCTTGCTGCTGCTGCTGCTTTGCCGCTTCAGTTGTGGCCGACTCTGTGCAACCCTATGGACTACAGCTTAACAGGCTCTGCTGTCCATGGGATTCTCTAAGCAGGAGTACTGGACTGGGTTTGCCATGCCTTCCTCTAGGGAATCTTCCCGATCCAGGGATTAAACCCAGGTCTCTTGCATTGCAGGCAGACTCTTTACTGCTGAGACATCAGGGAAGCCCAATAGACTGCTTAATACATGAAAAAACTTCATTATGAGTTTCTTTAACATAGCTTCTCAAAATCATAATTCAACATGTTAAGACATATTTTGTTATGAACAATATAAATATTGGTTAAGAGAGCAAATTATTTAAACTTTCAGTGTTTCTGTTTCATCTAGAATAGCTATAATAAAGAATAGTCATCATAATATTATATTATAAATTAAGTATATTTTAAAACAAATATATTTTACTACAAATATATTTTACTATATAGTTAATGGTTAAAATATATAGTATATATTTACATATTTACTGTATAAAATAATTATGAAAATAATACTCTATGAAAATGGTAAAATGAGATGATTTCTTTAAAAATCATATTTATGACAAAAGTAAGCCCTCATGATTTGTACTCTATGTTTATAACTCAATATTTAAATAACTTGAGTCTTTGTCCATTTGGGTTGTGTGTACATTTAAGTGTGTCAAAAAAGAATCTACATTATATATTTCATACTGAATAGACTTGGAATGAATAATTGTTACTAATACATATATGGTATTCAGAAAATATTCACTTAAAAGTGACAGAAAACACACCATACCATAGACTAGGTGATTTGTACATAAGAGATATTTATTTCACTCAGTTCTAGAGGCTGGAAATCCAAGCCCAGGTTTCTGGCAGGTTTGAAAGAGAATTCACTTCCTGGTTCATAGAGGCCATCTCCTCTCTATATCCTTACATTGGGGAAGGGAAGTAGGAAAATTTCTGAGGTCTGTTTTATAAGGGCATTAATCACATTCATTGGGGTTGTAAATGGCACCCCACTCCAGTATTCTCACCAGGAAATTCCATGGGCAGAGGAGCCTGGTGGGCTACAGTCCATGAAGCTGCAAAGAGTTGGAGCACTCACTCATGATCACATTCATAATGGTTCTGCCATTATGTTTAGCCCTGCAGAGTGTTCTCTGCATCTTACCACTGTATCTCACTATTGTAGTTGGTTTATGGGGTGGAATGTGACCTGTGATCTTGAGATGGACTTGTCAGAGAAATTCTTGATTCTTTTTGGGGTGCTGAGACTTTTGGAAAATGCAATCCTGTTAGGATAGTGTTTCTAAAGCAGAGAGTTTGTAAGCCTAGATTGCTGGTTCCCCTTATTACTATCTCAAGTAGGGATCCTTACCCAACGATGGAATATGGAGTCCTAAATGATGCTGTTTGTCTCCCTAGAAAGAATTTCTTTGCAGTCAAACTAACCTCAGACTATCACACATAGGAAGTAATATTTTTTTCTTTTTCTTTGTTTTTGCATGGTGTACCAGCATTGGTTTTCTGCCACTTTTAAATGAAAAAAAATTTTGAATATCATATATGTATTAGCAACAAATTGTTTTTAATGTTACTTCTTCCAAGTCTACTCAATATGCAGACTTTTTTCTGATGCACTTGAAGACAAAAATTAAAGACCCATTTCATTTTTGCATTATATTTTGGAGATAAAAATAAGTAAATATTTTGGAAGAAATATAGATTATGCAATGTCCCTGAGCCCAAAAGTTTAGTTTTAATATCTGAAAATCTCTCAGATTAGTTTCATCCCTGCCATCAGCCTTCACAAACTCAACTTGTTATAGGAAGTCAAAGTAGGTTATTAGCAGAAAAAAGTTGCTTTGAAGTATTCCTTGTTGATCTCAGACACTTAACACAGTTTCTACAATGTCTAAATTTCTGCCAAGGAATAACTAATACCCTGAGAGAACTCATCTCTTTACAAACAGTAACATAATGATCTTTTTTAGCAAAAGGAAATGGACTGTGTTTATTGAGGTATTGTTTCCCATGAGTTCTCAACAAGAATCACTTGGAAAGTAGATCCAGTTCAGTTGTCTCTAGGTCGTGTCCGACTCTTTGCGACCCCATGAATTGCAGCACGCCAGGCCTCCCTATCCATCACCAACTCCCAGAGTTCACTCAGACTCATGTCCATCGAGTCAGTGATGCCATCCAGCCATCTCATCCTCGGTCGTCCCCTTCTCCTCCTGCCCCCAATCTCTCCCAGCATCAGAGTCTTTTCCAATGAGTCAACTCTTCGCATGAGGTGGCCAAAGTACTGGAGTTTCAGCTTTAGCATCATTCCCTCCAAAGAAACCCAGGGCTGATCTCCTTCAGAATGGACTGGTTGGATCTCCTTGCAGTCCAAGGGACTCTCAAGAGTCTTCTCCAACATCACAGTTCAAAAGCATCAATTCTTCGGCACTCAGCCTTCTTCACAGTCCAACTCTCACATCCATATATGACCAGAGGAAAAACCATAGCCTTGACCAGAGGGAAAACCAATGCCAAAACCATTACTTGGCAAAGTAATGTCTCTGCTTTTGAATATGCTATCTAGGTTGGTCATAACTTTTCTTCCAAGGAGCAAGTGTCTTTTAATTTCATGGCTGCAATCACCATCTGCAGTGATTTTGGAGCCCCAAAAGATAAAGTCTGACACTGTTTCCACTGTTTCCCCATCTATTTCCCATTAAGTGATGGGACTGGATGCCATGATCTTCATATTCTGGCTTTAAGCCAGCTTTTGCACTCTCCTCTTTCACTTTCATCAAGAGGCTTTTTAGTTCCTCTTCACTTTCTGCTATAAGGGTGGTGTCATCTGCATATCTGAGGTTATTGATATTTCTCCTGGCAATCTTGATTCTAGCTTGTGTTTCTTCCAGTCCAGCATTTCTCATGATGTACTTTGCATAGAAGTTAAATAAGCAGGGTGACAACATACAGCCTTGACATACTCCTATTTGGAACCAGTCTGCTGTTCCATGTCCAGTTCTAACTGTTGCTTCCTGACCTGCATATAGATTTCTCAAGAAGCACGTCAGGTGGTCTGGTATTCCCATCTCTTTCAGAATTTTCCACAGTTTATTGTGATCCACACAGTCAAGGGCTTTGCCATAGTCAGTAAAGCAGAAATAGATGTATTTCTGGAACTCTCTTGCTTTTTCCATGATCCATCAGATCTTGGCAATTTGATCTCTGGTTCCTCTGCCTTTTCTAAAATCAGCTTGAACTTCAGGGAGTTCATGGTTCACGTATTGCTGAAGCCTGGCTTGGAGAATTTTGAGCACTACTTTACTAGCACATGAGATGAGTGCAATTGTGTGGTAGTTTGAGCATTCTTTGGCATTGCCTTTCTTTGGGATTGGAATGAAAACTGCGTTCTTCCAGTCCTGTGGCCACTGCTGAGTTTTCCAAATTTGCTGGCATATTGAGTACAGCACTTTCACAGCATCATCTTTCAGGATTTGAAACAGCTCAACTGGAATTCCATCACCTCCACTAGCTTTGTTCGTAGTGATGCTTTCTAAGGCCCACTTGACTTGACATTCCAGGATGTCTGGCTCTAGATTAGTGATCACATCATCATGATTAATCTGGGTCGTGAAGATCTTTTTTGTACAGTTCTTCCGTGTATTCTTGCCACCTCTTCTTAATATCTTCTGCTTCTGTTAGGTCCATACCTTTTCTGTCCTTTATCGAGCCCATCTTTACATGAAATATTCCCTTGATATCTCTCATTTTCTTGAAGAGATCTCTAGTCTTTCCCATTCTGTTCTTTGCCTCTATTTCTTTGCACTGATTACTGAAGATGGCTTTATCTCTTCTTGCTATTCTCTGGAACTTTGCATTCAGATGCTTATATCTTTCCTTTTCTCCTTTGCTTTTCACCTCTCTTCTTTTCACAGCTATTTATAAGGGCTCCCCAGACAGCCATTGTGCTTTTTTGCATTTCTTTGCCATGGGGATGGTCTTCATCCCTGTCTCCTGTACAATGTCACAGACCTCATTCCATAGTTCATCAGGCACTCTATCTATCAGATCTAGGCCCTTAAATCTATTTCTCACTTCCACTGTATAATCATAAGGAATTTAATTTAGGTCATACCTGAATGGTCTAGTGGTTTTCCCTACTTTCTTCAATTTGAGTCTGAATTTGGTAATAAGGAGTTCATGATCTGAGCCACATTCAGCTCCTGGTCTTTTTTTTTTTTTTTTTTTTTTTGACAGTATAGAGCTTCTCCATCTTTGGCTGCAAAGAATATAATCAATCTGATTTTGGTGTTGACCATCTGGTGATGTCCATGTGTAGAGTCTTCTCTTGTGTTGTTGAAAGAGGGTGTTTGCTATGACCAGTGCATTTTCTTGGCAAAACTCTTTTAGACTTTGTCCTGCTTCATTCTGCATTCCAAGGCCAATTTTGCCTGTTACTCCAGGTGTTTCTTGACTTCCTACTTTTGCATTCCAGTCCCCTATATTGAAAAGGACATCTTTTTTGGGTGTTAGTTCTGAAAGGTCTTTGAGGTCTTCATAGAACCGTTCAACTTCTGTATATTATTAGCAGAGTGATAATTTGGTGCATGGATATGTACAGGTTGCATATTGAGAGAAAAGTATCATTTCTCTTTGAAAAAAGAATCTACCTAACTGATCCTTATATGATCTCAGAAAGAATAGTTCAATTTATAACTTTTAGAACCAATAATATTGCTTAAGACTATATGTTATATTGATATAAGATTTCCTTTCACATATAACTAAGGTCAGGCTTCCCCAGTGGCTCAGAGGTAAAGAATCCACCTGCAAAGAAAGAGTCACAAGTGCAATCCCTGGGATGGGAAGACACCCTGGAGGAGGGAATGACAATCTATTCAAGTATTCCTTACTGGAGAATCCCACTGACAGAGGAACCTGGTAGGCTATAGTCCATAGGATTGTAAAGAGTTAGACATGACTGAAGAGATTTAGCCTGCACGCACACATAAGTAAAGTCACAGGATTCATGACTTTGAGTTTGGGGGATAATTTCAAAACAAATCTGAAAAAATAAATTGATGATATATTGTGGGTTCAGTTCAGTTCAGTTGCTAAGGCATGTCCAACTCTTTGTGACCCCATGAATTGCAGCACGCCAGGCCTCCCTGTCCATCTCCAACTTCCGGAGTTCATCCAAACTCATGTCCATCGAGTCGGTAGTGCCATCCAGCCATCTTATCCTCTCTCATCCCCTTCTCCTCCTGCCCCCAATCCCTCCAAGCATCAGAGTCTTTTCCAATGAGTCAACTCTTCGCAATAGGTAGCCAAAGTATTGGAGTTTCAGCTTCAACATCAGTCCTTCCAGTGAACACCCAGGACTGATCTTTAGGATGGACTGGTTTTCCTTGCAGCCCAAGCGACTCTCAAGAGTCTTCTCCAACATCACAGTTCAAAAGCATCAGTTCTTCAACACTCAGCTTTCTTTATAGTCCAACTCTCACATCCATACATGACTACTGGAAAAACCATAGCCTTGACTAGACCGATGTTTGTTGGCAAAGTAATGTCTCTGCTTTTTAATATTCTGTCTAGGTTGGTCATAACTTTCCTTCCAAGGAGCAACCATCTTTTAATTTAATGGCTAAAGTCACCATCTGGAGTGACTTTGGAGCTCCCCAAAATAAAATTCAGCCACTGTTTCCACATCTATTTGCCATGAAGTGATGAGACCAGATGCCAATTTTGTTTTCTGAATGTTGATCTTTAAGCCAACATTTTCATTCTCCTCTTTTACTTTCATCAAGAGGCTCTTTAGTTCTTCTTCAGTTTCTGCCATAAGGGTGGTGTCATCTGCTTATCTGAGGTTATTGATATTTCTCCTGGCAATCTTGATTCTAGTTGTGCTTCTTCTGGTCCAGCGTTTCTCATGATGTACTCTATATATAAGTTAAATAAGCAGGGTGAATATATACAGCCTTGACGTACTCCTTTTCCTATTTGGAACCAGTCTGCTGTTCCATGTGCAGTTCTAACTGTTGCCGTGACCTGCATATAGGTTTCTCAAGAGGCAGGTCAGGTGGTCTGGTATTCCCATCTCTTTCAGAATTTTCCACAGTTTATTGTGATCCACACAGTCAAGGGCTTTGCCATAGTCAGTAAAGCAGAAATAGATGTTTTTCTGGAACTCTCTTGCTTTTTCAATGATCCATCGGATGTTGGCAATTTGATCTCTGGTTCCTCTGCCTTTTCTAAAATCAGCTTGAACATCAGGAAGTTCATGGTTCATGTATTGCTGAAGCCTGGCTTGGAGAATTTTGAGCATTACTTTACTAGCATGTGAGATGAGTGCAATTTGTGCGGTAGTTTGAGCATTCTTTGGCATTGCCTTTCTTTGGGATTGGAATGAAAACTGACCTTTTCCAGTATTGTGGCCACTGCTGAGTTTTCCAAATTTGCTGGCATATTGAGTGCAGTGCTTTCATAGAATCATCTTTTAGGATTTGAAATAGCTCAACTGGAATGCCATCACCTCCACTGGCTTTGTTCATAATGATGCTTCCTAAGGCCACTTGACTTGACATTCCAGGATGTCTGGCTCTAGTTGAGTGATATTACAAGGTAATATTACAAGGTAAATGCTCCTAATTTCAGCAATATATTAGCTTGTGTTCATTTATACATTACATCTTCCCAAAGGCTTTCACATTGTAATATTAGCCAAACAGTTGAAAGACTGTAAGTTCTGGAGGTAGACAGGTTTGAATTTAAACCTTGTTTTTTTTTTTTTCCTACCTACAAGTTATATGGCCTTAGGAATCACCTATCCTTTGAATTTCAGTTTCCTCATCTGAAAAAATAAATATAACAATACATAGAGTATCTTCATGACAGTAAGCTGCATAAATAAGCACTTGTAGAGACATGATATCCTAAATGTGACCTGCATCATTGACTATCACCCTGAGTCTGCTCAAACTCATGTCCATTGAGTTGATGATGCTATCTAACCATCTCATCCTCTGTCACCACCGTCTCCTCCTGCACTCAATCTTTCCCAGCAATAGAATACTTGGCAATGAGTTGGCTCTTCTCATCAGCTGGCCAAAGTACTGGAGCTTTAACTTCCGCATCAGTCCTTCCAATGAATATTCAGGACTGATTTCCTTTAGGATTGACTTGTTTAATATCCTTGCTGTCCAAAGGACTCTCAAAATTCTTCACCAACATCACAGTTTGAAAGCATCAAATCTTTGGCACTCAGCCTTCTCTATGGTCCAACCCTCACATCTGTACATGCCTACTGGAAAAAATATAGTTTTGACAAAAGGGACCTTTCCTGGCAAGTCACCTTGTCTCTGCTTTTTAATACACTGTCTAGGTTTGTCATAACTTTTCTTTCAAGGAGCAGATATCTTTTAATTTCATGGCTGCAGTCAATGTCCACAGTGATTTTGGAGCCCAAGGAAATAAAGTGTATCACTGTTTCCATTTTTTTTCCACTTCTATTTGCCATAAAGTGATGGGACCAGAATGCTGAATTTAAAGCCAACTTTTTCACTCTCCTCTTTCCCTTTCATCAAGAGGCTCTTTAGTTCCCCTTGACTTTGTGCCGTAAGGGTAGTGCCTATCTACATATCTGAGGTTATTGATATTTCTCACAGCTATCTTGATTCCAGCTTGTGCCTCATCCAATCTGGCATTTCACATGATGTGTTAAGTTAAATAAGCAGGGTGACAGTATACAGTCTTGACGTACTCCTTTCTCAATTTGGAACCAGTCAGTTGATCTATGACAGGTCCTAAGTGCTGCTTCTTGACTCGCATACAAATTTCTCATGAGGCCGGTAACATGGTCTGGTATTTCTGTCTCTTTAAGAATTTTCTACAGTTTGTTGTGATTCACAGTCAGAGTCTTTAGCATAATCAATGAAACAGAAGTAGATGTTTTTCTGGAATTTCCTTGCTTCCTCTATGATCCAGTGAATGTTGGCAATTTGATCTCTGATTCCTCGCCCTTTTCTAAACCAACCTTGTACATCTGGAATCCTTGGTTCATGTACCGTTGAAGTCTAGCTTGAAGGATTTTGATCATCACTTTGCTAGCATGTGAAATGAGTACAATTGTGCAGTAGCTTGAGCATTCTTTGGCACTGTCTTTCTTTGGGATAGGAATAAAAACTGACCTTTTCAAGTCCTGCGGCCACTGCTGAGTTTTCCAAATTTGCTGACATACAGAGTGCAGCACTTTAACAGCATCACCTTTTAGTACTTAAAATAGCTCAGCTGGAATTCCATCACCTCTACTAGCTTTGTTCATAGTAATGCTTCCTAAGGTCCATTTCACTTCACAGTCCAGTATGTTTGATTCTAGGTGAGTGACCACACCATCATGGTTATCTTGGTCATTAAGACTTTTTTTTTTGGTAAATAGTAAATAAGTATTTCAAGTGTAGTTTCCCAAACTGAACTTCAGATTGTCCTCTTAATGCTGGGAAGGACTGAAGTTTAACCAGCAAGGAAAGTGAATAACGTGGCAGATTGAGTAGATTTAGAAATTATTCCTTTTCAATAGAAGAGCATCAACAATCCTCTAGTTTGAAAAAAAGCAAAATGCATGGAAGGATAAAAATTTTTCAGACTTTTATGAACTTCTGGAATTAGAGCAATAATAGTTTCCCCATATTTTCTTCAGATGTCTTTTAAAATAAGATAATTTTTAGTATAATTGATGCTTCTCTATCACTCAATTCTTCCTTTTATTTTCTCTTTCTCTCTCCTCCATCTCCTCCCCCTCATGCTTTCTTTCTCTCTTTGTTTTTCTCCCTCTTCTTGGCTACATGGTATTTCCTTCTAAAATATTATCACATCCTCCCTAACTTTGTTATTTTATGTATCTATTTTACCTTGACAAATATAATATTGGGTACATTTTTTATTTAACATCATTCTAACTAAAAGGTACCCCTCCTGGTCCATGCAAACATATACAAGTTGATTTGCATATTTAGTCCCAGAATTAGAGTTTGTTAAAGTCTTTTCATAAGCGATTTACCAACTAACTCTATCAAAGTAAGTTATTCCATCTTCCTAATGAGGGAGTCTAATGATTCTTCCAAATTTAGTATAGCATCATGGAAACAGTGAGCTGTCCTCTCTCCAAACCAGAACCGGGTAATAAGATTGCCTTTGAGAGCTAAATCACCACACAATAGATGTAATTAGCCATCTGTTGGGAGTAACTCAAATTGTCTCTAAATGTATTACTAAAAAGTTTTGGAATCCTAAATCCCCTGTCAAAGTGGCCTATGATCATCTCAGAATGCAGGATTGGAATGGGGCAGTAATTTAAGTAGAAACCTAATTGATGACATGAAATCTGTTTGGAGAAGGACAGCACATACTTGTCCCTGCAAGGTGCCTAGGAAAAGTAAACACAAAAAATCAAACCCTGACAAAGTGTTTAAGGCATTTAAGAACAAGCCTGTGAATTAAACCCATTTGATTCCACAGGATACTATCATCAATGTAGGAAATATTTCCATTTTTCTTTTTTTTAAATTCTTTTCTCACTACACAGTCAGATTCTCATTAAAAGATGCAATGTGATGGTAATACCACTACAAGCATTTTAGTTAGTAGAGGGACATTCATATTACAGGAGCTTAGTATGCAAACAAAATTAAAGTAAGTCTCTGCTTAAACATTCAGGAAAACATTTGAAATCCATCTCCTTCTTCACCTAATCCATTTAAGGATTGACATTTACCACATAGCAAAATAGTCTTGAATGATCAGATATTTGTTTTTAAAAATTACCTTTGTTCTCTTCTGTTTATCTAGGTAGTTACTTTTAGCCACATTCCACTAGCTCTCTTCAATCAAAATGCTGAAAGTAGGCCTGAAATTCTGACAGAATCTCCCAAAGTGGAGATTGTACCAGATTCTACTTTACAATTTGCGTATGAAGGAAAAATAAGACTTCTCTAGAAGACAGACATGAAAAATATCTCACCTCCTACTACTCAGCTTGGATTTCTAAGAGCTATATAAGCAAATTCAGTGCAAGTTCAAATGTACTGCTTTTGGATACTCTTGAGCTCATGTGTTTTCTTGGCTGAATCCGGATAATAATGACACCCAGATTATCATGAACCTGATTAATCTATGTAGCTCCTACTTAGGAAAATATTCTGAAACTTGTAGCATTATTCACATTACAGTTTAATTTCTGGCTATTTCTTACATTAAATAAAGAGCATTCTGGCTAACATATGTTTGTTATAAATGCATGACAACACCAGAGAGACATGGAATCAATATCCTGAGCTTCATATCAATATTGTTTGAGAACTAAGGTTGCTTTAACTGGGATGTGTGCCTGCTTAGTTGCTCAGTCGTGTCTGACTCTTTGTGACCCCATGGATGGTAGCCCACCATGCTCCTCTGTCTATGGAATTTTTCAAGCAAGAATACTGGAGTGGGTTGCCATTTCCTACTCCAGGGGATCTCCCGACCCAGACTGGGTCAAGGCAAGGACTCAAAATGAAGAGATAATGTGAGGTTTATTTTTCTATAATATGTTCATACATACTCCATGAGATACTAAAATTGCTCCTTTAAAAATCATTTCACAAAAGATGAGGAACCTGAATTTTAGGAAGAAAAAGTTTAAGTAGTTGGCTCTAAGAAAACAAACCGGAAGTGGATAACTAGAGATTCCACCCCAGGTCAGCTGTATTCAAATTCTGCATTCTTTTCCCAATGTCCACATTCCAAAATTACTCCCTTTAATCCCTTTCTCTTCAGAAGGCTCATTTCAATATTCTTTTAAATAAAGCTGTTACTAGAGAATAGTAATTAGCAAGTATTTTTATATGCTATTTAAACTGCACCATCAGTTCAGTTCAGTTCAGTCACTCAGTCATGTCCAACTCTTTGCGACACCATGGACTGCAGCACCCCAGACTTTCCTGTCCATCACCAACTTCTGGAGCTTACTCAAACTCATGTCCATTGAGTCGGTAATGCCATCCAACCATCTCATCTTCTGTTGTCCCCTTCTCCTTCCGCCTTCAATCTTTCCCAGAATCAAGGTCTTTTTCAATGAGTCAGTTCTTCACATCAGGTGGCCAAAGTATTGGAGCTTCAGCTTCAGCATCAGTCCTTCCAAAGAATATTCTGCACCATAACTGAATAGACTACACCATACACAGCACTAAATTCAATTCTCCATCAATTCAAGACTGCTGGAGAGGAGAAACTGAACCACAGGGATAAGTTTCTTTTGATGTAATTCTCAAGCATGAATTAGTGATATATATATATATATATATATATTCAAATAAATGCTCTACTTAGCCTTATGTCATCATCACCATCATATTTTTTATATTTGTAAGATTATAAATTCTTAGTTATGAAAAATTTTCAGACATCAGCATATTTTTACAATAACCATGGTTCAGAAATACAATCTTCATTTCATGAATAACAATTTTGAGATTCAGAGAACTTAAAATTCATGTCTAGGATTTAGGTTAGGTTCTAAAGGATTTCTTTTTTTTTTTTTTGCATTATATATATTTATATATTTTTTTTATTTTACTTTACAATTCTGTATTGGTTTTGCCATACATTGACATGAATCCACCACGGGTGTACATGCGTTCCCAAACATGAACCCCCCTCCCACCCCCCTCCCCACAACATCTCTCTGGGTCATCCCCGTGTACCAGCCCCAAGCATGCCGTATCCTCATTTCCCCTACTCAACCACCAACTCCCATTTGTGACATGTGAAATATATAATGGCATCATTTTATAATTTTTCTTAAAACACCAGTGATTGAAACTCAATATATACCTTTTTATAGGAAGGTGGAATTGGATACTAGATGGAACATTTAAAGGTTTAGCCATTTAATGGATACATGAAAAATCTCCCAGCCATGCCATCAGTAAGCTTACTTAATTTTCTTTATCAATGCCTAGCTTTTTCCAAGTTCTAGCTGTATTTTGATGAGCAACATTTTATAACAACTAAAACAAAAATGAATAAAGGCAACTCCTGATTAAAAAAGAAAAAAAAAACAATATAAAAAAGGACCACTGCAGATATTTTCCAGTAGAGGTAAAAAGCCACATTTCTGCAACCATCCATAGTTGTGTAAAGCATAATGAACAGTTGAATAATTATGGACAGGTTATCTGCCCTTTAGAAATAAAAATTTTAACTACTTCAGATGATAAAAGTCCCAAGACAAATATTCTCTGGGAATGTCATTAATAGGGCACAACTAGGCAAAATATGAGGTCAGAATTGTTAAGTGGTCATGATATGAGATCAATCCAAGTTTGTACTGTGTAGTTAGTACTCTTGAAAAACCAGAAAGTTTCTGTCTGTGGACACTGCAAGTAAAGAAGCCGGATATAATATGAAAAATGAGCTGATGAGGGTGATATGATATGTAAGTTATAAAGTGGACATACAGTCAACTCAGAATTGAAAATCTATGTTTCAATATTAAAACGTGTATGTATTAGTTGCTCAGTCATGCCTGACTCTTTGTGACCCCACGGACTGTAGCCTGCTAGGCTCCTCTGTTTATGGGATTTCCCAGGCAATAATACTGGAGTGGGTTGCCATTTCCTTCTCCAGAGGATCTTTACGACCCTGGGATCAAAGCCAGGTCTCCTGCATCGCAGGCAGTCTCCTACATTGTAGGCATTCTTTACTGACTGAGCCACCAGGGAAAGTGAAAGTGAAGTCACTCAGTCGTGTCCGACTCTTTGAGACCCCAAGGACTATAGCCTATCAGGCTCCTCTGTCCATGGGATTTTCCAGGCAAGAGTGCTGGAGTGGATTGCTATTTCCTTCTCCAGGGGATCTTCCCGACCCAGGATTCGAACCTGGGTCTCCCGCATTGCAGGCAGACGCTTTATCGTCTGAGCCACCAGGGAAGCCCCATGTTAAAACATAAACTGAGGTATGTTAATAATTTTATGTTTATTTCAGCAAAATTATCCGGTCCCATCACTTCATGGGAAATAGATGGGGAAACAGTAGAAACAGTGTCAGACTTTATTTTTGGGGGCTCCAAAATCACTGCAGATGGTGACTGCAGCCATGAAATTAAAAGACGCTTACTCCTTGGAAGAAAAGTTATGAGCAACCTAGATAGCATATTCAAAAGCAGAGACATTACTTTGCCCACTAAGGTCCATCTAGTCAAGGCTATGGTTTTTCCTGTGGTCATGTATGGATGTGAGAGTTGGACTGTGAAGAAGGCTGAGTGCCGCAGAATTGATGCGTTTGAACTGTGGTGTTGGAGAAGACTCTTGAGAGTCCCTTGGACTGCAAGGAGATCCAACCAGTCCATTCTGAAGGAGATCAGCCCTGGGATTTCTTTGGAAGGAATGACGCTAAAGCTGAAACTCCAGTACTTCGGTCACTTCATGTGAAGAGTTGACTCATTGGAAAAGACTCTGATGCTGGGAGAGATTGGGGGCAGGAGGAGAAGGGGACGACCGAGGATGAGATGGCTGGATGGCATCACTGACTCGATGAACGTGAATCTGAGTGAACTCTGGGAGTTGGTGATGGACAGGGAGGCCTGGTGTGCTGTGATTCATGGGGTCGCAAAGAGTCAGACACGACTGAGCGACTGAACTGAAACTGAAATTGGGCAGCAATAAAATGGAAGTGGTTAGGAGCATTCCGCTCACAGGAGTCAAAGGAAAGAGTTTGATAGAGAACACGAGGAAGCAATGAAAGGGAATAGTTTGGTTGGCTACAGACTGGCTGACTGTTTTTGATTGGCTGTGATGAGAGTTTTGATTTTGTAACCTGAAGGCATTTACAAGCTTAGATTTTGGTTGCTTATGTTGACTGACAGGGCATTAGAGCCACTTCAGTCTAATGACCTCTGGATTTAATTTAACAAGAATTAAAAAGAGTGCTGATGCTCTGGGTAGAATATCTTTACTTACAGATAAACCTGGAGTTCTGACAGAGACACACAGAGACCATTGCTACCGGTTCATGGAGAAAATAAAAATAAGAAACTGTGTAATAACAGTGAACAAACTCTGCACTATGGACAAATACAGCTTTAAAACTCTTCACCCATCTGGTTAGCATCCCATCTTCTTTCTCTCTCTCTCTCTCTCTTTCATTCGTTTCTTGTGGTATCTGATTTGCAAACATTCCTCACATACTAGGAAGATATATAAATAAATTAGACAAATAACAAGTATATAAATAAATACAACTAAAATAATTAATTTATAACAATATAACTAGGCCAATATTATGCAGTCTCAAAGTAATTGAAATCGATAGTTTTTTTCTTTCACATTTTCCTATTATGACTTGTTGCCTATGATCTCAACTGAAATTTTGCTCAAAGTTGTATACAAGTATTTGGGGCTTATAAACTTCTACTCCCACAGAATATTTTCATGATTTACCTCATTCTACAGATGCTATAGATATCGTTTAGTATAAAATGCCCCATCATCAAATTCCAAGATCACACTCTCAGACTCATAATATTCCCGTATAAGTGTTTTATATTCCAGCCTTTAAACTGCAGTTCCATAAGCATGATTTCACTCCTCAGATTTTTGCATGTGGCTAAGAAATCCCACTAAAAATGCTCCATCGGCTCACGTTCTTTTGATCTGTAGTCCTCATCCTCAACATTATTCTATCTGTTATCTCTTCTGGGGATTATTCTAGACAACTCAGGAGAAATTTGAGTTCTCTGTTTTCAGGTAGATACATGTTTTTTCTTAATACTAACAAAGTAGATTTTAATTGTGAAGGTTTTCTTTTTAAAAACCTTTTTGAAATTAATTAAATGGAGGGTTGATATTGTTTCATTTTCAGAGCCTCAATGTCTGTATTAGATCTTCTGACACTATTGGCTTACAAAACAGGTCCGACTAGTACTGACAAATTTTTCTTCAGCCATCAGTGATTAGTCACCAGTCAGGGCAGGTACCCCAAATCCCCAAATGTCTTTGCTTTAAGCAGCCTCCAAAGTCCCCTTCTGTCTGCAGATTTAGATTTTGGCTGCACTCCTGCATCTCTGTTCTGCCCCTCTCAACAGAAAATACAGAGAGAGGAAGAGAGGACAGGTGAACATTAAGTCAGGATATTTTGTCTCTCCAGTAGCCAACTGATTGATGTATGAAAATGCAGTCATACGTGCTCTTCCTGTAAAATGACTTCCTTTCAAATGTCATTTTCAAAGAGTGTTGACAGATAGGGAGCCTTAAATGTGGTTTGATGAGGCCAGTAGGGGAGATCTTTCTCTCGCTGGGAAGTTTCCTTGCAAAGTTCTTTTATCTGAACCAGCTGCCTATTCTCATACATCATGTATTGTAGTGTTTCTTTGCACAAAGTAGAGCAGATTCATCATACTCGTACTACCAAACTGTATCAGTACATTAAAATTTAATTGTGCTAGAGTTATGTATATGTTGTCCTACTGGGCCGTCTGTCAGATGCTACGTTCAGCAGGAGGGCTGCGAAATGCAGGAGAGCAGGAGTTCAATCAACTGTAAGTAAGAGGTTAGACAAGTTTCACATGAACAGAGGATGAGATGGCTGGATGGCACCACTGACTCGATGGACGTGAATCTGAGTGAACTCCGGGAGTTGGTGATAGACAGGGAGGCCTGGCATGCTGCGATTCATGGGGTCGCAAAGAGTCGGACACGACTGACCGACTGAACTGAACTGAACGGACACCCAAAGACTTACCTGTTTTGCTGGAAATCATTATAACTCTGCCTCAACAATACAAAAACTGAGTGACATCAGTCTAGTAATAGATTTACTCTCAGAATTGACCATACAGAGGTATCACAAAATGAACATGGATAATGGTGAAATGTCTTTAAAAATATGAGACATTTTGTATGCTATGATATAGCTCCCAATGTTATCACAGCTAAGTAATTTATTTTTATTTTTTAAATTTATTATTATTATTATTTTTACTTTACAATAGTGTATTGGTTAATTTAGTATGAATGATTCTTAATTATTTCAGGTACATTGTCAGAATATTCACAGTGAGCTGCAAATACGAGTTTCGGTTGTCAAACCAAAGCTTTATAAAAATCTTCCTGTGTAATCTCATGTTCTGTTTTTAGCTATGCACTCAAAAATGAAGTAGAATGAATACACTAGAGATGGTGGAAATTTGTATACGGAAGAAATCAAAGTACTGATCCAAATTAAATAATGTTTTGAGGGTGCAGAAAAATTTCTCAAACACTATGTATAGAAGTGCATATTGTTGCAATTTTTCTAGAAACCAACTGGCATTTAACTTTTAAAATGATGAAATGCTAGCTTATTTTTCCTCCACATCATTCAAATTCTCTAATTTTATTATAAAGGAATTATTAGAATTATATTCCAATTTTAATGGCTGATGAAGGTGTTCTTCCCAGAATTATGCATAATAATAGGAAGGTAGAACTAATGTAAATGTCAAAAACTAGAGAAATATTTGAATGAATGTTATAATGGTAATAGAAATGACTATCGAGGAAATATATTTCAAAAATTATTTAATGACATAGAGGAAGCAGGATAACAATGTAGAAAAATATACCTTACAGTGACATTTTGAAAATTAATATTTCCAAAATGCAAACATTATGCATGTAAAGAGCATTAGTGTGTGTTTCAGTATAGTAGGATCATGGGGAAAAGCTCAACTTTTTTACATTTTTCATATTTTTAACTTTCTATGTATTACTGTTAGGAATAGCAAAGCTGTAGTGATTTCTAGAACACATTTATACATTCACATGAACAGGGGCTAGAATAGTAGTACTTATAAGAATTAAACCAACTTGCCAGTAACTGGATATATCAACCAAAATCCACTACTTCAGGATAAATATCAAGCAAACATAAACTCTGACTTGTATTTCTAAAGGGAAAACAAGATGCTTTATGGTTATTGTGTGTGGGTGTGTGTGCTCAGTCTTTCAGTCATAGCTAACTCCTTGTGAGCCCATGAATTGTAGCCTGCTACACTTCTCTATCCACGGGATTTCCCAGGCAAGAATAATGGAGTGGTTTGTCTATTCTTTCTCCAGGGGATCTTTCCCTTCTCCAAGGGATCTGTATTGGCAGGCAGATTTTTCACTATTGAGCCACCTGGGAAGCCCTTTTATGATATGACTTTATTGCAATTCCTTACTTTTTACCATCTGATAACCTCAAATTTTGATGTTTAAGCTGGTTTTAGAAAAGGCAGAGGAAACAGAGATCAAACTGCCAACATCCGCTGGATCATGGAAAAAGCAAGAGAGTTCCAGAAAAACATCTTTCTCTGCTTTATTGACTATGCCAAAGCCTTTGACTGTGTGGATCACAATAAACTGTGGAAAATTCTGAAAGAGATGGGAATACCAGACCACCGGACCTGCCTCTTGAGAAATCTGTATGCAGGTCAGGAAGCAACAGTTAGAACTGGACATGGAACAACAGACTGGTTCCAAATAAGAAAAGGAGTACGTCAAGGCTGTATATTGTCACCCTGCTTATTTAACTTCTATGCAGAGTACATCATGAGAAACGCTGGACTGGAAGAAGCACAAGCTGGTATCAAGATTGCCGGGAGAAATATCAATAACCTCAGATATGCAGATGACACCACCGTTATGGCAGAAAGTGAAGAGGAACTAAAAAGCCTTTTGATGAAAGTGAAAGAGGAGAGTGAAAATTGGCTTAAAGCTCAACATTCAAAAAATGAAGATCATGGCATCCGGTCCCATCACTTCGTGGAAAATAAATGAGGAAACAGTGGAAACAGTGTCAGACTTTATTTTTTTTCGGCTCCAAAATCATTGCAGATGGTGATTGCAGCCATGAAATTAAAAGACGCTTATTCCTTGGAAGAAAAGTTATGAGCAACCTAGATAGCATATTCAAAAGCAGAGACATTACTTTGCCAACAAAGGTCAGTCTAGTCAAGGCTATTGTTTTTCCTGTGGTCATGTATGGGTGTGAGAGTTGGACTGTGAAGAAGGGTGAGCGCCAAAGAATTGATGCTTTTGAACTGTGGTGTTGGAGAAGACTCTCGAGAGTCCCTTGGACTGCAAGGAGATCCAACCAGTCCATTCTGAAGGAGATTAGCCCTGGGATTTCTTTGGAGGAAATGATGCTGAAGCTGAAACTCCAGTACTTTGGCCACCTCATGCGAAGAGTTGACTCATTGGAAAAGACTCTGATGCTGGGAGGGATTAGGGGCAGGAGGAGAAGGGGATGACAGAGGATGAGATGGCTGGATGGCATCACTGACTCAATGGACGTGAATCTGAGTGAACTCCGGGAGTTGGTGATGGACAGGGAGGCCTGGTGTGCTGCGATTCATGGGGTCGCAAAGAGTCGGACATGACTGAGCTACTGAACTGTACTGAACTGAACCTCAAATCTTAAACAGATTATACTGTTGAATGCTTATTTACATATATGTTTATACACTGATCTTTACGTGAAGCAAGCAGTCATATTCAGAACAAATACAGGTAAGGCTGAACAGAACTTTGACTTCCTACAACATCCCAAATCAAACACTTGATTTATCCTGCTTCTATTCAAAGGGAGAACATGTAGTTTAGATAAAACCGACTGAAAGAGGAACCCAATATATCCCTCAAAATGATTATGATTTGGTCATGGTTTTACAGGGAAAGAGTAAGGTGAGTGTTAAAATTAATTTGAGGAAGAATCATAAAATCTAAAATTGGAGCTCAAAGTGAGGCAGAAGCTGTAACATTTTGAGATATTAGAAATATAACTACAAGGAAAACCAGCTTTATTAGTTTGGATTCATTCCTGGAATGACATTTTTCAATAGCTTGCATAGTAATATAAAATCTTTCTGTAGCAATCACTTCAGCATGGTTACTAAATGCAAAAAGGATACTATAAAATACACATACATATCTTAGGTATTATGTATCATTCCAGAAAACATTGTACTATTCTGGATAATACTGCATAATTCTGGATAGCCTATTTTATTCTTAGCAAAATCTGTATAAATATGTTTTGTTATCAGACAAACATACTGATTATAGCTGCTAGTAACCATGCTTTCCTTATATATAATAGTAAAATTTAACGTTTGTGCTCTTGTTTTTAACTAGAAAAGTAGATAGTACAACTTGCAAATTCATTAACACAGTTGATTAGAATTAAAAGACTAAAGATAAGTATTTTAATTTTTTTCATTTTTAGGGGGTGAATATGTTTATACATTTAACTATATGTGTACACCTGTGTGTTTGTGCATGTGAAGTGTAACTGAAGGATAAGACACTCTACAGTCAATAATTTAGTCAAAGGTACTGCTCTGGACCTGACTGTTGGTGTCAGCCAGATCCCCAGAATCATATTTTGAAACCAAATCTTCCAAGTGAGAGTGTCTGCATGCAAGGCCTTTGGGAGGTGATTAGGTCATGAGGGTAGAGTCCTGAGCAATGGAATTAGTGCCTTTACAGGGAGCTGAAGAGACCAGCGATCTCCTCTTCCACCACACGAGGTCACAGAGAAGAGAGCTGCCTATGAACTAGGAAGAGTGCCCTCACCAGACAGCCAATCTGCCAGCACCCTGATGTGGGGCTACACGGCCTCCACAACTGTGAGAAACACATTTTTGCTGTTTATAAGCCACCCAGGCTATGGTATTTGGTATACTTGAACAGACTAAAACAGTTGCTAATTATAATAGTCATCTTCAAATGTGAAGACATGAAGTTGTATTAAAATCTCTGATGGCAGGGACTTCCCTGGTGGTCCAGTGGTTAAGACACCCCACTTCCACTGCAGGGGGATGGGTTTGATCCCTAGTTGGGGAACTAATATCTCACATGCTACTCAGTGTGGCCTCAATAAATAAACAAAAATAAAAACCTCATGATGAGCTATAATCATGCAATTAATCATGCAATTAATGTGTGTCTGTTTAAAAAAAATCTCCAGTGGCAGGGCGGGAGCTCAATTTAAAAAGGTATAAAAAAGATCATTTTGATACATCATATACAAATGCATTTCCTTGCTCCTAGAGAATAATGCTTTAAATAGGAAATCTAAATTAAGAAAACATTTTTCTTAGACTGACACTTAAAATGTAGATGTATTTTAAAATACACACACAAATATAAAACAATAAAATTATATTTTTCAATTAATGCACTTGGTATATTTATGTAAAAATAAAAGTAGTTGTTTAGTTGCCCTTACATTTTTCTCTCTGATTATATATGTGTATGTATATATATTTTGTGTGTTTGTGTTTAGTCAATAAATCATGCCCAACTCTTTTGTAACCCCACAGACTGTAGCCTACCAGGCTCCTTTGTCCATGGGATTTCCCAGGCAGGAATACTGGAGTGGGTAGCCATTCTCTTTTCTAGGGGATCTTCCTGACCCAGGGATGGAACTCAAGTCTCCTGCATTACAGGTAGTCTCCTGCATTGCAGGTGGCTTCTTTACCAACTGAGTCACCAGGGAAGCTATATGTATGTATCAGTCAGTTCAGTTCAGTTCAGTCGCTCAGTCGTGTCTGACTCTTTGCGACCCCATGAATCGCAGCACGCCAGGCCTCCCTGTCCATCACCATCTCCCAGAGTTCACTCAGACTCACGTCCATCGAGTCAGTGATGTTTTCCAGCCATCTCATCCTCTGTCGTCCCCTTCTCCTCCTCCCCCCAATCTCTCCCAGCATCAGAGTCTTTTCCAATGAGTCAACTCTTCGCATACATATGCTTAAATATGCATATATTAGAAACACACACATTCATGGAGACACACAGAGAGACATGTAATGAGAGAGAAAGGCAGAGAATCAGATAGCAGAATTGAGAGACAAAGATACAAAGAAGAGGGAAAAATGTTTCTCTGTAATGATGGTTTTTCCCAAGATGAAAAGAGTCTCTCATTGATTAGTCAATATTTATACATCCATTCATTCACTCATTGTTTGCTTTTTACAAAATTTGTGGAAGGTGATAACTTAGGCTTTGGAAGTATAATCATGAATAAAATTATATTTCTGTAATAAATATACTAGTTATACTTGTGAAAATCAATGTGTATATTAAAATTTAAAACACTGTTTGAAACTTTAAATTATTCAAATAAAACAGCTCATAATTTAAATATAGTTTACTCGTATATATTATTCTGCCTGTACACTTACATGTGAAAATATACACTTACATGTACTATAAAGCATATAACTTCTCATGCAGTTTCTCAATTTTGATTCTCATATTTGAAAAAAATTTGCATATAGTTTGAACTTTTGTACATATTTGTGGCTAAATGTATGTATTAAATAATCATTTTAGTCTGTTCAAAGTAGTGTTAAGGGTATAGAAAAACGAACCTAAGGCCGAATGTTGACTAGTAAACAACTGAATGGATTATAAAATTATATGCCTATTAGTGTTAATTATTGTCCTAAATAAATTTAAGAGGGAAGAAACAAGCAAAAAAGTGTTTATTTTGAATAAAAAAACTGCAATTTGGGGCAAATGGATTCTGGTAGCAGCCCAACCAGTGTCCCAGCTCAGGAATAAAATCAGAGGCTTTTAGAGACAAAGAAGGAAAGTTTGCACTGCAAAGAATTTTTATTGAAGTTGGAGAGAGAAGCTAATCTTGGCTAAACAGGATTGAGTACTATAGGTTATCACTTGTTGTTTAGACCCTAAATTGTGTCCAGTTCTTCTGTAGCCCATCAAGCCCCTGTGTCCATGGGATTTCCCAGGCAAGAATACTGGAATGGGTTGCCATTTCCTTTTCCAGGGGATCTGCCCCACCCAGGGATCAAACTTACCTCTCCTTCATTGGCTGCTGCTGCTGCTGCTAAGTCGCGTCAGTCGTGTCTGACTCTGTGCGACCCCATTGAGGGCAGCCCACCAGGCTCCTCCGTCCCTGGGATTCTCCAGGCAAGAACACTGGAGTGGGTTACCATTTCCTTCTCCAATGCTGGACAGTGAAAAGTGAAAGTGAAGTTACTCAGTCGTGTCCGACTCTTAGCGACCCCATGGACTGCAGCCCACCATGCTCCTCCGTCCATGGGATTTTCCAGGCAAGAGTACTGGAGTGGGGTGCCATTGCCTACATTGGCAGGTGGGTTCTTTACCACTGAACCACCAGGGGCTATCACTAGAGGGAGGTAAAATTTTATTATTGTGACAAGTGGCAGGTGTTCTTGCAGAGTCCTTGGAATATCTGTGATTTAGCTTAGTTCTAAAGTTCATGCTTCCACTGGAAGAGAAACTACGTAAGGTATACCATCTTAATGGCCTCTTAGCTCTGTGTTAATACCTCTTGACATAGTGACTCCATTTTATCTTACATTATGAATTTATCACTTCTCAGCCCCAAATGCAAACCTGACTGCATATTCTGCAAAAAGTGGGGGCAAGTCCTTTAAATATTTCCCTTTTACCATGGAGCAGGATATTAAATTTTTCCAGAAAAGGATGCTGGAGCAACATGGCAGAACTGTCTTTCCTGGCTGCAGACTCCTTGAGCAAACACATGTCTCTGGTGCCGGGTTCCTGCACTCCTTTGCCTTTTCCTGCATCACAGTTGGCTTTTCTATCTCTAGGCTCCTGAAGTGCACAGGAGTTCAAGGGCAGACTCCTAGAACAAACACAGTTTCTCCAGCATGAAGCTCCTGCAAAGTGGGTGCCCTTTCTAAAGGTTAACACATGCACAGATTGTGTGGCTTCTCCAGCATCTGATAGCTGAAGAACAGACAGTTTCTCCAGAGCCTGCTCCCTTCCGTGTGCAGAGGTTCCTGAGTGAGGGCGGTGGCTACTCCAGCATCCAGGTTCTGCAGTGCAGGGTGGTCTGCAGAATTCAGAGACCAGCTGATTCCCCTGACCCCTCCCTTGGGTGCTTTGGTAGTACAGCTCTATCAGTGAAACACCTTCCATGAATGGCTTTATCTGGCACCGAGAGGTTGGATTTCCAGCAAGCTCTGCCAGTACATCTCTAGGGGGAGTTGGGCCGGGGAAAAATGTGTTCATTTTCCTTCTGAGTGCTGCAGGCCAGTCTGAGAGCTAGTGATTGCATGTTATTTCATCCCATCTGTGTTTCCATATTCTTTAGAGCTCTCTTTACTTTTCCCTACTTTTTTACTGCAAAACCATACATGTTTTTGTGAATTGAGTTTCTATCATTGGAAAACCTTGGAAGAGATAAACATCTTGACATATTTGAAGGTATACTATGTGTTTGGAGAATTAGATTTGTTGTACAACCAGTTGAAATAAGTGGGTATAATTTAAGGGAAAGCAAATGTTGCTGTAATAATAAGGAAGAACTTTTAACAACTGGCTGGGTTAAAATGTGGCAATAATTTCTCTGTCATTAGAAATGACCAAATTAAGTCCAGGTGCCTGGTCTTCTTAGATATTAGTGAAGAATAATTTGTACCATAAAGCAGATGTGATCTATAATTGTTTTCAATCCTTAAAGTCATGAATCTATGTATCTCTGATGATAATGTGACTGATAATTATGCTATCCAAAGCAGTTTGTGAAGGAATTTATCTCTATCTTCCAAGGAGTTTGTATATCATTTTGCAATTTTGGTTGATATTTATATATTTTTCTAATCTTTAAGTTTATATAGGTCAGGGATAAAAAGCAGGGTATTTATTCAAATGTAGTTTTGGGAATTGAAGTTACCTCATCTGAAATACATAGGCTTTCAATAGCAACAACAACAAAACCAGAACAAAGAATTCATATAGGATTAAATAATAGGATTTTGTACTAAAAATACAAAACTTTTCTCCCTGAATATTATAATCTCAGTATAATCTCATATACACAATTATTTTTCTTTAATTACTCCATGTTATTCTGTTATCTTCAGTGGAAAAATAGGCAGTGATGGAACTCAAGAGTCATGTAAGCTACAGCTTAAAGTGTTAGCTAACAATTCAAGCACAAGAGCATTTGACTAAGCTTCAGATATAAGTAATTTAGGGATACTAAAGGAAATGAACTAAGCTGGCATCTGCCCCAGGTACTGGAGTGACAGGAGAGCTTCAGTGAACACCATCAGTCAGGAATTTGATATCACTATTTATCCTTGCCACTTGTATCATTTTGAATCCTTATATCATTCTTGGGCATTGATGTTTTTATGGAAATGTACTGTCGTATGATTAACCAACACTATAATGCTGTACACTTAGATATTCTTTAAAGTGCTTGCCTATTTTAATGTCAATTCAGAAGTTTTGTGCTTTTCTTGTTTGACATTCAGAAAACTAAGATCATGGCATCCGGTCCCATCACTTCATGGCAAATAGATGGGGAAACAGTGGCTGACTTTATTTCTGGGGCCTCCAAAATCATTGCTGATTGTGATTGCAGCCATAAAATTAAAAGATGCTTACTCCTTGGAAGGAAAGTTATGACCAACCTGGACAACATATTAAAAAGCAGAGACATTACTTTGTCAACAAAGGTCTGTCTAGTCAGGCTATGGTTTTTCCAGTGGTCATGTATGGATGTGAGAGTTGGACTGTGAAGAAAGCTGAGTGCTGAAGAAGATACTTTTGAACTGTCGTGTTGGAGAAAACTTGAGAGTCCCTTGGACTGCAAGGAGATCTAACCAGTCCATTCTAAAGGAGATCAGTCCTGGGTGTTCTTTGGAAGGAATAATGATGAGGCTGAAACTCCAATACTTTGGCCACCTGATGTGAAGAGCTGACTCATTTAAAAAGACCCTGATACTGGGAAAGATTGAGGGCAGGAGGAGAAGGGGATGACAGAGGATGAGATGGTTGGATGGTATCACCAACTCGATGGACATGAGTTTGGATAAACTCCAGGAGTTGGTGATGGACAGGGAGGCCTGGCATGCTGCAATTCATGGGGTCGCAAAGAGTCGGACACGACTGAGGGACTGAACTGAACTGAACTGAAGTTTGATATATCTGTTTCACTAAGGCTGTCTATACTAAACTAAGCAGATGCAATTAATTTACTTGTCACATTGCTCCATATCAATAGCACACTTAATAATTCAGGATCCACAAAATATAACTAATCTGTCTATACATGCATCCATGTTTACATTTACTTATTAATCTCTATGGAGTAGGTGCCATTTCCTTCTCCAGGGGATCTTCCCGACCCAAGGATCGAACCCGGGTCTCCCGCATTGTAGGCAGACGCTTTTACCCTCTGAGCCACCAGGGAAGTCCCCATATGGAGTAGTCAACCAGTCTTTATTTAATGCCTGTAATATGTCAGGAGTTATGCTATTTACAGGTTATACAAAAGTCAAAACAAAGTTTGCTATCTTTTCCCCAAATGCAAAGTCACATCTAGTTTAAAAAATTAACTTGAATGGCTAAATTATAGAAAAAATAAATAAAGAAGGCAAGTTAAACCTGCTATGATTTTAAAAGAAACGTAAATAGGGTCAGTATCAATAGGCTATGGTGTTACTTATGTAAACTTTATGCAGACTATTAGGAAAAGGAATAAGATGGAGGAAGCCTTATGGGTAACATATTGTACATGCAAAAGTATGACTATATTGTTGTAAAATATGACTAGCTTGATATGGTTGACTTTCAAGGTAGAAGTGAGAAAGTGAGATGAGATGAATTTTGTAACACCGTAGATGTTAGGTTGTGAAGTACCACCAATCCTGAACAATATCTAAACTGAATTACTTTTCCATATCTTTATACAAGGATGAACTAGTATTTTATGTTTCAAAAAAATCACCTTTAAATACTTCTTTTACCTTTATATAGGTGTCAAAATTATTACAGGAAGAACATAGTTTACTCAAAATGAATAATTTGGAACACATTTAATAAAGTCACTGTTAAAAGTTGAATATAAGAGATGGGTAAACATGTGGGAACCCGCAAGTGAGGCACACAGTCAGGCCAAGGGATGAATCTTGGGAATGCATAACCCAAACTTACCCTCCATCCTTCTTCTTACCTCTTAACGGTGTTACTCATCTACCCATTAGCCAAATACAACCAGAAACCAAAGAATCATGGGGTCCATTGACCATAACTATCTGCTTTCTAGTGCATAGCGGGTGGAAGATGGGTATCTGGAGGAGCAAAAAGAAGACATTAAAACACAAAGGTTTAAATTTATTTTCTAACTCTTGTTACCTCTGCATAAATACATACTATGCAGAGATAAGAATGTGAATTTTTTTTCTACACAATAAATGGAGTTCATTGAATTTTTTTTGGAAATCAAATGACATGTTTAGATTTGTATTTTAAAGTCCTAATTCATAATTTTCTAATGTGGAAGCTAGTGAGGAGACCAATTCATGGGTAGTTAGTAGTCCAAGCAAATGAAAATAAGTGTATGAATTACATGAGTAGCATTGAGCACAACATGAAAGGAAAAGAATATTATCAAGCAGTAAGTTAAAAAAGCATTTGCTACATAGTTTGTGTCTGAGTGACAGTGTGTCTTTGGAAGAAGTAAGTGTGTTAGTAAACTATGAAATTAAAATTGACATCAAGAATTCATTTCGAACTTATCGGTCATGACATTGACCTAAATACAGGGAAATAAACACATTTAGTTCTTGGGAAGATGAAAGTAAATTCAGTTGGGATGATGAATTAGAAATGGCTATAAAAGTACAAATGGTGATTGGTGATAACTAGTCAGAAATATGTTTATAAAGCTCAAAGTAAGGATTTGAACTAGAGCTATAAATTGAAGTTGAAACCATAAAAATGGATAAGATTGCCCAGGGAGAGCTACTGCAAAGAGAAAAGTGTTATATTTGAGTCACCCATGTTTTTAAATTTACTAAGCACGAGGAAAAGAAGATAAAATGATTTAAGGAAAAATATATAAAATTTTCATCATTCACAGATGACAACTTAAATAGGCAGAAAATCCTGAAATTGCTAGAGGGAAATAAGACCTACTAGATCTGACAAACACATTTAATGATGTGGCAGAACACCACATAAAACAATTACTATATGTTATCACTGAAAATTTGGAAAATGAAATTTAAAGAACAGCACCTAAAATAGTTTTCAAAGACATAGGATATGTGAGATTTTATTTTCTGAAAGTTGTTCAAGATCTTTACATTAAAAACTATATTTAGGTGAACATTTTTAAGTCCTAAATAAATAAGAGATATACCACATTCACAAATTTAAAAACTTAAAAATTTTAACATTTTAAATATGTTAAATATTACAGAGGTGACATGAGGATTTAATGCTATTTCAAAATTTCAGTAGGCCTTTTTTTTTTCTTTTTGTTGAATACTAATTCACCAAAAAATACTGATTTTTATTTTGGTGAATACAGTTTCTTATGTTAAGAAACTGATTTTTAACATAAATGGAAATGAAAAAGTTTTAGAATAAACAAAACAAGCTTGTTAAAGAAGAACAAAATAGGAAAACTCTTTTTCTGACTTCAGATTTTACTGTTAAGCTATACGATATAAAACAGTGTTGTTTAGCAAATACTATATGAAACAGTGTTGTTTAGCAGAAAGACAAATAAGAGAGTAGACAGTTCAAAAGCAGGTCACCATCTACTTATATCATGATCAAATAATTGTTTTCAAGGATGGTACAACAATCTAATGGGGAAAGAAACTCTCTGCAACAAATGGTGGTGAAATCACCAAATAGCCATATGAAAAAGAAAACAATCAAACCTTGACCTTTAACTCACAAAATACAAAAATTAACTCAAACCACATCATCTCAAATTCAAGATGACACCCAAGACATAAAGGTTGAAGTTAAAAGCCAAAACTATAAATATCCTAGAAGAAAACATAGAATATATTTATAACTTAAGTAGGCAATTATTTCATTTTCAGATTATCAAAATTAAAAATTTCTGTTCACCAAACTCTAACAAGAGTTTAGTCATTAGCAGTGCACACCAACAATATCTACTTGCTGAAAACATTTTATCTAGAATCTAAGGACTTTGAGAGCATGGTATTAGCAGTGATAAGATTTAATTGAAGCAGATAAAAGAAGATATTTAGGATGGGTTGAAGGACACGTTTGCAACGCCAGTAAAAAAGAAATTGCAATTGTATTTGACTTTTCTCTACAAATACTGATCTTCAAGAAAAAGGGAAGTGGGAGACCCAAAGATCTGTCCATAGAGGAAATAGTTAATTTCAGGTCATAGTTAATTTTATGTCAACTTGACTGAGTTAGTGTTATTCGCAACTCTTTGGGACCCCACTGGCCATAAGCCTGCCGGGCTCCTCTGTCCATGGAATTCTTCAGACAAGAATACTGGAGTGGGTTGCCATTCCCTTTTCCAGGGGATCTTCCTGTCCCAGGGATCGAACTGTGGTCTTTCACAGCGCAGGCAGATTCTTTGCCGTTGGAGCCACTGACCGAGTTACCGGGTGCCCAGATACCTGGTCAGTATCTGGTTGTGTCTGTGAGTGTTTTTTGAGGAGATTAATATCCGAGTTGGTAGACTGAGTAAAACAGATTGCCCTGTCGAATACAGTTGACCTTCATCCAATCGGCTGAACACAGGTATCGAACAAAAAGGCTGATCCTCCTGAGAGAGGAAAGTCATGCTGCCTTACTAATAAACTGAAGTGTTGATCATTTCCTGTCGCTGGACTTGTACTGAAAAATCAGGCTTTTGTAATAGAACTTATACGATTGTCTTTCCTGGTTCTCGGGCCTTCTTCCTTGGTCTCCAGAGGGTTAAATACAGATGTGGAGCTTCTTAGCCTCCATAGCTACATGAACCAATTCCTTATACTGAATCTCTCTCTCTCTCCAGCTAGGTAGTTAGAAATAGATGTAAAAACACATAGATACATATATCCACTTGTTTCTGTTTTTCTGGAGGACTCTAACCAATATAGGAATGATATTTTAGAACAGCAAACCCCTGTACAGAAAAGAAAAGGTAGCTCTCAACAGCACAATCAGAACACTGCTATCCCATGTACTTTCCATCTCAAAACAGATCCATAGACAAATATTGGCTCTAATTTCCACTCTATGTGGGTTCTAGGGAAGACAGTGATGGCAGTGAAAACAGAAGTGAGGCAGAAACATTACTGGTTATTCACACAGATAGGATATGTGTTAACAAAAAAATCTCTAGTGTTCTTTAGAATAGCATTAAATTTATTCATTCATAGGCTGACTAATTGCAACATCCTTTCCTTTGTAGTTATTATTTTTTCTTTTCTTGAGATGTGTTGAATGAGAGTGATCCTGACTTTTATTTAGTTTGAAATAGATTTTATATATCCATATTACAGAAATAATAGAAGAACCATAAACTCATTACCCAGATAAAGAAGTTTAAGTCCAGGTTCCTTGCGTACTTCTCGCAATCCATCTTGTCTGTCCTCCTCAGCTCTTACTGGACAAAAGGGAACTATCATCTAGAATTTGGTATACATGAGTTCAATAGGTGTTTTCAAATTTTGTTACATATTTATCACAAAATAACACATAATGTAGTTTTGGGTGGTTTTCATTTTTGAAGTGAATTTTATTGTATTGCCTATATACTTTTGCAGCCTGGTATACTTCACACAATTCTATGTTAGTGAGATCTGTCTCTATTGAGAACTTCAGTTCACTCATTTTCTTTCACCTTACTTTTGTCCAACAAGTTGATAGGGATAAGCTGGTGAACTTCAATTTTGATCATTTTGCCTTTTTTTCTTTTCCCTTTTAGTGAAATTGAAAGTACCCTGATGAGTATTTCAGGCATTTTCTGGGTGAGAGAACTGACTTTGGCAGGAGTTTGTATGCCACAGTTGTTTTCTCCTTTCAGAGCTGAGCTGAAGCGTTAATTACTTATTCCAACTGGCAGTCTTGCAAAAATTTCTTTGAAAGCAAGGGCTAAAATTGTGTGGATGGTAGCTGTGAAACAAGAGCACCGTAACCCGCAATTATATCAAACAAAGTAACAAAAGTGGACCAAAGCTATGTCCCTAAAATTGACCCCCAGTTTTAAACTGAATAAAAGGAAACACACAGATCCCAAAATGATTGAAAGTGGCAGAGATAGAATGAGCTTCTGTACTTCCACCATTTCATCCAAATAGAAATACCACACTTAACCAGCTCACAGACTGTGGGATATTTTGGAGATAGGGCCAAAGTATTTGAATTATCTAGCCTCTGTCTGTATGCTCATATAGTACATTTTCTCTGTACATAAATGGAACAATGATGATGATAATAATATTATTTGAGGGCTGATTTTAGTCTGTGTCCATTTACATTCTAAGCACTTTATATACAACTGATTTATTCAATAGTCCTATGAAGTAAAAACTCTTCTTTTTCCTAATTACAAGTGAAAAACTTGAGCACAAATAGATTAACTACCCAGTTCAAGTATACAGATCATAAAAAAAAAAGAAAGTCAAAGGTGAAATCCATGATAGAACTTGCTTATTGTATTCAGGTGCTATTGGCACTTCCCTTTCCTTACAATTTCTGTTAATTCTTAGAGAAGAACTCTACTCTGTAGGAATAATCTCATTTAGATCCCTTTCTAACCTGTTCAAATATGGGCCTCTTAGATGTTCTGAAAGTGAAAATTGCTCAGTTGCATCCAATGCTTTGCAACCTTATGGACTGTGGCCGTCAGGCTCCTCTGTTCATGGGATTCTCCAGGCAAGAATACTGGAGTGGGTTGCCATTCCCTTCTCCAAGGGATCTTCCTGGATTGAATCCAGGTCTTCTCCTGCATTGCAGGTAAATCCTTTACCATCTGAGCCACCAGGGAAGCCACATAGATATTCTGAAGATTGAGCCAGATATACCAAGATAAAGTGAAAACAGCTTGGGTTTCATTAGACTTGAATTTGTTTTAAATCTAGCTCTATCATTTCCCAGTTGAAAGGCTATCAATTTCTCATTGTTAAGGGGTGGGAATACTAATAGTATGTCAAGCACTGCTGTGATAACTAAATGAATTCATGTGTACAGAGTTGTGATGAGTGTGCTTCTTTGAAGTGGATGAGAGACTTACAACCAATTAAAAAAATGGACCCAGTGTTGTAAGCTTAGAGAGATGCCAGTTCTTAGAGCTAGCTAAAACTCCCAAAGATAATCTTAAGCAACTTCAATAGAAACAGGATTGGGAGCTTGTATACACCCGTGGTGGATTCATGTCAATGTATGGCAAAACCAATACAGTATTGTAAAGTAAAATAAAGTAAAAATAAAATTAAAAAAAAAAAGAATACCCAGGTCCTTATGAAAACATGAAACACAACTACCCTGGAATAATAAAGTAAAAATAAACATGCACCATTGTTTTTATAAAAAAAAAAAGAAAGAAAGAAAGAAACAGCCTTACCAGCACCTTTGTCACTGCGCCTATGAATCTAAGTATAAAAATGGAAAGGGGTCAGGGACAGGCTTTGGGTTGGACACAGTTCATAAGAAGAAGTCATCCTTTCACCTTCCCTTCTAAGAGAGAGAAACATCAAGAGAATACCTCATGAAGTCAGTGACTGCATACACAGAGTCTAATGTTCATTTCCAGGTTCCATGTCTGTTTATTCACCAAGTATGCTAGTTTCCTCAAAGCTGCCAGAAATGGACATGACTATGGAAAGACTCGACAAGTGTAACAGTGGGGGGACGTGAAGATAAGGTCAACCTCCACCAAAACCCAACTCCAATGAGTCCTGGAGAAGGGAACAGCTACCCACTCCAGTATTATGGCCTGGAGAATTCCATGAACTGGGTTGTCCATGGGGTCACAAAGAGTCCGATATGACTGACTGACTTTCACTTTGCTTCTTGTCCATAGGGTTCCAGGATGCAGACTGCAAAGAGGAGCATCTATATGTTTGTGAAAGATAAAATAGGGAATTATAAAACAAAAGGGGATTTGCTTGAATAAGCATGGCATTTCTTATGGGGGCAGCCAGAAATGTATATGAACAACATATGGGCCAGCATTACCTGGTCAGACTATTTAGAATTCAGGCTTTACCTGTAGGGCCTTCTTATGCCGCAATCATCAGTCCCAATAGGATAAAAGGAAAATGAACTGGAAAGTAATTATGAGTTACCAAGGAACAGGCATCAAATTTACTAGAGAGCCACAAGAGGAGAGGACATGTGTTTTCCCTTCCCTATCTGAATGGCAAGCACAGGAAGAGACAGAGGCAGGTGAAAGAGCAGATATTTTGTTTACCCTTAAATGCTAGGCTCCTCTAGCTCTCAGCTTGCACTGGGGGGGATTGGATATGAGAGAGAAAAGCTTTGAATAAAATGTGAAATTGAAAATATGAAGCACAAGAGGTGAATCTCTAAGATCTAAAAGTATCTGTTTCAATAACCATAAGTATCTAAAAGAATTAAACTTATGCACCCATTAAGGAAGTTAGCTATTAATATATAGTGGGAAAGGTGGGGGTATTGATAGAACACCTCTGGTAGCCATTATTGGAGAAATAACACAATTGAGTTCTCAAACACCTGCAAGCTAAAATTGCATACTTAATCAATGTGCCACTTATTAAGCTGTTGCCTCACACTCCAAATTCAGCCTTCAATATTCTGCCCTGTGTTGCTGAGGCCAGGAGTATGCAAACCACAGGTCTCATTTATCATCTGGGTCCTTGTGATGTTTTGCAAATAGGGGACAATAGCAGAGACTGAAAAACTAGAAGAGAGAAGAGACTTGCCCCTCCTGTTTGCCTGATAAATCTGTCAGCATCCCCTTGGCAGTATCTCTTCACCTTTTCATTAATTCTAATTTCCAGATTTCTGGGCATTCTCAGCAGCAGCTGGACAATGCCATGCCTTCAGAGGTCTTAGTCACAGATCCACAGGATCCTGTCTCTTGGCTGGTAGACTCTGATACACCCAAGCCTCTTCTCTTTCTCTCCCAGTCTCAGAGGTAATATTTGCTTCTTAAAGTAATTTTAACAGTATTAAGTCAGAATGGCTGATGAGTTTTCCAATATTAGTTTAATCACTTTCTTATACTTTATGTAGTCTCTTCAAATGAGTGTTAAGTGTGTTTATTTTTACTTTCTTGACTGGACATTGAATGAATGACAGAAGATGTGGACAGAAGCTGCAGACTTGACATTCAGGAAGTGCTTAGTTAATATCAGTTCCCATCCCCTAGCTGGAAGTGGACATGTCAAGATACCTGCATTTTTAAACCTTACATCTGGTAACCATAGTTACCTAAATTTCCATGCATTAAAAGTTACTACCTAGGTCACTCCATAAATGACTTAATGTTTAATCAATGCATAATTAAAGAATGTGCTTTATAATCTTGTCTTTGAGTTTGGTGCTTTTCCCCTGTTGGATAAATGGTTCTCTGTTGTGCTGAGGGGCATGGCCACATCAATATAAAGTCTTCTTTGTTTGAGAATGTGAATTTTCTGACATTATATTTTCATTTTTAGCAGTTTCAATTAGCTTTTAGTTTCTGACTTGATTTTTTTCCCTCTTTTTCCCTGTCACGATTGTGTTTTTTATTCTGATGTTTCCGCATTCCCTGATGAACAGCTCACACAGCTCTTGAGAATGATGAGAACTCAAGTTGCTTAACAAGGTTGAAATCTCATTTTGCAGCAAGGAAACAGATGCTACTTGTGTCACCCCAATGAATCTGAAGGCTGTAATCTTTGAGCATTTTAGATTTTTGTACGAGAAACCCCTGGGTAACAATTAGTTTCTAACAATGTACTTTAATCTTTGTATAGCAATCTCTAATCATTCATAAATTTATCTATTCACACAGAACAATACATAAAAATGAAACAGACTTATCTTTCACCACCTGTAACCTCCAAGGGAACAAAGTTTTTGATTTTTCATCATCTCATGGCTCCACATAAAAAAAATAGGTGTTTACTTAACTGGTCTCAGAGGACTGTTTGGAACAGAGTATAAAATGGATAAAGGAAAAAACAAAGCAATAAAGAGAGGATGAAGAACCTTCAAAATCAAAGGCTATTTGCTACCATTTAAGTATACACTCATTTCTTAAAGATCCACATATATAAGTCGGTGTTAATATATGTGTGTGCAAAATATTAATTATTTGGTCCATTTCCATGCATTCAAGTACAACTACTATAACATCCCTGGGCTTCTGCTATGGGCTTCTCTGGTGGCTCAGCTGGTAAAGAATCTGCCTGCAGTACTGGAGACCTAGGTTTGATCCCTGGGATGGAAAGATCCCCTGGAGAAGGGAACAGCTACCCACTCCAGTATTCTACCCTGGAGAATTCCATGGACTATATAGTCCATGGGGTTGGAAGGAATCGGACAGGACTGAAAGACTTTCCCTTTCACTTTCTCTATAGCATCAACTAAAATCTATTACAACACACAAGGAAATGTATCATTTTCTATTATTCTATCTCACCGATACATAGTGAGCTGTATGAAAGTCAGTTCAGTATTTTAAACTACAAGCCAGTAGAAGGCTAATAGATGTGTTGAATACATTAATAAGTTATCTTTTAATTATTTATTTGTTTCTTTGTCATATATTTTTGAACTAATTTATGACTGACAAAATAGAGGAGGAAAAGACAAGAGCAATGGACACAGTAATAAAATCACTGCTTTCATAGTGCTTATGTATTAATGGAGGATACATACAATACCAATTAAGCAAGTAAAATATATAGTGTGTCAGATAGTAATGAGTGTCATGGAGATGAATAAAGCAAATAAGTTGGATAGAGTGGGTGTATGTGTGTTTGTATGTGGAATATAATTTTTGAAGAGAGTCAGGAAGACCTCACGGAGAAGAGATCTTTGAATAAGCACCTTAAGGATACAGGGAATGAATGAGTCTGTAATTAAAGGTAAAGGAAAGGTCAAGTGCAAAGGCTCTGGGTTTCCAGTGTGCCAGGAGAACTTAAAGAATGAGAAGGCCTATATAGCTGATGTTCAGTGAACAGTAGGGGTGAGCAGTAGAATCTGTGATCAAAGAGACAGTTGGAACATAGGTTCTGCAGCTTCTCCTTAGCATTATAATGACTTTAGATTTCACTCAAAATGAATCAAAAAAGCAAGAGAGTTTCAGACAAACATCTATTTCTGCTTTATTGACTATGTAAAATCCTTTGACTGTGTGGATCACAATAAACTGTGGAAAATTGTGAAAGAGATGGGAATATCAGACCACCTGACTTGCCTCTTGAGAAATCTGTATGTAGGTCAGGAAGCATCAGCTAGAACTGGACATGGAACAACAGACTTGTTCCAAATAGGAAAAGGAGTACATCAAGCTGTAAATTGTCACCCTCCTTATTTAACTTATATGCAGAGTACATCATGAGAAACGCTGGGCTGGAGGAAGCACAAGGTGGAATCAAGATTGCTGGGAGAAATATCAATAACCTCAGATATGCAGATGACACCACCCTTATGGCAGAAAGTGAAGAGGAACTCAAAAGCCTCTTGATGAAAGTGAAAGTGGAGAGTGAAAAAGTTGGCTTAAAGCTCAACATTCACAAAACGAAGATCATGGCATCTGGTCCCATCAGTCCCATCACTTCATGGGAAATAGATGGGGAAACAGCGGAAACAGTGTCAGACTTTATTTTGGGGGGCCTCAGATATGTAGATAACACCACCCTTAAGGCAGAAAGTGATGAACCAAAAATCCTCTTGATAAAAGTGAAAGAGGAGAGTAAAAAGTTTGGCTTAAATCTCAACATTCAGAAAACTAAGATCATGGAATCTGGTCCCATCACTTCATGGCAAATAGATGGGGAAACAATGGAAACAGTGGCTGACTATTTTATGGGGCTCCAAAATCATTGCAATTGGTGACCACAGCCATGAAATTAAAAGATTCTTGCTCATTGGAAGGAAAGTGATGATCAAAGGTCCGGATAGTCAAGGCTATGGTTTTTCCAGTAGTCACGTATGGATGTGAGAGTTGGACTGTAAAGAAAGCTGAGCACCAAAGAATTGATGCTTTTGAACTGTGGTGTTGGAGAAGACTTGAGAGTCCCTTGGACTGCAAGGAGATCCAACCAGTCCATCTTAAAGGAGATCAGTCCTGTGTGTTCATTGGAAAGACTGATGTTGAAGCTGAAACTCCAATATTTTGGCCACCTGATGTGAAGAGCTGACTTATTTGAAAAGACCTGATGCTGGGAAAGATTTAGGGCAGGTAGGAGAAGGGGATGACAGAGGATGAGATGGCTGGATGGCATCACCAACTCAATGGACATGAGTTTGGGTAAACTCTGGGAGTTGGTGATGGACAGGGAGGCCTTGTTGCTGTGGTTTATGGGGTCTTGGAGTCTGACACGACTGAGCCACCGAACTGAACTGAACTGGAAAGTTTTAGGAAGAGGAATCTAACCAGATTCACTAAGGATTATGATTAGGGTGGAACCAAGAAGGCTGGATGAACGGCTCCTGCTTGCCTATGGGATGGCAGAGATGGTTATGAGAAATTATGTTCTGCTGTATCTTAAAGGTAATTCTGACAAAATTTACTGATGGATATGATATGGGGTATGAGTGAAAGAAGTTAATCAGGATGATATAAATATTAGCTAATAATTCATTGATCACTAGTGATGAAACTGTCACTGTTTGAAGTGTTTTATTTGTGTTATTTAATTTTATTAAAAAGCATTTCCTAGTAGATGGTACTATTTTTCTCATTTATAGATGAGAATGAATATGCTGAGAAAGTCTATAACTTGCCCATGTCTGAAACTTGTATGGGTAGATGCTGGATTCTGATCCAGGTTGGCAGTCTGGTTCAGCTGTCATTCACTGGGCTCTGCTTCTTCACCATGAAGGCTCATGGCTCCCAAAGTCTTTGTTTTGCAAAACTGGAAGACTATACTTGCTATTGAGTAGAATGGGGAAGATTGGGAGAAAACAAAAAGTTTAGGGAGAAAATCAAGAATTTAGCTTTGAAGATGTTGTTTGAAATGTCAGGGAAGGAGTTGGACATACAGATCTGCAAGTAAAACTGGAAATCAGCTTGTAGAGAGAAAAAGTGGCATCGTCAGACCATGGTGACAACATTTAATACACAAAGGTCTTACAGGAAATGACTGTATGCAGATTGTTCTCTTGTGGGGTCAACTCCTCCTTCCACTATTTCATTACTTTTTTAAATGAGAGAAGGAAAGACAACAGTAGTAACAACAACAAAGAAAATGAAACAGCATTTGGAGCATATTTTTTGTCATATTAGAAATGTTCTCCCTTGAAATGATAGTACGGATTTGCTCTTCATTGTGCTTCTTGTGACTTAAATGATTAAGAACATTTGTGATCAATAAGCACCTTTTAGTGTTCTTTTATTTTAATGTGTTAATTTTGAAAATGAAAGTAAGTTTCATTTTGAAATTTATGGGAATGGAAGGCAGAGCTTTCCTTTCTAACAATGATAAAATAACTTGAAAACAAGTACATCATCTCATACAATGACTAAATGTGGGATTTAGTATAAGTTAACTTTTATGCAATCATCATTAGGCATGCATGTTACAGAAATATGAGAAAATATGATTGTAGCACTGTATTATTTGCCCTACAGTTTTATTGCTCAAGGGAGATGATAAATGATAAAGTAAATCTGCAATGATTTTATTTAACCAAAATATTGTTAGTACATATTATGTGCCAAGGCCCTGTTGTCTAAACTTGCTACAAATATTAACATATGTAACCCTCCTGACAATTTTATATGGTAGGACCTAATTTATAGATTTTTTTAAAATAGAGATACAGAGAGGTTAAGTTTGCTCAGAGACACACATGCTTCTAGTAATTGGTGGAGCCAGGATTTGAAGCCAGACAGACTGGCAAGAGATCCATGGTTTTCATCCACATGAAAATATTGTTAAAAAAAAAAGAAAAAAGAAAAGAATATGTTGTTCTAATTGATCATTGTCTTTTCTCATATGTATCTTATTTATATGTTGATAACTGGGATGTATAACTTAAAGATTTAGGAAGAGAGATTTGCATTTTAATTTGAGCTAGGCTTTTGATGTACTGTATCTTCTACTGACTTAAAATCGTGATGGCACTGCTTTGGTTTCCCTGGAGAGAGGCCTCCCTGTATGCAATGCTCTTTATAAATTCTCCTGTCTACTCACTCTTAAACTTTCTCTTCTCTGTTCCCTACTCCCTCAGGAGACTAAGGAAAGTAAGTGTGGTTAACTCCACTTTGTCCATTCACCTTTCAGGAAAAGTAAATTTATTGATCCAATTCCCTAATTTTTCATGGGAAGAAACTGAAGCAGAAAGTTATCAAAATTATTCGGGTAATACCCTTCATCAGTGAGGACTTAAATCTCAAAAGCATTGACTGACTTTTCTGTAAAGGACCAAAGAGTAAACTGTCTATGCTGTATCTACAGTCTTCACACTGTCTGTTACATATTCTTCCTTGTTTACTTTACAATCCTTTAAACTGTAAAAAACAAAACAAAACTCACACACACAAAAAAACCTGTTTTAGCTCTAAAGCCTGTGCAAAATCAGACTGGAGGCTTGATTTTCTCATCACACCTCCAATCCACATGTACATTTTTTAAAATATTGCACAGTCTTAATGTTACATTGGATTATAGACCTCATTATTCTTTCTCTCCTTCATTCACTTTTCTGCAAATATTTATTAAGTGCATGCTACTTGCTGAGCCCAACCCCAAATGCTGTGATGCTGCAGGCAAACGGAGCCTCTGTTCTCATTGCTGTAGGCCAAAATTAAGTATATCTGCAAGTAAATAGAAAAAATATAAATTCATACATTGATAAGTGCAGTGAAGAAAATCAAACAAGGCACTGGGATAGGTTGGACACAGAGGGACAGCTGGGTTTATCTTGGGTGGCTAGAGAAAGCCTCTCGAAGAAGACATGACACAGATAGACATGAAGACATCATTGAGATAAGGAAATGCCAGTGGGGCTGCAGACAAGAGCTGAGTCTAATACCAGAGACTGGCACTCAGGTGCACTTGAGAGCTGGCCCACTTTCTAGAGGAGTCGGGAAGCTGGGAGCTGTCAATATAGACTTTTGGGACTTGTAGTGTGTTGGTGAAAGAATTCAGTTAACAAAGAACCTGGATCAGAGTTGAAAGTGTTCAAAAAAAAAGGCACGAAGCAAATCATCTCTTGGGGCCACCGTTAGTTGAGAAGGATGGCTGTGAATAAGACTGATAGGTAGAAATGTCTCTGTTATAGGGTTTGCAATTTATTTTCACTGCAATGGTGAGTTACTATAAGATTAAAGCAAGGAAGGAATGTCATCAGATTTACAGTTTCAAAAAAAAGTCACTCTGGAGAATGCAAGAGTGCAAGAGTACAATTTGAAACTGTAGATGTGATCCTTAAAAAAAAAAAAAAAAAGAAAGAAAGAAAATCAACTCAAGTAAGGGCATCAAAATTGCTCTATGATGCATATTTTATTTTCAGAAATAAACATCTAAGCACAGATTTATTTATTTTACCAGTTACTATTTATAATATATTCCAGAATTTCAGGCTTCTCTTTCAAAATGAAAAAAGGCCCTTTATCCATTATCTTTTCAGCAAAAAAGACAGAAGAAAAAGGAGGGCAGTTTTGTGTGGTATATTCATGAGAATTACAGCAACAGGAATTGTCTTCATTTTAATAATTTGTGTTTTTCAAAACAAGAGAAATCAAAAGATTTCAGAAACTCAGGTGTGACATCAAGTTATTGATTTTCTTTGGGTAATTAATTAGTGTGCTTTATAAAGGACTTTATAAAGAATTTAATGATATTTTTACTTAAAATTGAAAAACCCTAATAGTAGCTAAAAGAACAAAGAACATTTGATGTGCACCAATGAGTTCTTCCTTTGAATCTATCGATTTCTAGTATAATCATAAGTATAATTGATGGATTTTGTTAAAAGGGAAAATGAGGTGCTGCTTGCTTGTCTTTCCAAAATTATGCCTGCATATTAAAAGGAACTAAAGAGGAAACAAATTAGGAAAGAAAGAAAACAGAGAAAAGAAGGTAATAAATAGAAACAATATTAATCAATTTCTGACAAAGACAATTATTTAAATTGTTGTTTATGTGGGGCATGTTTGCCTGATGCACTGAGAGGAAGCAAAGTTCTTGCATGTTGGCAGGGGAAATGCATTTAGTTAAACAATAAAAGCTTGTTTTAAACCTGTTACTCTTCTAGCATTCACTCCATTAGTAAACAAGTAAGTGGTTTAAGGACTTCTAACCCTCCTCAGACACACTCACCTCAGTACAATAATATACTTTCTATACACAATAGCTACTAGCAAGAGTGATCTGCTCAGAAATCAAACCAGACCTTTAAACATGCCTGCTTAACATTCTTTCAGATAGTTTCTAAATTTTTGTCAGATTTGAACCCATGTTTTGGTCTACATCACCCCAATTGAATTGATTTTCTCTACTTCTCAAACCAACTCTGTGCCCCTAAATTTCATACAATAATCAACTTCTCATTCCTAAAATCCAGGGTGAGCTCCTGATCACAGTCACCTTCATTAAATCTCACTTTCCTATCTATTACAGCAGCTATTTTTATTTTTTCCACAGTCTTTCTTTTAATCTGTGATTATTCTTCCTATAGATATTGGCTTGTGTCAGTTTCTTTCCCTCTCTGATTATACTATACTTCTCTTCTAGAAGAGAGAACATGTCTGTTCACCTTCTTCATCCATGGGTAAATATTTGCCAAAAGGATGGATAAGTAAAATTATGATCCAGAAAATGCATTGTGCCATTGGAAAAGAATATGACAGGCTATTCTAGATTCTGTTTCAGAAATGTAAAATGATATATAATTTCATTTGTTCACATTTCTGGGCCAAGAGATCATTTGAAGAACACAGTATCTGATTTCTCTGCTGATTGCCACCGTCTGCATATCCATTTACAAAATGTATAATATGAACAGAAAAATCCTGAAAACCCTTAAATTGTGCTGAAGTTAAGGGAAGTGCCATTTACCTATGTGTTGGTGACTGAGGAATTTCTCCTACATTCTGCATCTACTAAACCCTTGGCACATTGCTTCTCAGGAAAAAAAAATACAGCATTATTAGTAAGTAACTGTTAAACAACCATGAGGAACAGTGCTAACATTAATTAATTTGGAGGGATAAGATCATTAGGTGGGGTAGGGAGTGAGACGAGGGGAAATATTTTATTTGAACTAATAGTAGTTTCTGAAATCAGTATTTGGCAAAAACATTGAACCGCCCCTGGGATTGTGCAGCAACTATGCTTAGCAACAACCTGTGGCTAATCTAAAACTAATGCAGCACTGTAAATCAACTATACTCCAACAAAACTTTAAAAATAAAATAAGAGCTTGACCTTAGCAGTGAACCAGAGAGGTCTGTGATCTCAAACTAGCCAATAAAGGTAAATGAAATAGAAGATTGGACACAGGAAAATATTTACTTTATCCTGATAGTGCTGATAATGATGGTAATTATAATGACAGCTAATGACAAAGCACTTTTTCTCTGCAGACTTTGTCTAAGCACTTTGCAAATACATGGACTCTATTTTCATCACAATGCTATGATGCAAATGTTGTGTTTATCCTCATTCCACAGTATAAGGACAGATGAGAATCTTTCTCAAGGGCCTATACTAGTAGGAAGTAGAGCATGAGCTCCTCATATGATATGTTGCTGTGGTTGCTGGTTTAACCAAAATAAGAAATTCATAAATGGAAAATAACATGTGAACTAATGCTTCCTAATGAGATTTACAGGTTTTAGTTATCTATCCTCCCTCTTCAGATGACTAAAATTGTTCTGATCTGAAATTCTCTGCATTAGGTCTAGAAGAAACTTTCCACCTACACACAAGGAAACCAAAGAGAATATTACTATGTATTGATAAAGTCCTAGCCCTAGAAAGTCAATTGCCTAAAATTAATAAAAATGGAAAACACTAAAAACAAAAGGAAAACAAAAAATGGTTGGTTTTGGTCCCTTGAAACAGAAAAAAATGAAAAAAACAGGACCATTTCCTTCTTTCAGAGAGAGACCATTCTACTCAACACAACTACATAAGAATATCTGAGGTCAATGACTGGTAGCATTAATAGGAAATATTATATAAAGCATATATACAAGCATATAATACAAAAATCTCTGAACATGTAAGCGACTTAACAAATAAATAGTGAAGAACAGTGTGGAAAATTGTTTGAAACAGAGTTATCAGAACTCCTACATAAAACAATGAGTGAAGGGAAGGTTGCATCAATAGTCTTTACAAGAAAAGGACCCATTATTTAGCTTACAGTTAAAGTGCAACTAAAATAAGAGAGATTTTTATTTTTCCTATTAATGGATGTCAAAGAAGATTATTTGAACCTTTCCTTATCAATACATACAACACAATTTAAAGCTGGATACAACTGAGAGACTAAACAACAAATTGGAAGGAACCATAATGCTATCATAAAACACGATTGTCGGCTTGTTTAGACAATTCCATCTCTTCTGAATCATCTGGTATATCTAAGTATCTAAGAAAAATATTAGACTATTGTAAATTATTGTCAGTTGAACATGAAGGTTAAAATTTCATGCATGTGAGCTAAGTCACTTCAGTCGTGTCCGACTCTGTGCAACCCCATGGACTATTATAGCCTGCCAGGTTCTGCTCTCCATGGGATTCTCCAGGCAAGAATACTGGAGTGGGGTGCCTTGCCCTCTTCCAGGGGATCTTCCCGATCCAGGGATTGAACTTATATCTGTTAACATCTCCTGCTTTGACAGGTGGGTTCTTTACCACTCAGTTCAGTTCAGTTCAGTTCATTTCAGTCACTCAGTCGTGTCTGACTCTTTGCGACCCCATGAATCGCAGCACACCAGCCCTCTCTGTCCATCACTAACTCCCAGAGTTTACTCAAACTCATATGCATCGAGTTGGTGATGCTATCCAGCCATCTTATCCTCTGTCGTCCCCTTCTCCTCCTGTCCCCAATCCCTCCCAGCATCAGAGTCTTTTCCAAAGAGTCAACTCTTTGCACTAGATTCACCTTATTTATATAAAAATTCTAAGGGTGAAAATAAGAAGGAAGACAATATAGCTTCAAAAGGAAACTAAATCAAATATATTAGTTATGACATGAGGCTCAGGAATGCTTTTATTTTTATATTTCGTAAATTAAAGAGTAAATTATTATTAATTGCAATAATTATTACTACTAATGTCTATGACAGTAAACATAATAATTACATATTGCAATATAAATAATATAAGCCTTGGTTTTACATTGTCTTGAATAAACAAAATTTAGGGGTGGTATTATTTCTTTGTCTAAACTGACTGGCTATTATAGACATTGAAAACATAATTTCTCTTTCATCTACAGTGATAGAGAAAATAGAATGGTTTTATAAACTTATTAATTTATTAAATGATTTTTAAAGGCTAAAATAAAAGCATATTTAAAAGATGAAGACAAATAGACTATATCCATGGCTTTTTATAAATTCAAAATGATTTAATATAAACTGAATGTATATATGTATATAACTAATAGAAATTTAGTAGCACTCTGAATATGAATGTTTAGTTGTTGAATTCTCCCCATCTTCCTAATTTCTATTTCTCAATTAATTGATTTAATTTTTTATGCAATAAACACAGATGTAAATCATATGACTTGTTAGCAACTGCATTAGAAGTAGGGGAGAGTCAGATGAATACGAAATGATCCATAAACTCATCATTAGTTAGACTGTCAGTAAAAATTTGATATAAAAGGTTAAAATCCAATTTATAAGTAATTTAATAGATATACAAAACAGTAGCAAAACAAGACAGCAAGTGGTGAAGCAAAAAATAAAATGACTCTATGACTTCTCAATATTTTAATATAAATGGACATTAAAGAAATTTGACTCATAATTCATTCTCATGTGGAAAAATTCCCTGTAAACTATTAAAACACATTTTTAAACAAAAAATGAGTAATAGAGGTATATAATGCCTAGCATAGTACCTGCCATAAGGTCACATTAGAATAAATATTTTATTTTGGGATAATTGAATGAGTTTGAACACTAAGGCACTACTCTGAACTGCAATATGCCATTTAAAATGTTCATTTTCCCACCTGTAGATCAGATAATAAAGTTGATACTGAAGTTTGCTTATTAATCTTGCTAATCACCCCCAAATAAACTGTTGACTATTTGGATACTGTAGGAAAAGAAATCAAACCTTTAATGTCTGCCAGTACCTCATAGTTACTATTTAAATGTATTTTGCTGCTTACCTTTTTTTTTCTTTTTCTTTTTAATGAACAGCTTGTTTCTAAAGTAGACACATACAATTTGGCACAGTTCTCTACATTTCAGCACAATATGGTTGAATTGGCAGTCTCTGCTCAGAGGAAGCCATTATTGTTACAGCACAGAAACTTCATTAGTCAAATCCCTACAGAATGAGATCTTTACAAGGCAGAAATAAGACTAATGGTGTGATGAGGGCACTGAAATGCTAATCTCTGTACTTGAAGAATATTCACCGTAGACAAAATATGGCTAAGTAGGTTATAATGCATATGACTTTTCTTTTGTAATTCCTTATGAATAAACAAGTGTTTCTTTTTTTTTCAGAATAGATTTAAATGATGGTAAATTAAATATTTTTTATTATTCACATGTCTTAATTTTGAAATGTTTTCTCTATGCTTACTGGTGATATGAACTATAAGAGTAGATCACAAACATTTTTTTTTTAAGTCTATATGATTTGTCTATTGAATTAAGTGTTATATTTTATAAACTCTTTGAATAGCCAGAATTTAATAAGTATCTATCTGGATGATAAACATTTCTTTATATACAAAAACTTTTTCTCACCAGTTAATTTTGGGAATATTTTCATAAATTAGTGATATATTTCCTGCATTAGCAAAGTATAAGAACATAATAAATGCATTTCCCTGAAAACTCAGTCACTATTATGAATCATATTTGTATGACCTTATAAAATAGATGTTTAAAATTTTAAGTGAAATATTTTAACTTGTACAAGAAAAACACAGTGGGGCCAGATCTTCTCTAAATACACACACATAGATGCACACACACACAGGATGATACACATTTAATTTCAGGTACCATGAACATGTAAAATTCAAAATGCTTGTATTTAATACTGAAAGAACTGAAAGTTCTAGCTGTAGCCTAGATTCTAACACAGACTATTATAAAACCTATCATTTGGCCAATAGCATATGAAAAAATTTCAACACTGCTATTTATTAGAGAAATGCAATCAAAACTACAATGAGGTACCACCTCACAGCAGTCAGAATAGCCATCATTAAAAATGTCTATAAATAACAAATACTGGAGAGGGTATGGAGAAAAGGGAACCCCCCCCTACATTGTTGATGGGAGTATAAAACAGTATGGAGGTTACCTAAAAATCTAAAGATAGAATTACTGCATGATCCAAAGTTCCACTCCTGGGTATATATCAAACTGTAATTCAAAAAGATACATGCACCCCTATGTTCACAGCAGCACTATTCACAATAGCCAAGACACAGAAACAAACTAAATATCATTGATAAGATGAATGGATAAAGGGGATGTGGTATATATCTGTACACACACACACACACACACACACACAATGAAATACTACTCAGCCATAAAAAATGATTTTATTTACAAAACATGAATGGAACTAGAGATTACCCTACTAAGTGAAATAAGTCAGAAAAGCCAGAAAGAGAAAGATAAATACCATGTCACTTACATGGAGAATCTACAAATGAACCTACCTATGAAACAGAAATGAAGATTATGGCATCTGGTCCCATCACTTCATGGGAAATAGATGGGGAAACAGTGGAAACAGTGTCAGACTTTATTTTTGGGGAGCTCCAAAATCACTGCTGATGGTGATTGCACCCATGAAATTAAAAGACGCTTATTCCTTGGAAGAAAAGTTATGACCAACCTAGATAGCATATTGAAAAGCAGAGACATTACTTTGCCGACTAAGGTCTGTCTAGTCAAGGCTATGATTTTTCCATTGGTCATGTATGGATGTAAGAGTTGGACTGTGAAGAAAGCTGAGCACCGAAGAATTGATGGTTTTGAACTGTGGTGTTGGAAAAGACTCTTGAGAGTCCCTTGGACTGCAAGGAGATCCAACCAGTCCATTTTGAAGGAGATCAGTCCTGGGTGTTCATTGGAAGGAATGATGCTAAAGCTGAAACTCCAGTACTTTGGCCACCTCATGCGAAGTATAGACTCATTGGAAAAGACTCTGATGCTGGGAGGGATTGGGGCCAGGAGGAGAAGGGGATGACAGAGGATGAGATGGCTGGATGGCATCACTGACTCGATGGACGTGAGTCTGAGTGAACTCCGGGAGATGATGATGGACAAGGAGGCCTGGTGTGCTGTGATTCACGGAGTTGCAAAGAGTCGGATACAACTGAGCGACTGAAATGAACTGAACTGATGAAACAGAAACAGACTTCACAGACATAATGAATGGCCAAGAAGTGGTTGGGGGAGAGATGGAATAGGAGGTTGGAGTTAGCACATGCAAACTATTATATATAGAATGGATAAGCAACAAGGCTCTGTTGGACAGCCAAGGGAATTCTACTCAATATTCTTTAATAAATCACAATGAAAAATATGAAAAAGAGTATGTATATATATTTACATACAATAACTATCTCACTTTGATGTACAGCAGAAATTAACACAATGTTGTGTTATACATTGTGTAACACAATGATTTACAACATTAAATTAAGATGTTGTAAATCAATTATGCTTCAAAAAAAGACTTATCATTGAGTTAAAATATAGCTGTCAAGGAAAACTGCATATAATACAAATAAAAAGGTAAAAATATAACAGAGGTCACAGTGAGTGCTTAAAATGAGAACAAAAAATTTAACTATTTCAAAATATTGTAGATACTGAACATGAAGTAAATATATTATTAATATGCATGTATGATTTTTATACTCAAATTCTGTAGTTTTTGGAATAGATGATATATGACAAAAATCCTTTAAAATTTCTAAAATAAACCTATCTGAGTAACAACTGTGATTCATAACTGGTATACTTCATTTTATATTGCTAATATTGGCAGAAGGTTAAACTGCTATTGTATATTAAAATTCATGAGATTTAAAAATTTTTGATTTATATCCTTTGCTTCCTTTTTAGCTCCTGGAGATCTTTCATGAATATAGACTATACGTTTCTTGTGTGTATGTTTACAATTCTTACTATTTAATAGCAAAATTTTTATATAATAGGCACTTATAAAGTATTTTATCCTTAATTGTCTCACAAAAGTATAATTATTTTGTATACTGTTGTGTACCTATAACCTAAAATATATGGTATAATAAGTAAGAAGAAATATTACTTCTTCTAAGCTTAAATCAAGACTTTTCTGGTAGTGTGGGAGACCTGGGTTCTCTCCCTGGGTTGGAAGATCCCCTGAAGGAGGGCATGGCAACCCACTCTAGTATTCTTGCCTGGAGAATCCCCTTGGACAGAGGAGCCTCGTGGGCTACAGTCTATGGGGTAGCAAAAAGTTGGACAGGATTGAGCGACTAAGCACAGAACAGCACAAATTTAAATTATTAGAACAAAATAAAATGTTTGTAGGGGTGTCAAGATTTTTCATATGCCTGAACAGTCATTTTGCTTATTTATAGAAAAATTAAAAATCTTGTATCTACCAGTGTAGAGTTTCACAATTATTATCAGAATTAATGAGCTTTAAAGATATTGCAACACTAGTAGAGAATAAACTATTAAGTAATTGATTACTTAAAAACCCATAGTTTCTCTCCGGAGAAGGCGATGGCACCCCACTCCAGTACTCTTGCCTGGAAAATCCCATGGACAGAGGAGCCTGGTAGGCTGCGGTCCATGGGGTCGTGAAGAGTCGGACACGACTGAGTGACTTCCCTTTCACTTTTCACTTTCATGCATTGGAGAAGGAAATGGCGACCCACTCCAGTGTTCTTGCCTGGAGAATCCCAGGGAAGGGGGAGCCTAGTGGGCTGCCGTCTATGGGGTCACACAGAGTCACACACGACTGAAGTGACTTAGCAGCAGTAGCAGCAGCATAGTTCTCTCATCTTCAGCATTTCTTGTTATCTACTGATTTTCTGTAAGATGTTATAGGAAAACCCAAATGAACATTTTGGCCAACCCAATAATTTGCTTCCTATATGAACAAATTTAGTCCAAAAACTACCTTGAAATGTGGGTTAGGGGAGAGTGAATATTTATGGAAGGACTCATGATTCACAGTTGAATTCTCTAGCAAGGTTGCTAGGACTGGGGCTTTGAATCTTGGAGAAGACAGTGGCTTACAGTGAATCGGATGGACATGTTGGAACACCCTTGGTAGGGTCTTGAGGAATTGATAAGAAGACTAAGAGATATAGACATGATTAAATAGATTTATTATATAAAACCAAAGAACTTCTTTACTTATGTCTTTCCCAAGGCACCCCCAAAACACTCCCTCACTAAAGCAATGGGGAATATGCAGGTGAAGGGAACACTGTAATTGTGAAAAATTCAGCGGTAGCTGTCCACCATATCTCTGATTGGATAACGGGAGATAAATTTATGAAAAAGTGCTGACTCGTTGTCGGGAGCCGGCGTGAGGAATTCCACCCGTGACAAGGTCATGCGGCAAGAGCTCTGATGGCAAGGCTAATCAGACCTCAGGTTTTCCCCCTGGCATTTCCTGAGCATCCACCCTCCCAAAATAAGAATCTGCCTGCTTTTCCACTTTTCTGATATTCTCTGGAAAAAAGTCAACTCAGGGCTTTAGTCTTCTGCATTTGAAAGGGATGTTTCAGTTAACCCCCTCTGATAGCTCTCTAGCTTGTCTAACAGGTTCCCTGGACCTCTTACAGCTTGTGAATTGCTTGCAGCCCCCAACCTTGAGAGGCACAAAGCTTAAAAGCATCTTAAAGATATAGAGCCTTTTTTAAAGAGTTAAAAATTATATTGGTGACGGAATTTCACTGTTGACTCAATGATTGCTGCCAGGCCTCCATATTTTTTATCTTTTAGGCACCTGGGAGGATGTTAATCAATGTAAACGGGATATGGAAAAAGATATATAGTAGTTTTGATGTTAGCAGCACTAGATTATTGAGTTAATTACTTCTCTTTGCACTCCTCTTGTGTCCTTGCTATGTAAGAATGTAACTTTATTTAGTACTTTCTGAGAGTGGCACCAAACTTTGGGAAGATCACACAAATAAGTCTTCTGGTTGACAAACCCTTATCAGAAAAAAGGCTGTAAAATGTTAATTGGCCCCTTTTGGCCAGAAGATGATGTAAATCACCTAAGACTTGTGTATACAATTAGGTCTGCAGAGAGAAAAGCCTGGTTTTGATAAGAGTCTGGGCTGCTAACACTGCATAATTTTGTATTACCCATTGATCTCTATGTACAATCTAAAAGGTATATAAGGCCTTCTAAACAATAGGAGCAGGAGCCAGTCGCTGGACTGGTTTCCCCCGTGTGTGTGTGTGTGTGTGTGTGTGTGTGTGTGTGTGTGTGTGTGTCTCTCTTTTTCCCTCCTTCTCCTCTTTACTCTAATTTCAGGCTGAATTTCCATCTGGGGCGCGGAGGCTTGCCAAGTCTACTTACTTGTCCTGGCTGTTAAGACCCGTGTGAAAGGGAGCCTAAGGCGAGACACCCTTAGATATTCAAGTGAGCGCCAGTGGCCCAACGTAGATGGTGCAAATTCCTTGTCTGGAATTTTATTGGTCTTCCGCGTAATCCAAGCTATTCAGCCCTCTTCCTCCACTTAATCTTCCTACTACACTATTTCTTCCTAATCTAATCTTATATTAATAAATAAATAAGTCTTTCCTCGCCGACTCCGTCCACCCTTAGAATTCCCTGGATCCACCGGGGCTGGACCCTGGCAACTCGTGTTAATGAAAAGAAGGCCAGTTGTAGTGCCTCACTTTATCAGAAGCAAGTTGAGTCTAATACCAATGGGTGATGGCTTCACTGATGGTTCAGATGGTAAAGAATCGGCCTGTAATGCAGGAGACCTGGGTTCAATCTCTGGGTTGGGAAGATCTGCTAGAGAAAGGAATGGCTATCCACTACAGTATTCTTGACTAGAAAATTCCATGGACAGAGGAGCCTGACAGACTACAGTCCAGAGGGTTGTCAAGAGTCAGACACAACTGAGTGACTAACACTTTCACTCCTGGCAGTCTTGATTCCAGCTTGTGCTACATCCAGTCTGGCATTTTGCATGATGGCTCAGATGGTAAAGCATCTGTCTACAATGTGAGAGACCTGGGTTCGATCCCTGGGTCAGGAAGATCCCCTGGAGAAGGAAATGGCAATCCACTCCAGTACTATTGCCTGGAAAATCCCATGGACAGAGGAGCCTGGTAGGCTACAGTCCATGGGCTCGCAAAGAGTCGGACACGACTGAGCGACTTCACTTTCACTGTGAATATAAGTTAAATAAGCAGCGTGACAATAAACATCCTTGACAAACTCTTTTCTCAATTTGGAACCAGTCTGTTGTTCCATGTCCGTTTCTAACTGTTGCTTCTTGACCTGCATACAGATTGCTCAGGAGGCAGCTAAGGTGTTCTGGTATTCCCATCTCTTGAAGAATTTTCCACAGTTTGTAGTGATCCACACAGTCAAAGGCTTTGGTGTAGTCGATAAAGTAGAAGTAGATCCTTTTCTGGAACTCTATTGCTTTTTCTTTTTCTTTTTTCTGGTTTTTTAAAGCTCTTTTTATTTATTTATTTATTTTACTTTATTTTACTTTACAATACTGTATTGGTTTTGCCATACATCAACATGAATCTACCATGGTTGTACAGCATACTAACACATATATATGGAATTTAGAAAGATGGTAACAATAACCCTGTATGCAAGACAGCAAAAGAGACACAGATGTATAGAACAGACTTTTGGACTCTGCGGGAGAGGGAGAGGGTGGGATGATTTGGGAGAATGGCATTGGAACTCTATTGATTTTTCGATGATCCAGTGGATGTTGGCAATTTGATCTCTGGTTCCTCTGCCTTTTTAAAATCCAGCTTTTAAATGCCTTTTCTAAAACCTATGGTAGTACCAATGTAATTATGCACCAGAAGAAATGTAACTCATAGATATTTAGATATTAGGAAAATGTTGGTTAGAGAGTCTTATCTGGCCTTAGAGTAGGGGGTCCCAAATGTCATCATGTCCCATGTTAGAGTGGGATCATAAATGATATCCTGACCCACACTCATCTCACAGTAGAAAATGAGACTGATCTCATTCTGTGGTCATTGCTTTTTTTCTTAACTACAAATTGAGGATGAATACACATACCAGGGGCTTTCTGGGTAGCTCAGGTAGTAAAGAATCTGCCTTCAATGCAGAAGATTTCGGTTTGATTCCTGGGTTGGAAGTTTCCCTGGAGAAAGAACAGGCTACCCATTCCAGTTTTCTTGGAATTCCCTGGTGGCTCAGACAGTAAACAATTTGCCTGCAATGTGGGACACCTGGGTTTGATCCCTGGGCTTGGAAGATGCCCTAGAGGAGGGCATGACAACCCACTCCAGCATTCTTACCTGGAGAATCCAATGGACATAGGAGCCAGGCAGGCTACCGTCCATAGTGTTGCAAAGAGTTGGACATGACTGAAGTGACTGAGGATGCATGTACACATACCAGATCAGAGATTTCTTATTGTATGTGTTTCTTATCCTATGGAATACAAATTATCATGACAGGAAAGACCAAGTGGAAGTGGAAGGCATTAAACTGCCACTCTGGCCAAGTTATTTAGAAGCAGAGTAATGCTCTAAATGGAATAGTAGAGTTATGACCTATTCAAAGACTTTAAAGTTATAGGCTTGCTCCCTGCCTGCAAACATTAGATGTACAGTGGCAGATGACTTTAGATTACTCTCAACTTAACCTAGCGATAACCTCAATCGTACATGTGCAGACTGTAGTACATTTTCTGGAACAGACTGAAACAGCCTCTGGCCCCCAGTAAGTGGCTTTTAATATGATGACTGCAATCTTTTCATTCCCCATCAAAGCATGAGCACTTAATTTTCTTGCCTGAAGGCTAGGTTAACTCTATTGTTTTCTACCACTATAGAGGGCAAAAAAGTCTTAATTACCTGAACAGCCCAGAAAACTCTATGTTGTTCTAGTATATCAATACTATCATATTAATTATATCTGGTGAGAAGAAAATGGTAAGTTTTCCAGATGTTCTCGTGAGAAACAAGTGGGCTAGTGGTAAGGAGATGTTGTTGTTCAGTCACTCAGTCTTTTCCAATTCTTTGTGATCACATGGAGTGCAGCAAGCCAGACTTCCCTGTTTTTTTATCTCCTGGAGTTTGTTCAAAATCATGTCCATTGAATCAGTGATACCATCCAATCATCTTGCCCTCTGTCATCCCCTTCTCCTCCTGCCTTCAATCTTTTGCAGCATCAGGGTCTTTTCTAATGATTCAGCTCTTTGCACCAGGTGGCCAAAGTATTGGAGCTTCAGCTTTCACAAAACCCTAACAAGATTCAAGTCTTTGCCTCATCAATAAGGTCATTAGATTAGCCTAATGGGGTTAGGAAATGGCTGTTTTAACTGAGTAGCAAGGATATTTCAAGTGATCTCCAGGCACAGGAACTATACTATAGAGTAAGCCTGCAGAGCACCAAGGTCATCACCTGGAGGAATATCCACACCTGCCAGGAATGCTGGCATTACCCAGAGAGCTTGCTGTTTCTGTGCAGAATGACCAGTTCCAACTGAACTGGATCTCCTCCCATCTAACAGAAGGGAAATACAGCAGCCTCTGTGGCTCTCCACCTTTGATTCTCATGAATGTGAAAATGTACTTCTGCAAATGTCACAGTTTTGAAAAACTGCTGTTCAAACTGGCCCTACTAGCTTCACTCCTAGCAACAGAATTATGAGAACTCTCTTTAGCCCACCAGTAATTGGTACTAACTGAGTTTTAAAATTTTACCAATCTGCTATGTTTGAAAATATCCCTCATTTGATCTAAATTTCCCCGTTGCTATTTAGCTTGAGCACCTTTTCCTATTCTTACTGGCCATTCATATTCCCTCTTCTCTAAATTCCATCTTTCACCAATTAAAGTTTATTATTTGGGGTAATTGTTAGTTTTAAAACCAATTTATATATTCTGGTTAGTAATCTTTCTCAGTTTTAGGTGCTGCAAATATCTTTTTCCAATCTGTGTTTTGCAATGCAATTTGTGTGTGATATGACTGAATTTTAAAGAAAATATAATATTAATATGAACTGTAGCAATATTTCCTTTTTTAAACTTTTTTGTTTTACCTAAGAAATATTTCTTATATCAGTGCACCACAAATAATTGCATATATTTTATTTTACATTTGGTTTTTTAATGCATAGAAAAAAATATGTTTAATATATTTTAGGGATCTATCCCTTGCCTCCTTCTCATAACCGGGTGACATCTCATTATATTGTACTGAGAAATCATTCGTTTCATCAATAATTTGCAGCAACATCTCTGCTTTATTTCAAATTTCCACAAAAATATGGATCAACTTCTGTACTTTCTACGCTATTTTATTAATACATTTATCTCCATGGGCTCCACTACCACAGCACTGCCTTAATTCCTTTGATTTGATATTAGAAAAAATATATCACAGAAAAAAATCCTTACCTTGTTATTTTTATCAAAACTTTTTTTAATGTTTAATTTTTTGTCTTTTCACCTATATTTGAAAATCAGTCAAAATCCACTATGAAACTATTTTGATTGAAATTCTTTGCATAATATTTATAATTTAATTTGAAGACAATTGACATTTTTACAATTGCAGAAACTTCTTATCCATAAACCAGTTAAATCCAATCACTTTAGTGTTTCCTTATATCTGAATTATTATTTATAGCAATGGTGAAAAATTTTTAAATGTAAATTTCTTGAATCCTATTCTTCTGAATGGCATTACCTTGTGAGCTTTGTATGTTATTTGATGAGTTCTGGGATCCGGAATGAAAGCTTGAATTTCAACTTGCAGTGTTAGAGTATTTCTTTGATAACAGATCTTAAGCTATAATCATTTTTTAAAAATTTAATCCAGAATCCAGAATAGAAATAAGATTCATTTCTATTCTTTTTGTTGCTATCTAGATTTTTTTTTTCTAGTGTACTCTTTCACTAAGGTTGTGACAAGCTTTCTTGAGCCACTAATCTTGTAGTTTTACAGCCTGCCCTGCTTTGTTTGGGTGGAAAGCCTTTTCTCGTGAGCCAAACTGACATTTAAACTCCAACTCCCAATTACAGTATCTTTCTTTCTGCCTTACTGTCAAGAACTGAACTGTCCCAGGCCATGACCAGTCTGGTTTTAGTTTCCTTTTCATTTGTTTCTCTTTTGAAACCCTGTATGCAATTGAGAAGTCAGTTATATTGCCTAAGTTTGTTTGATATAGTTTATACAACATTTTTTGGACTGCTAGTTCATGGGTTCTCATATTTTCTGGCCCAAAATATTGCTAGAAAAGGGAAATTCAATACAAGATTTTTATTACTAGTATGTTTTATTCACAAAAAAATAACCAAATAACTTTATGACTTTTGTGAATAATTTAAGTAGCTCTAATTCACAAATAGTTCAACAAAAATAAAGGGAAATGGTGTGGAATTTTTCTGCAAGATCATTAATATATCTATGTTAGTAAAGAAGATACATGCTGTGCCTAGTTATTCAGTTGTGTCTGACTCTTTGCAACTCCGTTGATTCTAGCCCACCAGGTTTCACTGTTCATGGGGATTCTCAAGGTAAGAATACTGGAAAGGTTTGCCATGCCCTCCTCCAGGGGATCTTCCTAACTCAGGGATATAATCCAGGTCTCCCAAACTGCAGGCAGATTCTTTACTGTTTGAGCCATCAGGGAAGCACAAAGAAGATATGATAATATTTAAACAGCATGGCTATGGGAACACCATGGAGTCTAACTTCTGTTGACGTAGATATATGCTCCATACACTAAGTGTTAAAATCTCAGAGCAATGAGAAGATGATGTTGGGGAAATATTACCAGACATTTTGAAGAATGTTAGCAATTGAAACCAAAATATTTGTCAGATAATTCCCATAATGCAATGATTTCAAGATGCTCCTCTCAAAATTTGCAGGAATTTGTAACATCTGTATTTGTACATGCATACTGAGGGTTATGCAATACTCACTAGTACTCAGAATTCCTCATGGAATTCTGAATGAGATTTCTTGGTAAACCTGAACATTGTAATCAATTATGTTTTAAATACCTTTCATATGTAAAACTGAAAGTAACCCTCCTATAAAAGATCCCTTCCAAAACTGAAAATTCCTGTGTTTGAATTAGATAATCAACCTTGAGGACAATCTACTCTAGCCATTATATTTTGGTAACTAATGAATTAAACTTAAATCAGCTTTACTACTTTACTGGGTTTTACTTATGATTCTTTTTCATGGCACTTTGAGTCAGACTCTTAACTTTTATCCTTTTTTAAAATAAGTATTTTTATAAGGATATTTTGAGATTGCATATACTATATAAGCTAATAAAATTTGCTATTCAGGAATTGAATTGCCCCATGTTATGTCATCTTGTTAAATATTCTTATCATCTTACATCTTAAAATCACAAGTACAATGATAATTTCTGTTGATAATGAAGATCCTAAAATGCTCTGAATCATGAAAGAAAGACTAGATTAGGTTCAGCATAGTTTTAATTCCAAGTGACTCATCTGTCTCATTAATCTCCTAAATTAAGCCTCAAAGTCCTTCAGAGTATTTCTTTAGAGAAACTCACACTCCACGGCATTTATCAAAGTGTTAAAATGGGTTTCCTTTTTTATTTTTGGTGGAAAAATATTCATGTTAAGATAGGATTGCACTTTTCACTGCCCACTAAATATGTGGCTTCAACCAACTTATACAATCTCCCTGGACACTTGACTTTATCTGTAAGAATGGGATAATAATGTATTACTGAATATGTTGTTTGACAGTTCAGACAATATGCTTAGAGAGGACTGAACATAGTAGTAAGTACTCTTATTCTCTTAAATGTCACTATTTCACTAATACTTTTTTAGCAATTGTTTTTCATTATGCTTCTGTTGTTTCCAATAAGAAATTAAACCTTATATTGTATAATACTTACTCCAAAGTTTCCCAACTTATTATCAGCAGAGAAATGAGATAATTCATGGAAACACAGCTTTCATTACTATATAAAATTTCTTGTGGATCTTAAGATCCTGGTTCCCTCTGATTCACAATTTCTTCATCTGATACATGAAATTTAAATATACTGTGTAATTTTGAATCTTTCGCTTTGGTTTTTCATCTGAAACATGAAGCTGGTGGGCCTATAATTGTGAAGACCAAATTGTTAACAATACCTTTGGAATTCATACAGTATGGTATTTGAGAAATACATGTCACAGAATAATATCAGAAACCTCCCCAAGTCTCTATTGCGTAACATGATCTTCATTATTAAACATTACTTCCCATGACAGCATCAAAATTGCTCTTCCCTCCTCCTGTCATTATCCTCTCTCTACTGTCATGTATCCACATGTTAAATATTAATTATATATTAACCTTTTTTATACACTTGCTTGAGTAAACTTGGAAAAACTTTTGAGTTAAAGACCAGCCTCAGAAATTGACATGTTCATGTTCTCCTTTCACTACTGCAGCCCCACTGATTAAAATTCTGAAATTTTACTCATTTGTTTAACACTTATTTAGCAATCCTGGGAATTTATATTAGAAAAATAATCAGACATACTACTTGTATGTGGGAGCTCTAGTCCTGCTGAAAATAACAGGCATGTGTATAGACAAATTGAAATATTTTTGAGGAAGGACATTACTGTTTATACCATTATATATTATATTGCATTCTCATCCACTTATACAATACTTTTTAACTTTTTAGTTATAGCATACATTTCTTAAGGGCAAGGAGTGCTTCATAGTTTTTAAATGTCTTATTCACAATACTAAGTACATTATAAAGACACATAATATTACTTGGGTAATTGAATAAAAAAGACATTTATTATTATCACAACATTTCTATTATTCAGAACCATAAATTCTGTTAATAACCTCTACTTTGTAAACAAATGTGATATTTTAAGAATCAGAAATGCAAAGGCAATGTTATGTATAAGAGTTCATGGGAGAAATTTGGAGTTATAATAAGGAAGAGAGGATACTAAAGTGAAGTGAAAATCACTCAGTCATGTCAGACTCTTTGTGACTCCATGGACTATACAGTCCATGGAATTCTCCAGGCCAGAATACTGGAATGGGTAGCCATTCCCTTCTCCAGGGGATCGTCCCAACTTAGGGATTGAATGCAGGTCTCCCACATTGCAGGTGGATTCTTTACCAGCTCAGTTACCAGGGATACCTGAGGGCACTGAAGGATGGGGGGAAGAAAAAAAAAAGGAATGCAATAATAATAAAGTGCTGCTGATTCCTATCCTGATAGCAAACTAGTATCATGTTAGCTTTCCACAGAGCCAATTTCAAGAAAATTTAGAAGAGGGTGACAAGTATTTCAGAAATAATAAACAAACAAAATGCTTTTAGGAATACTTGGGTAGACGCAGTGCTGTTTTGAACTGGTGATATAGATGGTGGTGGTGGTTTAGTCCCTTAATCGTGTTCAACTCTTGTGACCCAGTGAACTGTAGCCCACCGGGCTCCTCTGTCCATGGGATTCTCCAGGCAAAATACTGGAGTGGGTTGCCATTTCCTTCTCCAAATAAAGAGGAAGGGAGAGCCCAATACAGCATAAATACCACTGGGTTAAGGAATCTAAGGAAATTGGTGCTTATGAACTAGGTGAGCTGCCCTTGAGAACTTGTTCTTCAAGTTATTCTCCTCATAGTCTTCAAAGCTGAGGACACAATGTTTCTTGCAGTACTGCTTTTCACTAAGATCTAGATGGGAAGAACCCTGACAGTTGACTGGCTGTGTACCATGAAATTGAATGGTGCGTGAGGTTTCTGTGGTTTCTTGGCTCTCCTCCCAGAAGTTCTGGCCAAAAGGCTGGCTTTTAGCCCTTTGTCAGCAAAGATGACCAAATAGAAGAGTACATACTTTCAGTAAAACTTATGTTCATAAATAGTCAGCCAACTAGGAAGTAATATTCTAAATAAAGATGAAAAACTCATCATCTCCTTTTTACCAACTAAGGAGAATTCTTAGAACAAATGTTCAAGCAATTAAAATGTATATAGTTAGATAACAAAATAATTAATATGAAATAAAACAGTACGTTATAAAAATAAATTTTAATTACTGAATATTATATGAAATGAAGTTCTCAATAAAATAAGCAAGAAAATGATGACAGCTGAAAAACAATTGCTGGGATAAAAATTTAGATTGAGAAAATACAATCAGAAAAGATACAAATATTAACAGCAATGGCAGATAGATATAGAGGGACCAATTTCAGAATAATTGAGAGAAAGTAAAATAATCATAGAAAGTGAAAAAAAAATTAGTGGAAAATAAAATATATTCAAAGAAATAATGAGAATATTTCCCATCATTAAAGAAAAATGAAAATAAAATAAAATCTAAAATTAAACATGTAAATTGTATGGCAAACAGAAAAGAAAAAAATTCACACCTAACTCTATGTTAGTGAAATGTAAAAATATCAATATTGAAGAAAAACTTCTAAAAGTATGCAGAAAGCAAAAGCAAATTTTAAGAGCTTATTACTTATAAAGAAACAAGAAGCAGATTAATATCATATTTCAACATTTAATGCAAGGAGGAGGTTAACATATTTGAAAAAAAGAACTTTGAACCTAGAATTTTATATCCAACCGAATCATCATTCAAAAATGTGAATATAATATAGATATTATCAAATAACCAGGATCCCAAAGAGTTGATCATGTACGAATCCACAGTCAAACACTCTTGAAAGAGGTACTCATGAGAAAATAAACAAATACAGGAAAGTGTTACAACAGAAATGAAAGGTAAAGTTTATTACTGCCTACTGAAATTCTACTAAAGAACAAGGTAGAGAAAGAGGAAGCAGAAGAGGATGAGGCAGAGGAGGGGAACGTGTCAGAACGAAAAGCCTAGAGAACACCAACTTAATGATAGATGACCAAAGCAAGAAGCAGTTCAAAGTGATATGTAAGCATGACATAATGTCAGTTTTGTTAGGTTTTATTCAGTATTATTACTTTAATTAAGAAGGATAGATAAACATGAGTATGCATCTTATGATAACTGCCATAAGAATGAAAACAAGTTAGATCTAACACTTCTTAAAAATGTTAATATTGAAAATTGAGATAAAAGAAATAATACTATAAATGGAAATAACAGAGACAGGTGAAATCAATCCTAAATTTTAGCACTAATCAAATATGTGGAAGCTATTCAAAATAAACTATTAAAATTCATATGTTTTAAAATTAAATAAACAGATTTCAGCCATATATTGTTTTCAGGAGATATATTTAACAAAGAGACACAAAAGTTTCAGAATATAAGTATAAGAAAAAAATCATCAAAATGCAAGAAAAAAAATCAGACAAATGTCAATTAAAGGCCAGCTGTGTACTACTTTTGGAAAAACAGAATTTTGGTAAAAGAAGTCATAGAGCAGAAATAGTTAATCATCGTAAAATATATGGCTTTAACAATGCATTTGCAAAATATATAAACCTACAACCGAGAGCTATGGAACCAGGAAGATCCATAAAGGCACTTAACAAACCTGTCTCAGAAACATATAGATCAAGCTGAAATAAAAGAGGCTATGTTACTAAAGATAAAATAACATTATTAAGTGCAAATAATGCACATATATGTTATAATAATAATTTTCTTGGTTATACATGTGCACATATATGCAAGATATATACATGTGTGTATGTATGTACATATTTAAATGTACATATACACGCATAACACATAATACTGTTAACCCTGTGGCTCAGTGGTAAAGAATCTGCCTGCCAACACAGGACATGCAAGAGACGCAGGTTCGATCCCTGGGTCAGGAAGATCCCCTGGAGAAGGAAATGGCAACCCACACCAGTATTCTTACCTGGGAGATCCCATGGACAGAGGAGCCTGGTGGGCTACAGTCCAATGGGGTGGCAAAAGATTTAGCAACTAAACAACAACACCAACTGCAGAATTCCACATTCAACAGAGAACACACAGTTTTTAACTACACACCAAAATTTTCAAACAATTTTCTATAAAGTATTCATAAAATCCAAAATTCATTACAGACTTTAACCTTCTTTGATGTAAGATTCTACAGATTATATTCTCTTCCATGCAAAAAATAATAACATTAAAACCATCAATATGCTAATTGTTGCCAAATTTAATTCTCTATCCTAATCTCTTTTGGATCCATTTTTACAGAACCCACTGCCTACTTGGTCCTTCTACTTGAGCATTTAAGTGATATCTCAAACACAGTATGTCCAAAATTTAACCTCAGCCATTTACTCAAACTTGCTCTACTCACCATTCACTCCATCTCAGATGATGGCAAATCAGTTGCTCTTTTACTGAGACTGCATGTCTTTCTCCGTAGTTTGCATCCTCTTTGCAAATCATCATAGGCAGTAAACACTGGAACCACATTCAGAGATGGAGATTCCACTTGGGAGGTTGTGGAAGGAATGTTCCTGTGCCTGATCAACAGCTGTGGGGGAGTGAATACTCGGGAAGCAGAACTGGGCAAAGGAAGAGGTAACCTGCAGTTGCAATGGTGGCCTCAGCTGGTTTCACAGAGAACTCTGAGCTGGAACTGCTGTTAAGGGATTCCCCTCCCCGACACACCACTGAACACTCAATAGATTCTAGTTGCTCCCAGGTCAAGTAGTTCCATACACCTAAGAGCAATTCCTGCAGAGGGAACTTGTGAGAGTCATCAGCTGCCAACAATCTTGGTGCTTGGTGGGGTCAGGACACCGCCAACAGTACCCACTACATTTCACTTCCTTCAATAACCCAACAGATCTCTCTCTCTCTCTTTCTATCCTTGATTCTGCAATGCCTACTAATACATAACAGCAAGAATGTTTGTGAACCATGTATCAGATCATGCTATTCCTTCACTTGAAGTCGTGAATTATTCCTGTCTCCTAATAGAGGCCGAAGTTCTTTCTACCATGATAAAAGAGAAGAAGGAGAAAAGATTCCAAGACTTTGTTTGCATCAAGCAAATTTTCTTCCAGGAGAGGCAGGAAAAACGTGATCCCAAGGAGAGGACTTTGGCTTTACGGGTGAGGCCCTTCAGATTCATCATGGAAATAATTTAGAGACAATTAGTTCAATGCACTGTGGCTTTACAGCTGTAGTGTATATGAAAAGAGCAGCTCCTCTGAAGATCCTCTCCTCGACCAATGGCAGGAGTAGAACTTTAAGCAGAAAAAGCCACAGTAAGTGTTTCACAAAGAAAAAGTATAAAAGGTTGATTCACACCTGTTAGTTCAAAGACTTATCTTGTCCTATCAGAACAGGTTGTGGAGCTCTGTGCTAATCAAATGCTGTGTAGTTTGTGGTTCTTAGGATCCATACTTACCAAGTCAACTATGCTGAGTCCACACAGCAGAGTTAAGTCATAGCTAACAAAGATCACAAAATTACTTTCAGGCAAGTGTTGGTCAGTTTCCTAAGAAGCAATCATTTCTACACTTTCAACTATGTCTTAATTGCTTTCTATCTCACAGTTCCTTACAACTTTCAGCCTTAGCATGATGTAGTAGAAACATTAACATGCATATGTATAAGAATAAACAAAAATCTTTTCTACTGATGGATGAAGAGATCCTACATACTCTGGGATGACTTTCTCTTTCCCCACAACCACCTCTCCTACAGCCACACCAGAACCTTGCTACTCTTACATGACACCAGGCATTACACTTTGCACTAGCTGTTCCCTCTTCCTGAGATCCTCTTTCCCCAGGTGTTTCAAGACACTCTCCCCTCTTTCAAATATTTGCTCAAATTTCACTCCTCAAGGATGAAATTTATATCTCTATTTATTGAAGCCGGCTTCCCAGGTGGCTCAGCGGTAAAGAAGCTGCCTCCCAAGCAGGAGACGAAGGTTTGATCCCCTAGGTCAGTAAGATCCCCTGGAGAAGGGAATGGCAACCCACTCTGGTATTCTTGCCTGGAAAATTTCATGGACAGAGGAGCTTGGAGGGCTACAGTCCATGAAGACACAATGAATCAGACACAACTGAGTGACTAAACAACAACAAATACAATAGCAGCCTGTGATCTTAATTTCTCTTAAGCTTTTTTGGATTTTCTTATTTTTCTCCCAATAGCACTTATAACCTCAAATCATACTAATTTATTATGTTTAATTTTGCTTATTTGTCCCCCCTACTTACTAGACTATATGCTCCATCAAAGGATCCCCACCTCCAAACATCATCCCTAGCCTTTCCTCTAATTTGAATTAAAGCATTTATTCTGTGGAAACTTGGATAATAAGAAGTTCTATTCCAAATGTGATCATATGCATGTATATTCTATAAGCATGTAGCAGTTTGTGTGCTTAAAAATATGCTGTATTTGAATTTAAATTCCTGGTGGCTCAGACAGGTAAAGTGTCTGCCTACAATGCGGGAGACTCAGGTTTAATCCCTGGGTCGGGAAGATCTCTTGGAGAAGGAAATGGCAACCCACTCAAGTATTCTTGCCTGGAAAATCCCATGGATGGAGGAACCTGGTAGGATACAGTCCATGGGGTTGCAAAGAGTCAGACACTACTGAGCGACTTTACTTTCTTTCCTAATCTGCCATACAGTGACTTCTTGATTTTGCAAAATTCACTTAATCTGTTGGGTTTACTACTAACTATCTTTACTAACTGTCTGAAATCAAGTTCTCTAGCAATAAATCATGAGAAGAGGATTCATGTGCAAGTGGCTTGTTATAAAACTAGTCCTGGGGAATCTGATGAGTAGTAAGAGAACTCAATGAAGAAGGGAAATAAGCTAAGCAAATGTGCAATTTCAGGCCATGACCCTTTAGTGAAACTCTGGAATAAACATTATACGTCAGTGTTTGTCCACGTTTAAGGCAAGCTAACTGGGCTTCATACTCCCCTAACAGTAAATCTTGGCCAAATTTTCCCAATAAGACCCAGGTGGTGGTATGGGCATAAATTCCTAATCACTGCTGCCCAGATAAAGAGAGTCTAATACCCCAAGTTAGTCCTCTGAAGTGTATGGCTACTGAAGCTGTTGGAATCAAAGGACACAGACATACTAAGAATTGCACTGGAAGATACCAAAAGTTATCAGAGGATACTAACAATAAAGCATGGAAGGCACCCACGACATCCTTCCAAGAGGAACTGGTATGATGGGCCAGTAAAGTGCTTTACATTAAAGGCTATAAATGTCCACAAAGCAGTTAGTTACAGGTGGGGGTCCTGAGCACCAATCCTCTCTTTGGGGCTGGGTGCTGAAACGGCCAAAAGGAAATCGCTTGAAATAATTTTGGGGCAGCACCACAATTTACCTGCAGCTAGGTTGATCAACAGACTTTCCAGCTGGCACTAGTGTTAAAGAATCTGTCTGCCAATGCAGGAGATGTAAGAGATGCTGGTTCGACCCCTGGGTGGGGAAAATTCTGTGGAGGAGGGCATGGCAACCCACTTCAGTATTCTTTCCTGGAGAATCCCATGGACAGGGGAGGCTGGTGGGCTGCAGTCCATAGGGTCGCACAGATTTGGACATGATTAAAGTTACTTAGCATGCAGGCAAGTTGACCAATGCAATTTTCATTCCACTATGACAAAATTTTACATTTTACTGCCACCCACACAACATAGTCATGGAGTTATCTGCCCTCATACATCATAAATTTCAATTATCTTCTCTGTTAAATTGTCTGCAAGAATTCCATGCTTAAGAGGAATTGGATATCCAGAGATCCTAGAATAATCTTTATAAATTAAAATATATGCAATGAGGAAAATTAGTTAATGTAATGTATCATAAATGCTAGAAAAGTATACATCTCACAAGCAAGCCAAAGAAACTTTTATTTATTTACTTAAGTAGTCTACCAAAGTGTCCAATTTGTTCAGTGAGTTGTTGCTAATGGAAGATGCAGTAAAAGTCTCAAATTACTAACTTAAGCTTCGTTTCTTTCTGCTTCTACTACCTGCTGAATGGAAGGAAAGGAAAATAACATTGCCATTGAGATGGGCAAAGCAAACTGTGGAAAAGTAGTAAAAAAAGGATGAATCACTTGAAAATATATAAAAAATGATACTTAGGTGGTCTGTACTTCTGTTTTTACATACTGCCATCAAAATCAAAATAGAGGGATATGTTGAATAGATATTTTGATGAATGAAGAGAACTAACCTCAAAATTGACTGATTAGTTTGCTTTTTGTAAGCATGACAAAGCATTCTGTGTAAGGAATTTAGATACGCAATTTCATCATCTTATAAATATGTTATTTTCTTCGGTAATTTTTATATTGCAACAAAAAGAGTATTAATACAACAACCAAATAAAATGGACAGAAGCCTATATTTGCTTTGGAAATATAGAATAATAATAAAACCTAAAAAACACACATATTTTGAAATAAGCAAGCATCTTATTTCAAATAAAGATTTGGAATAAAAAAAATTTAAATAAAGCTACAAAATAATCTTGAGACCGGAAGGAATACAAAAGACATGGGGCTAAAATGCTAATCACAAGCCCTTATTTAAGACAAGGAGGCAGAAATGACCACGTTTTAAAACTCTTACACTTGAACCTATGTGATTGGAATATTTTTATGCTGTGAAGTAGAATTGTTAGGAATCAATTTCTTTCAAATTGAAGCAATAATGTCCCTAAAGCAAACATTTGCCTTATTTCAACTCTTCATAATGACAGTGAATCAAGCAAACTATACAATGACAGAGATTAATTTAGAGTCAAAGCAAATAAAGATAAGAGCTGTAGCAAACCCTTGGGAAGCTCTGTCTGGCCAAACCTTCAGAGCTGAATGGTTTAGCTGAAAATGGCTCTGTGATTTTCTTGCAATGTTTACTATTCATCAATAATATAAGCATTTCCATAAATTTTGACCAAAGAGTAAAACTAAATATTTTTCTAGTAATGACCACTCTGTTGGCAAAATGTGAAATATGAACAGCTCCAAATTGCTTACAATCAGTAAAAGATAGGGTACATTATCACCTTTTGTTTTTCTTGCTTTTTATTTTGGCTAATCTAGAATCTTATTTACTTAGATGGTTAGGTGTTGAAATATTCTACAAACAGAGAAAAGAGTGTAAATATTTTTAATCTTTCATTAGTTTAACGGTACAATTATCGTCTGCTGATACTGCTGCTAAGTCGCTTCAGTCGTGTCCGACTCTGCAACTCCATAGACGGCAGCCCACCAGGCTCCACCTTCCCTGGGATTCTCCAGGCAAGAACACTGGAGTGGGTTGTCATTTCCTTCTCCAATGCATGAAAGTGAAAAGTGAAAGTGAAGTCACTGAGTCATGTCCAAGTCTCAGTGACCCCATGGACTGCAGCCCACCAGGCTCCTCCATCCATGGGATTTTCCAGGCAAGAGTACTGGAGTGGGGTGCCATTGCCTTCTCTGACAATTATCTTCTATCTACTGCTTAAACTGCAGAAACTCTACCTCCTGAGAAAGCTGGAATGAGTAAATTAAATAATGCATGTAAAATATACTGAGATTCATTTATAATAAGCACTTGGTAAGCCTCAGATTTTATTGTTTTTTAAGCTATTATATAAGTGTTAACGGGAAGGAAAAACAAAGTTATTTAGCACCTAGTACATGTCATGACTAAGCATCATGTCAGGTATAGTTTTTCAAAATATGTATTCAGATCAAGGAAATTCACCACTACTGCTACTCTACTAAGATTGCTAGGAATTTTTTAAAATAAATATCTTTTTTTAATAAACATATATTGAATTTTGTCAAATGCTATTTCTACATCTATTGAACTAAGCAAATGATTTTTCTTTATTCAGATAATACGGTATATTATGGTGATGTTTTTTCAAATGTTGTAATAATATTCAGTTCAGTTCAGTTCAGTCAGTCAGTCATGTCCGACTCTTTGCGAGCCCATGAATCACAGCACGTCAGGCCTCCCTGTCCATCACCAACTCCCGGAGTTCACTCAGACTCACGTCCATTGAGTCAGTGATGCCATCCAGCCATCTCATCCTCTGTTGTCCCCTTCTTCTCCTGCCCACAATCCCTCCCAGCATCAGAGTCTCTTCCAATGAGTCAACACTTCGCATGAGGTGGCCAAAGTACTGGAGTTTCAGCTTCAGCATCATTCCCTCCAAAGAAACCCAGGGCTGATCTCCTTCAGAATGGACTGGTTGTATCTCCTTGCAGTCCAAGGGACTCTCAAGAGTCTTCTCCAGCACCACAGTTCAAAATTCTTTGGCACTCAGCTTTCTTCACAATCCAACTCTCACATCCATATATGACCACTGGAAAAACCATAGCCTTGACTAGACGGACCTTAGTTGGCAAAGTAATGTCTCTGCTTTTGAATATGCTATCTAGGTTGGTTATAACTTTTCTTCCAAGGAGTAAGCGTCTTTTAATTTCATGGCTGCAGTCACCATCAGCAGTGATTTTGGAGCCCCCCAAAATAAAGTCTGACACTGTTTCTACTGTTTCCCCATCTATTTCCCATGAAGTGATGGGACCAGATGCCATGATCTTCATTTTCTGAATGTTGAGCTATAAGCCAACTTTTTTGCTCTCCTCTTTCACTTTCATCAAGAGGCTTTTGAGTTTCTCTTCACTTTCTGCCATAAGGATGGTGTCATCTGCATACCTGAAGTTATTGAGATTTCTCCCGGCAATCTTGATTCCAGCTTGTGCTTCTTCCAGCCCAGCGTTTCTCATGATGTACTCTGCATAGAAGTTAAACAAGCAGGGTGACAATATACAGCCTTGACGTACTCCTTTTCCTATTTGGAACCAGTCTGTTGTTCCATGTCCAGTTCTAACTGTTGCTTCCTGACCTGCATATAGGTTTCTCAAGAGGCAGGTCAGGTGGTCTGGTATTCCCATCTCCTCCAGAATTTTCCACAGTTTATTGTGATCCACACAGTCAAAGGCTTTGGCATAGTCAATAAAGCAGAAATCGATGCTTTTCTGGAACTCTCTTGCTTTTTCCATGATCTAGCGGATGTTGGCAATTTGATCTCTGGTTCCTCTGCCTTTTCTAAAATCAGCTTGAATATCTGGAAGAATAATATTATAATAGCGGAATAAGTGGAGAAGGCAATGGCACCCCACTCCAGTACTCTTGCCTGGAAAATCCCATGGACAGAGGAGCCTGGTGGGCTCCAGTCCATGGGGTCGCTAGGGCTCCAGTCCATGGGGTTGCTAAGAGTCGGACACGACTTCACTTTCACTTTCACTTTTCACTTTCATGCGTTGGAGAAGGAAGTGGCAACCCACTCCAGTGTTCTTGCCTGGAGAATCCCAGGGACAGAGGAGCCTAGTGGGCTGCCGTCTATGGGGTCTCACAGAGAAGCGACTTAGCAGCAGCAGCAGCAGCAGCAGCAGCAGCAGCAGCAGCAGCAGCAGCAGCAGCAGCAGCAGCGGAATAAGTGGAAGTCTATTTGTGAGGTAGGTTCTTGTTTTATAAGAAGGCTCAGTTCAGTTAATTCAGGTTCACTGAATTTTTTGCATGAACTTATAATTCTGTATCTATGTTCATGAGGAACATTAAACTTTGATTTTTCTTTCCCATAATGTCCTTGCCAGATTTTGGTTAAAAATTTATGCTGGCCTTACTAAATATATTCCTGGGTGAGAAAGATCCCCTGGAAGGAAATGGCAACCCACTCCAGTATTCTTGCTTGGGAAAATCCCATGGACAGAGGAGCCTGGTGGGTATAGTCCATGGGGTCACAAATACTTGGACATGAGTGAAGCAACTTAGCACGTATAAAATATATTACAAAATGTTTCTTCTTTCCTGAAAGGTTTCCTCTAAAATAGGTGTTATTTCTTCCTTTAATATTTGGAAGAATTTGTCCATGGGTTTGGGTCTGAGCTTGAAATTTTCTTTGTAGGAAATTTTAAATGTGCTTTATTTCTTTAGTATTTATAAATCATCTTGATTTTCTATTCTTTCCTGATTCAAATTTAGTAATTATATACATAAAACACACAATCTTTCTAGTTTACTGACCTGACTTTTAAAATCATAACCTCATCATCTTTTTACTGTCTATGAGCTTTATAGTAATGTTCTTCCTTCTTTCATGATACTACATTATAGTGGCTTCTCTGTATGTCTTTTTTAAAAAAAATTTTTTTTAAATTTTCAATCCAGGGGTTATAAACTGCATTAACCTAATAGAACCAAATTTTGACTTTATTTTCTTTTACTATTTGCTTCTATTTCATAAATTTCTTCTATTTTTGTAATTTATATAATTCCATATTTTGTCTGATATTCTTTGAGACTATTGTTTTTTTTACTTTTTTGTTTAATAACTGAGTTAACAGTTATGATTTCTGTTTAACACTGCTAATTATTAGAGAAATGCAAATCAAAAACACAATAAGCTATCACTTTACATCTGTCACAGTGGCCATCATTAAAAAGTCTACAAAGAACAAATGTTGGAGAGGATGTAGAGTTAAAGGAATCCTTGTACATTGTTTATTGGACTGAAAATTGGTGCAGCCACTATGAAAAACAGTACCTTTAAGAACTAAAAAAGAACTACCATATGATTCAGTAATTTTATCCAGAAAAAACCAAAACACTAATTCAAAAAGATATAAGCATCCCAGTGTTCATTGCAGCACTATTTACAAGAGCCAAGATATGCAAACAACCTAAGTGTCTGTCAACAGATGAATGAATCAAGATGTGAATGTAATTGGAATGTTACTCAACCATAAAGAGAATGAAATCCTGCCATTTGCAGAAATGTGGATGGACCTAAAAATATGCTTGGTGAATTTAAGTCTCAAAGAAAGACAAATGCTATATGACATCACTGTATGTGATATCCAAAAAGTAACACAATTGAATGCATATGCAATGTAGAAGCAGACTCATAGAAAAAAAAAACCAAAAGACAAATTTGTGGTTAGCAAAGGGGAGAAGGAATGGAGGAGGGGCAAATTACAGATATAGGAGTAACAGGTATAAAGTATTATATAATCAAATAAATAGACATCAAGGATTTATTGTATAGCACAGGGAATTTTACCCATTATCTTGTGTATGTTTGAATGCTCAGTCACTAAGTTGTGTCTGACTCTTTGGGGCCCCATGGAATGTAGTCTGCCCGACTCCTCTGTCCATGGTATTTCCCAGGCAAGAATCCTGGAGTGGGTTGCCATTTCCTATTCCAGGGATCGAACCTGCATCTCTTGCATTGCGGGCAGATTCTTTACTGCTGAACCACCTGGGAAGCTGCCCTTGTAATAATCTATAAAGGAATACAATCTCCAAAAACACTGAATCACTATGCTTTACACCTGAAGCTAAAACAGAATTTACTATCTGTAGTAAATCAAATTTACTTCAAAATAATTTTTAAAATACATAAGCAAAAATAAAAAAGTTATGCTTTCTTACTAACCACAGTTTAGCTGCATATTGCCAATTTCAATGTGCAGTATTTTTGTCATTAATCATTTCAATATTTTCTAATTTTGATTATTATTTCTCCTATCCAGGAGTTATTTAGGAGTGCAGTTCTTAATATCCAAACTTTTGGAGAATTTCTGATTTTTTAAAAGATTAATTCCAGCTTAATTTCATATCAAATGAAAAATAATGAAAGATTTAAGTTTTTGAAAATGTTTAGACTTATTGTAAGTATTTGGTCAACTGTTGTAAAAGTTTCATAAATACTTGGAAAAGAAGATATATTCTGAAAGAGTTCTGCATTAGTGAATTTTCACAATGGACTTCTTTGTCTTCTTCCTGAAGATCATCCTTTAGTATTACTAACTTTTGTGTGTGTGTGTGCAGATCTGGGTAACAAACAGTTGATAACTTGCATTTGCTTATAATATTTTTATCTGTTTTTCAGTGGTTATTTCCTTATGTATAGAATTTTAAGCAAATGGGCTCTTTCTTTCAGCCCTTGAAAATACAACTCATTTACCTTCTGCTGCTGCTGGTGCTGCTGCTGCTGCTAAGTCGTTTCAGTAGTGTCTGACTCTGCGCAACCCCACAGACAGCAGCCCACCAGGCTCCCCCATACCTGGGATTCTCCAGGCAAAAAAACTGGAGTGGGTTGCCATTTCCTTCTCCAATGCATGAAAGTGAAAAGTGAAAGTGAAGTTGCTCAGTCGTATCCGACTCAGGGACCCCATGGACTGCAGCCTACCACGCTCCTCCGTCCATGGGATTTTCCAGGCAAGAGTACTGGAGTGGGTTGTCATTACCTTCTCCACATTTACCTTCTGGTATTCAGTATTTCTTTTGAGATGTCAGCTGCCTGTCTTATATGTTGTCTCTGAAAGTAAAATGGCATCCCTACCCCACCCCCACCAACTCTGGCTACTTTTAAGGTGCCCTTTTGTGTTCGGTTTTGGCAGTTTGAAAGTAATGTGCCTGCGCATTGCTTTTTCCAATTTTTGTTGTTGAAAGTTTGCTGAAATTCTTAAATCTCTAGATTCTTCAATCTCTTTGTGTCTTTCATCAATTTTAGGAAATCCTTAGCCATTGTTTTGTCAAATATATTTTTATACCTCCACTCTATTTTCTTTCTTTTTCTTTTCTGAGATTCTGGTTATGCCTACATTACATCTTCTCTCATTAGACTCTGTGTTCCTAACCCTTATTTTATATTCTTTTTGTGTATGTGTGTGTGTGGCAGATCTGTGATTTTTAAAAATTATTTATTTTTAATTAAAGGATAATTGCTTTACAATATTGTGTTGGTTTCTGCCATACATCAACATGAATCAGCCATCATTATATTCTTAATCTTTTTGATCTTTGGGCAATATTCTACACATTTTTTCCTGATCTGTATCTGTTCTATTTCTTCTATATGCAGCTAGATCAAATCTACTCTTAAACAAAGTTATAAAATTTTGTTTTTCAATTACATAATTGCCTTTTTAAACTTCTTTACATTTTCTAGTTATCTACTAAAATCTTCAAACTTGTCTTTTTCTTTCTTGAGTATTTTAAGTGTAGCTATTGTATAGTCTGCTTCTAGCAACTTTGTACAGATACATTTTCGTGCTTTTGATCATGTAAATTTGTCTCCAATGTGCCAGTTTATTTTTCATTGATTTTCAAGTATCATGTATGGGAAATACATCTCAGATTTAAAACTTTGGATATTTATATATTCCTATGCAGAAGATCTCTATATACTTTGTGCAAGAAGCTATGGTATAGTACTTCAGCAACATTATTGACAAGTTAGCCATATCATTCAGAACTTTATAAATTTTAACCTGGTTTTCAGATCTTGTGAGAGTCAGACTATTTCCAGTTCATCCTTTAAGGTTTCAACCCTCACTCTAAGCATTTACCAGCTAACCTGGCACCCCACTTTCAGAGGGTCCTAATGCCCTTTTTCATCCAACTAGATCAGGAGTTGGCAAACTAGATTTTCTTTGACCAAGATCAGAAGGCAAATCTGGAATACTGCTTGTTTTTGTAAATAGATTTTACTGGGACACAGTCATGCTCATTCATTCACATATTATCTGTGACAGCTTTATCACTACAATGGCAGCAGATTTGAAAAAGTATAACAGAGGCCTAAGAGTCACAAAGTTGAAAATATTTATTAGTTAATCCTTTACAGAAAAAGCTAGCTGATCCTGGGATTGGCTATTGATGGAAAAGCTCTAGAAAACCCAAGCATTTATAGTTTCTCTTGGTGTCCTATATTTCTAAAAATCCAGAACCATACATTCTGACACTGCCTTATTAGCATGCTGTTTTTGAAATAGAAAGTGTTTCCTTTCCACCCAGCTATTTATCCAGTCTTTCTCAGTGGGAGAGTCATGCAAAACACTCAGGTCAACATTACCCCAAGTGGAAGTCTCTTCCAGACTATAAGAGGAGAAGCAGAGGGAAAACTTCAGTAGATAGTCTTTACTGTGAGTAAAGTATGAAACAAAATCTGTTCGGTAAGATAAAAGGAAGCAAACCCCTTCTCTTGATGAATTAAAACCTACAAATTAAATGATGTAGTGACAATACATTATGAATCCTTTGAAAGTGAAAGTGAAAGCTGCTCAGTCATGTCTAACTCTGAATTCTCCAGGCAAGAGTACTGGAGTGGGTAGCCTATCTCTTCTCCAGGGGATCTTCCCAACGCAGGGATCGAACCAAGGTCTCCAACATTGCAGGCAGATTCTTTACTAGCTGAGCCACCAGGGAATGTATCCTTTAATTCTCTTATAATAAGTAGGACGCCGTGGTCATACTGATTGGGACTAGTAAGGCCATAGCTCTGCTTTGTGAGGTCCATGGAGTCCTTCTATGAAGTTTAGAATATTTATAATGGTCATTAACAATGATGAATATCAATAGGCTTGTGAATATGACGTTTATATAAGTAGACAGTCAGAAATCAGGCTCCCCACTTCCTACCACTATGTTTAAATTTTCTGAGTCTAATTATCTTCCTCCTTTAAAAATGAACTTAATAATGCTCTGTAGAATTGACTTGAGAACTAAAGGAGATGACACACACAGCATGCCTACCAGAGCCGGCTCAATCCCTATTCATTTTTCTATTTGAAGCAAGATGCAGGATAACGGACCACCTCCCTGCTCCATATTAGAACACCTGGGAGATAATACATATGCCTACGACTAACACAGACCAATTAATTCTGAATCTCTCAAGGTCAAGTCAGGCTACCCCCAAGTGATTTCTTTGTTCATTCAGGGTTAAGAACCACTGAATAAGTAAAGCTATTTCAAGTTAGACAGACTTGTGTTCAGATTTTGTCACCACTGTGGGAAATCTTAGTTCAATGGCATTTTATCATTTTTATTTTACTTCTCAATATCCCAGTTTATAAAGCACAGATAACATCACTGTGCAAAACTACTGAGTAATTAGCTAATGATATATGTAAATATCTTGACACACAGTAGTTACTTGATACATGGAGGCTTTTAGTAATTTTTCTTATCAGTCTGTTCTTTTCTGACTTAAATTTAGGTTTTCATTATTCTGTTTTTACCATGATCATTTTCCTCAGCCCCCAGTTTCCCTATATCTCATCATTCCTCTTGTCTTTGAATAGTTCTGAATGATTTTCTCAATGACCAAAACTAAAGTGACCATTTGTACATAATGACTCTCCATTTAGTTAGTCTGTCTTTGTACATTGCATGTTACTTAACCCTCAGTGAAATTACCTTTAATTTTTGTGAATGAACCTGTCTCTCTCTAGCAATATGAATCTTATGACTTTATTTCCAGTGCTTAGGACAAACATGGCTTAGAAGACATTCATAATTACACATAGACTGAATGCATTGAATTCTGACCTAAAACTACAACTAAAGAACACTGTGTTGACTAACTCTATACAAAATTATTTACTTTATTGCAATTAGGTGTGCATACCATACCTATGAATTTGTCTGACATTTCTTTTTTTTTTTTTTTGACATTTCTTTTAGAATACATTCTCTTTGAGATTAGATTCAATCTATTTTGCATGTTGATCCACTCTGCATCTAGTAATAAATATGACAATAAATCAATCAACTAATTTGTCCTTTAAAAGACAAAAATGGTTGGCAAGAGCAAAAACAATTAGGGCATATGAAATATGTTAAAACTGTTAAGGCTGCATTTGTGTCAGGATTAAAATACAGAGAAGCAATAGGGTATAATAGCTATCATCTTATGCTGTTAAGAATGAAAACTCTATTCTAGGACTTTTCTAGGAAAAAAGAGTCCATTCTAGGTGGGCACTGCAGCAGGAAAAGCTCTTTATGTCTAGCCCATATTTTTGCTTCTATCTTTCTTCCAGAATCTGCATTTCTGTATCTGAAGTTTTACTGGTTTTTGTTTTCTTTTCTCATCAATGAAAACCAAGACTATTCAAATGTGATAAGTGAAGGAATTAAAAGCAGAGGAATATCCATCAACTTACGACCCAGAACTTGCTCTAAAATTCCCCCAGCTTTCTTGACCCAGCTGTGATAACTTCCAGGTGTGGCACTTACACTGTCTCCAGATTTTCCCCATTATATTATAAAGTTGAGCCACCCACAGTGTCAGCTAATTTTGAGCCCTTCCTTGACTATCTTTGCTTCCTTGTCATCACTGACACACTCCCCTGCCAGCCTTCTCTGCATTTCTCAAATAAATTCCTTATTCTGGAATCCTAGTTTTGGGATTTTCTAGTTATAAACTCTGTAATTTTGAATAAGTAAATTATCTCACATTTGCCTCAGTTTTCTCAACTATAAATTACAGATATTAAATCATCTGTCTTATCACTTTGCTGTAAGATTTAAATAAGTTGATAGATGCAAAACACTTAGCATCCAGCATGTATGTATTCTGCTCTCAGTAAATGGTATTGTCTTATCATTATCTGACTTTACTTGGGCTGATGCCAAGTGCTCTGCATGGATTATCTAGATAACCTTTATAACACCCATGGATTGATAACTTAAAGGGGTGAAGTAACTTACCTAAAGTCTTAGAGAAGATGTGAAAATGGAAACTAAAATATACTCCCAAGTGAAAGTTCTTAAATGAAGGTGTTTAGTGTTATTTTAAATTTTACTTTAATAATAGTAAATTACTTAGCCTACTTGGCTGGTGATTTATATATATATGATGATTAGACCGGTAAAGGAGGTATATGCAAGATGTAGATTTGGAAAATACTTTCCAAATTTTAGTACATAAAAGATTCACTTGGGGAACTTTAAAAACTAGATTCCTAATCCCACATCTCAGAATATAAATTCAGTTGGTATGGGATTATATTTGCATTTTTATCAAGCAGACTTATTCTAAAGCAAGCCTTTCAAGAAACACAATAAGAAATATACTGATAGTTTATTTTATGATCAAGAGCTTCTGACAGTAGTAGAGGCTTCCTAAGTGGCACTGGTGGTAAAGAACCTGCCTGCCAATGCAGCAGGCATAAGAGATGCAGGGGATGAGTAGATCCCCTGGAGAAGAGCATGGAAACCCACTGCAGTACTCTTGCCTGGAGAATCCCGTAGACAGACAAGCCTGGTGGCCTACAGTCCATAGGGTCACAAAGAGTTGGACACAACTGAAGTGACTTAGCATGCAGGCACTCACGCATGACCATAGTATTAAAGAGTTGGACACAACTGAGCAGCTAAGCACAAAGTACTTAGGGGCATTCTACCAACCACAGAAAAACTCTAATTCTAGAAACAGGGAGGACTAACCTATGTTTGCATTAGTAAGTTAAAAAGAGACTTCTCTGCCAGTCCAGTGGCTTAAGATTTTGCCTTCCAATGCAATGGGTATGGGTACCATGCCTAGTGAGGGACCCAAGATCACACGATTTGGGGCCCCAAAACCAGAACATAAACAATGGAAGCAATATTGTAACAAATTCAATAAAGACTTTAAAAATGGTCCACATTTTTTAAATATCTAAAAATATAAGTTAGGGAAGCCTCATTAGAATGACATATTAAAACAAGTTTTAAAGGTGTTTGTTTTGTTCTTTAAACACCCAGAACATCTGGATCTTTTGCAAAAGAGAGGTTGCTTACCCTCATGGTGAATAGGTTATATGGTTTCCACCTACATAAAAATTAAAGGAAAAGCACTTTTTAAGCACCTTGTTTGCAGTTACCACATAGAGTCAATGGGAGGTTGAACCATTGCACTTTAAGAATAGATGTAAATAAGAGCCAGGCTGTGATGTTTGGGTTCTTTGTATTCTGTACTGTGGATACTTCTTAGGTTAAAATGTAGCATTAAAATTCTCTGAATTGTAAGCATCTATGTCCTTGTTGCCCCACCCTCCCTAGCAAAGATTTCTTGCAAAGGAATGTTTATTAGAAAATGCTCTAACTGGCTGATTCTTTGATCATCCCTACAAGCAAGAAAGTATCTCTGGGTTTTCTGTAAGAGCCAAACACTTGTTTCCTCTCACTGATTAAATAAATGAGATGCTGCAGGAACTGCTGTTTCCCTTCTATTTCGTGGTGAATTCCTTTCTCTTAAATGAAAACAACAAATGGCTACATGATTTAAATTGTAACTTTGTACCAAGACATCATTTCCAAATCCTCAAGACTAAAAAAATATGAAAGAAAACATGAAAAGCAACTAATGTAGTGAGACTATATTGTGCTTTTCCACCAAATCAACAAATAAATTTTAAGCCTATTTCTGCTCTTTTTCTTCCACTTTCCCTTGTAGTTGGCAGCAAGAGCATTTAAGTCAAACAATAACTGGATTATGAATGTCTGCCAATTTCCTTCTTTCTTTGCTAGCAAACACAATTTTTAGATTCCTAGCTGAGTCAACTCATTTCTACATTGAATGGAAAAATTAACCCATGCAGAAGAAACTGACAAAAGCCATGCTTAGTAGTGCTGGGAGGTTTATGAGTTACTGTACACTTTTATATAAGAGAATGAGACTTTACATTAAAAATAATGAAATGTAAAACTATTTATACAAGATCTATTGCACTTGGTACTTATCAATGAATGAATATTTATCGTTGAGTTTGCATAGCTTACTATTTACATTCACTAATAGTCTGCACTCATAAGAAAAAAAAATTTTAAGAGTGGAGTAATATTTGATTTTTTTCCACTTCTTATTTGTGTACAAAACACATTTACTAGAAAAAATCAGTTAATTGGTTATCTGATACTTTCTGAATCACTGTAAGCTCAAGTTTTTCTCTAATACTGACATAAGGGGCAATGAACCATGAGATAACTTTACACTTAGAGAAGGGAACAGCAGAGGATGAGATGGTTGGATGACATCACTGACTTGATGGAATGAGTTTGAGCAAGCTCTGGGAGTTGGTGATAGTCAGGGAAGCCTTGCATGCTGCAGTCCATAGGGTCTCAAAGAGACACGATTGAGTGACTGAACTGAATTGGCTGGTTTACTTTGTCAGTAACTAAATCTTTGGGGCAGTATGAGAAAGATGTATCTTGAACAGAATAATTTTCTCTAGGGAAAATGTCACAAGCAATTTTCATTATTGTTTCTATGATCAACACATATTTTATGTGTTCTTATAATTTTGATTATACTTATCAAGTTTTCTTTTATATGAAAAAAAAAACTCTTATAGATAAAAGAAGACTAACCTACTTTTTAAAACAATAGTTCCTCAACAGTGGTCCCAGCAGATTTTATGAAGGTTACTCAGATCTGGATAATGATTTTTAAGTAAAGGAGGAAGAAAAGAGCCTAAAAGTGGTACTTTGGGGATTTAAGATAAAAGAACTAAATTAAACTGACAAAGTAGTGGGCATCTTACTGTGGGCCTGACAGTCCTGACAATGATGACTGGATCTGTGTTTTTTCTTTTTCCTGATGCAATTTCAAATTGCTATATGTAATGAGTGGTTGCAGAGAGAGATGGAAAGAGAATAAATGCTATGGAGAAGACAATAAATAAAACACGATGTTTATGATGTGAAAGGCACTGCACATAATATGGGGGTATACAAAGATGAATAGTCTCTGATATCAAGAGGTCTTTATGATCAGAGTTCATTTTTACAAGCCTAAACTCTGCCATTAGGGATAGATGCATACACTTATATTTACTGATGTTCTCAGACTGGGTTGGTAAACATGTGACCCTTACTAAGTTACTGTGTTCACTGAGTCTGGAAGTAGGGTCCAACTTTTTGCAGATATTAATTTAGACAACTTGACCAACTGATGACTATCAACTCAGAAATAAATTTTCTTCATCATTCGTAAAAGAGAGAATGCCAAATGTTCTCATGTTTTCCAGTCATTGCTAATTTGATAAAACACAGGCAAGAGATTCTGATGCTAGATATATCTCTGTAATGACTATAAATCTCAAACAGCTGATAAATTGCATTCAATTCCATGATTTTCCTCAGCAATTCCATGATAAACAAAGAAATATAATATGCAATTTTTGAGGATATAAAAGTGTATTCATCTGAAGAAGGAAATGGCAACCCACTCCAGTACTCTTGCCTGGAAAATCCCATGGACAGAAGAGCCTGGTAGGCTACGGTCCATAGGGTCACAAAGAGTCACACAGGACTAAGCAACTTCATTCACTCACTCATCTGAAAGCATATTCAAAGATGAATTCACAAAAATATTTTGTATTTCAAGGAGAAGCTCAAACCTATGATTGATACTTTTGTATCAATATGAACTTATATGAACTGATTGAACTGATATGATTTCAATAGATCCAACAAAAGGGCAAATTTATGCTTGACTGGATTAGGGTAACAGAGCATTCTAAAAAAGTTCTTTAAAAAATGTAAAAGTATTTTTAAAGTATCTATATTTTTAGCAGAGTGGAGGTGATAATACCCACCAAATAAGAACAGACACATTTGGAAAAAAATGAAAACTGTTTCAATAAAATATAGTCATTGGGAAAAAATAGGAAGTCTTTAAAACTGGGCACAGCTAGTATCAGAATCGGTAAACTACATGAGAGAAGTGAAGAAATGTTTCAAAATAAATCAAGAGAGTTAGAGGAATAGAAAATATAAACTAGGTGCAAAATTTAAGAGATAAAGAGCTTACCAAGAAAACTTTAATTATTAGCATATCCAAAATTGTTAATAGAGAATAGAAATTAAGTGATAGAAAATTATTTGAAATTAAAGAAAGATATTAATCCTCATATTTGAAAAATGGATATATACTGAGAAAGATGCATTTTAAGCATGTTAAGCACATATATTAATACATTGAATAATAAGATTAAAACCTGAAAATAAGAGGGGAAGGACAAAGCAATTAAGGTGAAAATGATATTAGCTATGATGGAATGGCAAAGAGATTGACTCAAATTTCTAATCTGAGTAAAAGAGACTTGAGTATGTCTTTCAGATATTGAACAAAAAAGTTCAATCTGAAATCCTATAACAAGTTTTATTTTCCTTCATTACTGAGAGTGAAATAAAAGCACTTTAGACATATACCAGGCTTCCCAGGTGGCACCAGTGGTAAAGAACCCACCTACCAATCCAGGAGACATAAAGAGATGATGGTTCAATCACCGGGTCAGGAAGATCCCTTGGAGGAGGGCATGGCAACCCACTCCAGTATTCTTGTCTGGAGAATCCCATATATAGAAGGGCCTGCTGGGCTATAGCCCAAAGGATCTCAAAGAGTTGGACATGACTGATGCTACTTAGTACCCTAATCATATACTACTAAGAATTTTTACTTAGTAGACTGACTAAGTAACACAGACTGACTATTCTTAAAGCATATACTATGATAAAAGTATAACATGGGCTAAAGCTATAATTTACCCAAAGTGATCACAGAAATTAATCAAATAGTTATATAAATCTAAGTCATAATTATGAAATAATAAGTATTGTCTTAAAATGACAAACTATCCCAACAAATTTAAAAATATGGAAACTTGGGAGGTTTAAATCAGCAGGAAGTAAAAGTTCTTCATTAAGATATCTAAATATCTAAAATAATATGTATGTTAATAATAAAGTGATAATTCATCTGATGGCTCAGTGGTAAAGAATCTGCCTGTGAAGGAGATGTGGGTTTGATCCTTGGGTTGGGAAGGTCTCCTGGAGTAGGGAATGGCAGCCCATTCCAGTATTTTGCCTGAGAAATCCCATGGACAGAGGAGCCTGGTGGGCTAGGGTCACACAACTTAGCAACTAAACAAGTCATTGAAAGAGTAAAATTAAAATGTGTACATTGCACATAGTTGGTGTCATATAGAAATTTAAACATTAGATAAATCTTATGAAATTTCAGAAAAAAATAATCAAAGAAAATAGAGACTAAATAGAACCAAAAAGTTAAAATAAATCTAAATGTATGAGTAATGAATGTTCATATAAAGAGGCTAAACTTTGCAATTTAAAACCAGAGACCTTCAGATTGTTTTTAAAATCCAAGTATATGCTCTTTAAAATTGACTGTAGTATCTAACAACGTAGAAAGGCTTGGAAATGAAATCTAATTCTGAAAACTAATGGTTAGATTGTTAGATTTTTATGAGAAGAGAGGAACTGCCAACAGAGATTTTGGGTCTACTACAGAACCTTCATGAAATCACTTTCTGGCACTGTGTTGAGTCCATGCTTTGGGGTCAATAATGGTCAGGTTGTTATTTTTATGGCTTTTCCTAGCCTCTGCTTTGCTGGGAAACTCAAGACGCTAAACCACTGCTAACTGGCCATGATGGCTTCTCTTTCTTGTTAGGAATTGTCCGTGTCAAAGCTTCAGTCTCCTTCTGGAATACTTCCTATACAAAGTTGCACCTATTTTTATAAAAGACAAAATTCTGTCTTCAAATAACAATGATCATTATAGGATTTTTTTTTTTTTACACGCAAGAACTAAAAAGTAATATATTTTAGAGGAAATTAAATGAATAAAATGAGACAAAATATTAAATATTAAATGGTCAGCTTCTTTAATTAGTATGTGAAGTGAAGTGAAGTCGCTCAGTCCTGTCTGACTCTTTGCGACCCCATGGACTGTAGCCTACCAGGCTCCTCTGTCCATGGAATTTTCCAAGCAAGAATACTGGAGCGGGTTACCATTTCCTTCTCCAGGGGATCTTCCCAACCCAGGGATCAAACCCAGGTCTCCTGCATTGTAGGCAGATGCTTTTACCATCTCAGCCACCAGGGAAGTCTCAGTTAGTATGTAGAGACTCAGTAAAAAATTCGAAATCCAAGACCAGATCCCTCAAGGGCTGTATCCTTCTGAAACTGGCCCTTCCTGCACCATTCTTTCTAATCAGACATGCCTGCACAACACTTACAGTCTTTTTATTCCTTCTGCTCTTTTCTGTGACCTTCTAAATTAGCTACACTTCATTTAGGTTTTCTCAGGAAAGGAATAATCACAATATAAAACTGCTAGACCACAAGGTAGGGGGTAAATAAATAGAAGTCACATTTAAATTCCAGATCTAAAGTCAAGTTAAGAGCTATAATTAAGGATTTTCTTAAACCTTAGGAAAATAAACAGAAATTTTCTGTCGAATTTAAAATGCTGTTATATAGTCATTGCTCCAGATTATTAGACACATCAACTTATTCATTTAAGTATTAACCCTTCAAATGGAGAAAAGCTATTAAAATCAGCAAGATAGGAAAGAGAAGATTTAAGTGACCCAACTTTGCACAAATTTCAAATTATCTCATGAAAAACAGAGAATAGACTACATAAGGACATTTCAGATATCTTATAAATGTGGGGAATTCAAGTATAATTAAAATCTATCCTAATTTTGGAAAGAAAAAAAACATGCCCTACAGGATGCTTTGAACATCTCCAAGTGGCTTTAGCTCATGCGCTTTCTCTAAGATATCCATATCCACATATATATATATATATATATGCTTCCCTGGTGGCTATAATAAAAATAGTATATTTATTCTCCAGTGATAATGTCCTTCCATTAAAGAGTGATTTAAATATACTGGTTATGATGCAGCAGTCAAAAGGAAATATTTCAAATATGGATACCAGCATAGACAGATTTAAAACCTGACTGTTGAGTGAAAATAGACTCAACAGTATTTTTTTCATGATACAAATACAACAGTGCTATTTGCATAAATTTTAAAGCACAGATCAAGAATAATAAATTGTACATGTTTCCACATGTTCCATAGAAAAGTAAAAAAAAATATAAATAGAAAAGATATATCACACTCATGAAAGTGTGTTGTCTTGGGGATAGAAAAAAGAAATAGATTTGTGTTGGCTATTAAGAGACTGATTTTATAAGCAATGTTCAATTCATTCTGTCTAAAATTTAAAGTACATAATACCAACATATGAGTGCTATTTCATTGGTCAAGTTGGCTCTGTTATGTTTAACTTCTGCCCTCCCCAAAACACACACTAACAGGTAAAGAGAAAGGCAGAATGTTTTAATGAGGATTTCAGACAAGATAAACATCTCCGCAGGACATAAAGATAAAAACAAAAATGGAGAGCAGGCTGAAGTGGTAGACCTGCTGGGCTTCTGATTCAAAATAATATAATAAAGTAGTTTTAAAATGTTTCTTTTAAGATGGGAGACTGATCCAGATATATTATGGAAAGCCATACAGTATGGATACATTTCTTCAATCTATGAAAAGATAATGGGAAAAGTACTTGGATTGAATTCCCCTGGAAGCTATGGATATGGACTTAGAGAAGGACAATATAGACAGAACCTCGAAAATACGAATTGAGCCAAGATATTCAACATCACTGTCATTGTAAAAAAAAAAAAAAAAAAGAGGCAAAGGTCATATGTGATATGTGCATGCTAAGTCACTTTAGTCATGCCCGAGTTTGAGCCACCACATGGATTGTAGCTTGCCAGGCTCCTCTGTCCATGGAACTCTCCAAGCATGAATACTAGAGTGGGTTGCCATGCCCTCTTCCTGGGGATCTTCACAACCCAGGGATCAAACCACTGTCTCCTGTATCTATCTCCTGCATTGAAGGTGGATTCTTTACATCTGAGCTACTGGGGAAACCCAAAGATCATACACTTGCAGTCGAACAGGGCTGCGTTTAAAACTCAATGTGACAAAGGAAACAAGGTGATGAACAGGCACTTGTTATAAGATTTGGACAGCCTCTGGAAAAGGAAATGGCAACCCACTCCAGTATTCTTGCCTGGAAAATCTCATGGAAGGAGCCTGGTAGGCTACAGTCCATGGGGTCACAAAGAGTCGGACACGACTGAGCGACTTCACTTCACTTCACTTTAGTGAATTGAAAGGGATTTCCCTGGTGGCTCAGACAGTAAAAAATCTTCCTGCAATGAAGGAGACCCAGGTTCCATCCCTGGGCTGGAAAGATCCCCTGGAGGAGGAAATGGCAACCTTTCTAGTATTCTTGCCTAGGAAATCCCATGGACAGAGGAGCCTGGTGAACTATATATAGTCCATGGGTTCACAATGAGTTGGACATGACTGAGAGACTAACATTTTCACTTTTACAGTGAATGGAAGGAGATTTCAAAGAAAATGGGAGTGTTTTGGAGTGGGTGTAGTCAGTGACTGGGGTCATACTGACTTTTACATGGGATGTTAGAGGAATGAAGCTAAGATGAGTCGCCTTTGGAAGAGAAGCAGTAGCCACTCAAGTTAGCTGGTGAGGAGGGATGTTTGGTCATCTATGTGATTGTACTGTGTATTGATTTCCATGCTTTTTTATATATAGTGGTATAATTTTTGTCGCCTTCCATCATGATCACAGATAACCCACATCTGATGTTGATATTCTGTGAAAAATATTGATTTTCAGCACGGGAACGTGACAACATATCTGAGGGGAACTAGGCCAAATGCCAGATGTCAGCTGTCAAGACTGCACTTTAATTTTCTCATCATCATGGGGTGGCACTGACCTCCTAAAGACCTGTCTCTATACAGGCACTATATTCGCATTGTGGCAGAGGCAACTGCAAAGTTGAATATTGGAGAGGATGCTCAAGGAATGCAGGGCTAAAATATATATAAATGTTTCTTAAAAATGTATGGGCAAACCCAATTACAAAATCAATGAAGAAATGCAATAATAAGGAAGACAAATTAATAATAACTTTAAAATAGTAAGATAAATATGTATATATATAGATAGATAGATAGAATCACTTTGCTGTATAGCAGAAATTAACCCAACAATGTGTATCAACTATACTTCAATAAAATATATTAAAAAAAAGAAATCCCAGGCCCTTTATTTTAATGAAGGACATCTTTAAAGGTCCATCTCAGCTCCAGAATTGCCCACAGGATGGGCTGTGACCACCATTATGCCAGCTTAAATTTTTACTCAACTTCAGTTCCTTTTACGCCTTCCTTACCTTAGATTCAGATATAATCCAGTGAAAAACTTCCTGTTTGCAAAATTTCTAGTTCAGGGAATCTTCTTAAAAAAAAAGTTTGAAATCTATAAATGGAAAGTTAGTACAATCTGAATGCAAATTTGTGTTTTTCTCAATTTTTTACACTACTACTGTTTGATAATTACCAAACAAAAATGTTTAGCTTTCTTTATAGCTAATATATAAACAGTAAATCTAAGGATAAGTTAGGTATTTTTCTCATTTTTATGCCATTTAATTCTGATTTTTTCAATGTTCTTTTTTCTTTGGAAAGTTCAAATAAAGCTAGAGATTTCCTCATTTTCACAATGAAATGCTGGATCACAAGAAATACAAATGCCTTTTTGTGGAAAAGATACTGAAAATAGATAAATTTTACAGCCATATTCTTTCATCATAGAATCCTTAAATAATATGAAAAATCATGCTGCAACTAAAAATCTCATCAAGCTTTCATAGTAAAAATGTAAATAAAAATATATTTGGCTAAGTTTATCATTTTGTTATCACAGAATATATCAAAATGTTAGCAGGGAAAAATCTTGTCATGTATATTTATTGACTTTTAAAATATATGAAACAAAAATTCACCTATAATTCCTTGCTTCCCTCTTACATGTTCATCCATGAATTTATAGCTTTATTGAGATCTAATTTGTATACTGTACAGTTCACCTATTTAAAGTGTACATTTGATTTTTTTAGTGTATCCCAAAGATATCTTCAACCATCACCGCAGTCAATACCAGAACATTTTTCACCTCAGAAAGAAACTCCTTTCCTTTTAGCTAACACTTCCCTATCATCTGTTCCTTCACTCTAGCTAAACTCAAATCTTATAATCTAAATATTAAACTACTTCTGTGGCTGTATTTATATTAATGGAAATATAATAATACATACAATCTGTGCTCTTTTTGGCAGATTTTTTTCACATAGTTTTCAGATCATCCATGGTGTAATTATTATTTTTATTGCTAAACTATATATGTATACATATACATATATACACACACATATATATGCATACACATATATTCATGTACATACACATTATTTTATACAATTGTTTCCTAAATCAGTAAAGAGAGGAGAAGAAAATTGCCTTCCTAGTGTCTATTAAAATTACATAATTAGTTTTATGAGTTCTCTACCTGATACTGTTTATAGGAGGATAAATTAAGCAGCTTTTCACTTCAGCAAACTTACATGAAGTTGAGAAAATGATTTATAAATGTATAGATAGTGTAACAGGGGTGAGTGATCATAGCTGGGGCAGAGTAGGGAGTGATTCTTTTAATCAAGGATGTTATAACAACCTCAAAATGTAGGTGACATGAACTGACATTTATGAGTAAGAGAGGTATTCCAGGTGCATCTGAAAAGACTTGTGAAAAGGCACGTCATATCTGTTAAACAGTATGAAATGGTGTTATGGCTATTTCTTAATTAGGAGAAGAGCAAGGTTTATTGACAATATGGTGAGAGTTCCTTGGACAGCAAGGCGATCAAACCAGTCAATCCTAAAGGAAATCAACCTTGAATATTCACTGAAAGGTCTGATGCTGAAGCTGAAGCTCTAATGCTTTGGCCACTTGATGCAAACAGCCCACTCACTGAAAAAGACCCAGATGTTAGAAAGATTGAAGGTGGGAGGAGAAGGGGGTGATAAAGGACGAGATGGTTGGGTGGCATCACTGACTCAATGGACATGAGTTTGAGCAAGCTCCAGGAGATGGTGAGGAACAGGGAAGCCTGGCATGCTCCAATCCATAGGATTGCAAAGAGTTGGATACAATTTAGTGACTAAACGACAATCATATCTTAGAGATCAGATTATATAATAGAAAACTACATGATATGGTTGTACACAATATGCTCAACATAATTTTTAACATGAAATATATTCATTTCTATTTGCTTTCAGTCCCACAAATGATAAAAGGATACAGCTGGAGTTTACATAGATATTGGAATATTACTATATTTGAGTGAATTTTTCAAAGTCCTCTATATCTTTACAGGCTTTTTCAATTAAAAATTAATAGAGACAAATTAAATATTCACCTTCTTATTTAAAGTTCTTGTTTCATTGTCATCTGAAAAGTGCAGAAAACAATATGAGTCTTAATATTTTATGCTTTCTTTAATGCTTGGTTGAGGAAATACAGTTTTCTTAAAACTAAAGATTGAAACATATTTCTTAAATTTTAACCAGTTGAAGGCTTTAGAGTAGTTAAAAGGTACAAGAAAGAAACATAGAAATGTAATTAATTTGGATACATTATAATGTATCACTGGGCTCACCCATTTTTTTCAGTGACAAGCTATTTATTCCAGGGGCTCAATTTAATTTCCAGTTAGTAGCATTTAAGGAAATTCTGATTTTCCACCAAAAAAGTCACATTGAAAATAACTGAGAGTAAGTAAATGAGTTCCCTCCCCCAAATTACTGTGTTTTTAAAATGATTTTTTAAATGTTGGTAAATTAATCATTTTAATTTATCATTTATTTTTTAGATATAATAAATTATTTAAAAGCTATAAAAGCTCATCCAGAAAATACCTGCAAAAAAATAAATTTAATGCAGAATTCTGATAATTAATTAAACCAAGGGTGACATTCTATATTTAACAATCTCCCCTTTAAGCAATTCCCCTCCAAGAAATTATATCTCTTCTTAGAAGAAGAGAGAACATGTACATACTCCTATCTTGTTTGTTGATGTTATATGGAATATAATGCTCATGGGTAATGCCAACAGAGCAGCAATGCTTTGAAAACTGATGTTATTAACAGTGACTATACTATACTATAGCTTATACTATACAATGTGAGCTTAAGAAAATCAGTCTCCTCAAAGAACAAGGAAAGTGATCAGATGAAAAAATTTGTTTTTGTTGTTCAGCCACTCAGTTGTGTCTGACTCTTTGTGACCCCATGGACTGCAGCATGCCAGGCTACCCTGTCCTTCAGCTATTTCCATGAGTTTGCTCAAATTCATGTCCACTGGGGAAAAAAAAAACAAAACACCTTAAAATTACTTTAATTTGATTATTAATGATTTGCCATCAAATAAGTGTTTCCATTTAAAATTAGTTTTATTATTGACCTTCATGAGAACACTATGATTTAGTTGTTTTTTTCAATTTATATGTCACAATATGACATCAAAAAGCTAGAAAATATAAAAATGAAATCACAGGTTAATGTCATAATCCAATAAGTAAACTGAATTCTCAAATGCAGAATTTTCAGGTCCATGGAATCCAGGGTTCCTCCACAATGTGCTGAGAACATAGAATGTGAGCAAGATACCAGATGTATATGGTATTGATGTCACAAACTGTGGGTATGAAGAGAAGAGAGCTGATGAAAAACAGAAGACCTCAATTGCGCTTTAATTATTCCTGAATGCACATCTTGGTTTCCAAATACCATACCTTGAGTTCCAGAAATCTTTCTCTCCTTGGTGCTTAGCCATTTCAGTCGTGTCTGACTCTTGTGACACCATGGACTGTAGTCCACCAGGCTCCTCTGTTATTCTCCAGGCAAGAATACTGAAGCAGGCTGCCATTTCCTTCTCCATTTCTCTCCTTACCAAATAATAAAATTAAGGGCAGTATGTTGTTTGACCACATAAGGTGTATGTCTTAATTTCACTTTGTTCATTTAGCTGCCCTAAAACATTAGGTCAAATGATGACTAATAATCTTTAATCTTTTATTGTTATAATAATATGATCACTAAATATTATACATACATAGAATATAGAATTATTTGAATTATTACATAGTCATTCATGCTGTTAATAATGGAAAGTGAAAGCATTAGTCATTCAGTTGTGTCTGACTCTTTGTGACCCTGTGGACTGTAGCCTGTCAGGCTCCTCTTTCTGTGGAATTCTCCAGGCAAGAATGCTGGAGTGGGTTGCCATTCCATTCTCCAGGAGATCTTCCTGACCCAGGGATTGAACCTGAGTCTCCTGCATTGCAGGCAGATTCTTTACTGTCTGAACCACCACAGAAGCCCCCAGGGAAGCTCAAGAATACTGAAGTGGGTAGTCTACCCTTCTCCAGTGCATCTTCCTGACTCAGGGATGGAACCAGGGTCTCCTGCATTACAAGTGGATTCTTTACCTGCTGAGCTACTAGGGAAGGTGCTATTAATAATTACTGATCCATGATTGCTACTTTGAACAACTGAATTATTTTGTCATCCATTTTTAGTAGTATGGGTTCAAAATCATTTAGGTGGTTTTTTACATCTTTTCTGCATCCACTATAACAGTCTTATATAAGAAAAACTATAATGTTCTATTTTCAAATGGATGAATTAAGTTTACTTTAAAAGGAATTATACAATATATTCCCTATATTCTCAGGTTTCAAAGACAACGTTCTTGGGTTTGTGTTTAATTAAAGAGCTTCCAGTTGTAGCTAAGAGGTCCTATGTGTCTGTAAGACATTTCTGATAGGTACAAAGGAGTGTATCTCAGAATGGACCTTCAATTTAGGATTATTACCCTCAGGATGTTTTTGATGGGTTTTCATATTGAATCCTTATCTGGACTATCAATACAGCTATTCATCTGTTATTTCTCTATATGAAAATTCCTAGATCGATACTATATTCCCCAAATTCGGTCTGAGCCTATTTCATTATTCCATAAGTTGTATTAATTCCCATTACTGTATTTCTATCCTTACCATGTATTAGAGACATTCATGAATTATCCAATGCAATAAGCTTAAAGACATAGTTCAGTGTGATCTTGAGCATTTCTATTCTTCTGTATCTATTAAAGAATTTTTACTGAAATAGCAAAAGGCCTGAAGTGTCTTTACATTTTCTTTGAGTTAAGCTTGGCAGCCTAGTGTGGCTACAGTGATAAACTTGTGCTTGAGCTCAACAGTCTTGGACAATAAAACTACTGAGTTAAACATTTGAGAGAGATGAAAATTCAAGCATAACTACTATTCATATTAAGTATTTTGGAAGACTTTGTTATTTTACTCTAACTAGATTGGTGTGGAGGTACATTCTCCCTTATTATAGTAGACAACTTCACAAAAATTAAAGTGTAAAGAACATGTCAACTCTTCTTGCTTTTAATGAAGGAAGATTATGAGATAAAGAATTCTTACATATAATGGAAGGGCAAAATACATCTTTGTTTAAATGTCTTTTCTTCATGAAGCCCCTAAACTCTAACTTTTTCCCATTACAAAGACTGCAAACTCTTGATTGAGCCCATTTTCCCAGTCATTCTTTATCTGAATTCTCCTGTATTGTATTAGTAAGGCTTTCCTGGTGGTTCAGATGGTAAGGAATCTGCCTCCAATGAGAGAGACCTGATTTTGATCCCTGAGTTTGGAAGAACCCTGGAGAAAGGAATGGCAACCCATGCCAGTATTCTTGCCTGGAGAATCCCCACGGACAGAGAAGCCTGATGGGCTACAGTCCGTGGGGGTCACAAAGAGTTACATTCTTCATCTGAATTCTCCTTATTGTATTAATAGTGAGGACCAGACAGTGCAAACCCTTCAAACACATGACCCTTACCAATACCAATCACTTCAATTCATAGGTCAGCATATTCACAATGAAGTATCCAACATGAGGAATTTTGACCAGAGAATACCGAAGCCAGATGACTTCAATCTACATTTTAGTTCTGTCACTTACTCCCCATCCTGAGGTCTTGGAACACCACTTAGTAACCGAGTACCTCACAGTTCCAGGTAAGAATACTGGAACCTTATTCACAGCCTCCACAGGATTAAATACAGAATTGTAAATTTAAAGCAGTGTGCAAGTATAAGTTAACATTATTGTTCAGTTCTCCATAAAAGCAGCTGAGAATAGCCAGGAAAAATGCATTATTTCTCTGTAAATTAATAACTTCTAAATTCAGATAGACCATTAGTGCTACTTTTCTTTTTTTTCTTTTTTTCATATTCATCTCCCGTTGACTCCATTGCACATGTTTTTTCCCACTGTCATTATGTATTGAGATTTGTTAATCAATTCATTTCAATAAACTATTATTTAGAGTTTCAGGCATTCTCTACTTCTTTCTGCATTGGCTCCAACTTAACTGAGGAAATAGAGGTCATCAAATGTGAAGGCTTTCATTGGGTCTGGATGGGAAAACATTTCTTTAACTTCAGTTACCTTTTTCACTATCCTTGTCCCCAGACTCTGTGGAAATGTTGACTCCTGCTCATTTCTGATACTATTGGGCACTTCACTATTTTAAATCATTAGTTGATATTTTCTGTATCTTCATTTTCATCTGTTTCATTGAGTGATTTTCTCAGATTTACAAACAAATTCAACTTATCCCTGTCCTAATAAAGGAATCTTCTGAACTTCATGGTCATTTAAGCCATTGCCATTTCACTTTTCTTTCCTTCATTAGAAACCTTTTCAGTATTTTATATTAAAAAAAATGAGAAACACTCTAACAAAGTGAAGAATTACAAGTACAGTCAAATGGACATTCTTTTCCTGAGCTGTTGGAAAGAAAGTTGTCAACATTATATCCCATAATTATTAATATAAAAGTGTGTATTTCCTACTAAAAGGACCTTTTGTTATATATTTGGTTGGCCAAAATGTTTCTTCAGATTTCCCATATGCTGTTATGGAAAATCCTGAATGAAATTTTTGACCAACACATAATTACAACACAGCCATATAAATCAGGAAACCATTATCAACACATTCAGTTCAGTTCAGTTCAGTTGCTCAGTCGTGTCCAACTCTTTGCGACCCCATGAATCGCAGCACGCCAGGCCTCCCTGTCCATCACAAACTCCTGAAGTTTACTCAGACTCATGTCCATCAAGTCGGTGATGCCATTCAGCCATCTCATTCTCTGTCGTCCCCTTCTCCTCCTTCCCCCAATCCCTCCCAGGATCAGAGTCTTTTCCAATGAGTCAACTCTTCACATGAGGTGGCCAAAGTACTGGAGTTTCAGCTTCAGCATCATTCCTTCCAATGGACACGCAGGACTGATCTCTTTTAGGATGGACTGGTTGGATCTCCTTGCAGTCCAAAGGACTCTCAAGAGTCTTCTCCAACACCACAGTTCAAAAGCATCAATTCTTCGGCACTCAGCTTTCTTCACAGTCCAACTCTTACATCCATACATGACCACTGGAAAAACCATAGCCTTGACTAGATGGACCTTTGTTGGCAAAGTAATGTCTCTGCTTTTGAATATACTATCTAGGTTGGTCATAACTTTCCTTCCAAGGAGTAAGTGTCTTTTAATTTCATGGCTGCAGTCACCATCTGCAGTGATTTTGGAGCCCCCCAAAATAAAGTCTGACACTGTTTCCACTGTTTCCCCATCTATTTCCCATGAAGTGATGGGACCAGATGTCATGATCTTAGTTTTTTGAATGTTGAGCTTTAAGCCAACCTTTTCACTCTTGCTAACATCTAATTCTTGTACTCCATTCATAGTTCACAAATTTTTGCAGGGTTATTTAGAGAAAAATGATACAGTACATTAACTCTGTTATCTTGTGTTATATTTACTTGTTTATGTCTCTTTAATCTCATTCAGTCTTGAGCAAGTCCAGAGCCTTTTCTTGACTTTTATTTCCTTGACCCTTTTAAAGATTATAGAACAGTTATTTTGGTGAATGCCTATCAACCTGAATGGGATGAACTTGAATTTTGACTAATTTGAGTATTTTCTTATGATGAGGATCAGGTTATGTCTCTTTGGCAGGAGTATCATCACTGATTTTATGTTCTCCTTGCTTCATCTTATAAAGTAGGACATGGCTTTTTTTTTTTTTTTTCCCCAAACTGTTGATGTTAGTGTTGAGCATTTGATCAATCTTGTGTCTGCCAGGCATCTCCACTGTAAAGTTATATATTTTCTTTTTAAAATTTGTAAGTAATTAAAAAAAATGAATATTTATATATTTTCTAACCATCAAACTTTCACTTAATTCATTTTATTTATCTAAGTATAGATTTTTGGATGACTGTATTGTTCCATGGAATATAATTTATTCATAGTATTAATTATTTTTAAGCTTTACTTACCCAAGAGTTGGCCAGTGACAGCTCTTGAGCTGGTTCATGTGTCCTTAAAACCGAACAGTATGGAGGTTCCTAAAAAAAGGAAGGCCACAGTTTCTATAGCAAGTTATGACACATTTCATAATTTAAGTGTTTTAACAATGAAATAGGTAATCATGTACATACATTATCGTCAAATACCATATAAAAGCATTTTGCAATTTACATCAAATTAAACATATTTATACAGAAAAATCAAGAACCCCAAATCCATTTAAATAATAAGTGAATCAAGTACATACAATTTTAACCTAGATTTACAGAATAATGTTGAAAGAGGAGCTTGAGGAAAGGTTTAAGATTAATTTAAAAAATATAACTTAACTTGTTGTTTAGTCACTAAGTTGTTTCCGACTTTTTGTGACCGAGTGAAATACAGCCCAGCAGGCTTCTCTCTCCATGGGCTTCTCCAGGCAAGAATACTGGAGTAGGTAGCCATTCCTTTCTCCAAGAAATCTTCCTGACCCGAAAAGATTGAAATGTCTCCTGAAATGGCAGGCAGATTCTTTATCACTGAGTCACCAGGGAAGCCCCATAACTTAACTTACTTGTTTTCATATATGATATGTATAATTATAAATTAAGTTTCTTAAATTTTAAAGACTGTCTTCTTCAATTTCCATCATGTTTTCTCTAGAAGATAGTACTTGACAATTTCTATATTTATTTATTTATTATTATTATTATTATTTTTTACTTTACAATATTGTATTGGTTTTGCCATACATTGACATGAATCCACCATAGGTGTACATGAGTTCCCAACCCTGAACCCCCCTCCCACCACCCTCCCCATATCATCTTTCTGGGTCATCACAGTGCACCAGCCCCAAGCATCCTGTATCCTGTATCGAACCTAGACTAGTGATTCGTTTCTCACATGATAGTATACATGTTTCAATGCCATTCTCCCAAATCATCCCACCCTCTCCCTCTCCCACAGAGTCCAAAAGTCTGTTCTTTACATCTGTGTCTCTTTTGCTATCTGGCATACAGGGGTAGTTCAGCCACTATGGAGAACAGTGTGGAGATTCCTTAAAAAACTGGAAATAGAACTGCCTTATGACCCAGCAGACCCACTGCTGGGCATACACACAGAGGAAACCAGAATTGAAAGAGACACATGTACCCCAATGTTCATCACAGCACTGTTTATAATAGCCAGGACATGGAAGCAACCAAGATGTCTATCAGCAGACAAATGGATAAGAAAGCTGTGGTAAATATACACAATGGAGTATTACTCAGCCATTAAAAAGAATACATTTGAATCAGTTCTAATGAGGTGGATGAAACTGGAGCCGATTGTATAAAGTGAAGTAAGCCAGAAAGAAAAACACCAATACAGTATGCTAACACATATATATGGAATTTAGAAAGATGGCAATGATAACTCTTTATTTCTAAGTATTAAACTCTCCTAGAAAACACTAAATTCTAGTCAAAATGAAGTCACTTGGACCAGATTGACTCTCCTTGCTAAAACAGATAAAATATATCTAACAATGGAATAAAGATAATAGATATCAGAAAATGAAGAGCATTGATCCCTAGGAGATGAGAAACAAATGAGCTAAGTCCTAAGATTGTCTCAGTTTACCACATTGAGAGAATTTCCTAACTGCTGTGTTGAATTTGGAGCCCAGGTTGATTCTACTAGTTCCTGAGGTGAAAATTATGGAGTTAAGTCTTTGTAAAAGACAAGGCAGCTCGTTTGCAGGATAGTGTGGCCAACATAAGAGAAATGCTCAAAAAGAGTCCTCCTCAAAGTTTCAGCTGAGCACTGCTTAATTCATGTTGATGAAAAAACTGCTCTTGCCTGCGGAAACAGCCATCTGTTTTTATAGATAATGCAGTACTTGGAGTTGACACAGAGCCTGAAATAGTGCCAGTTCTCACCTATGAAGGAGTGGAAAGCTCACCCACCGCTGGAGGGCATACAAAGTGGCACTACCACTCTCGTAAAGATTTTAGTATACGCTAAGCAAACACTTATCTTCTAAGCCAAACATTCTACCCCTAGACCCAAGAGAAATCAAATCCTAGGTCTTTACAAAGACAATCATACATAAGAGCTGTATTTGTATTAACCATAATCTGGAAAAAAGGTAAATAGATAATCAAGTTTTGGTATAACAATTAAATGTGATTCTATTAAGCTGAATATTTAATATGTGCAACAACATGAATAAATCCCCAAATAATAATTATCCTGTGTAAGAGTATCCAGACAGAGAACACTCAACATGCAGCTCCATTTACTAAAAATTGTAGAAGCTGTAAGATAACCTATTGTGACAGATGAGTAGTTCCGAGGAGACCAGAGAAGAGGTGTTGTGGGGAGAGATTATACCAAAGAAAGGACACTTTCTTGGGTATTCCATCTGTTGATTATCTTGATCGTGATGACATTTCACAGGTGTGTAAGTATGTCAAAATGTATCAAATTACATACGTTAAATATGTGTGGCTTTTTGCCTTTTGAATTATACTTTGTTAAAGCCACTTTTCAAGTGCACAGAAGCAATTTAAACATTCCCTTGGTGTAGCACCACCATCAATACATTTTCAATTAGATAAGTTTAAAATAAAGAAGCAAGCTCATTGGTCATATTGAAATCTTTAAAAGTTGGGACACTGTTAATTCAAATGATGTAAATAGAATGGCTCTCCACTCCAGTATTCTTGCCTGGAAAATTCCATGGACAGAGGAGCCTGGCGGGCTCCAGTCTATAGCGTAGCAAAGAATCGGACACAACTGAGCTACTGAAACTTCCAAATAGATATTTAATATAAAGGGTGATGGGCTTCCCTGGTGGTTCAGATGGTAAAGAATCTGCCTGCAATGAGGAGCATGGGTTTAATCCCTGGGTTGGGAATATCCCCTGGAGAAGGTAATGGCAACCCACTCCAGTATTCTTGCCTGGAAAACCCTGTGGACAGAGGAGCCTGGTGGGCTACAGTCCATGGGGTTGCAAAGAGTTGGACATGACTGAGGAACTAACACACACACAAACACCCACAAAAAGGGTGCTATTTCACTTTGTTTAGTTATAATTTCAGAATGCCAGAAGTTTAAATTTAGCTAATTTCTGGTATGCATACGATTCATAGGTTTGCAAGATTTTTCTTTTTCCTTTTGTTATATTAGTTATGACTGTATCCATGAAATGCAAATTTGTGTCTGCTGATAAAAAATAAACTATTTTTTTGTGTCTTTTAATTTGTATTTTCCTGATAATTCATTTCTACTAGCCAATAACCTTTCACACAGGTCGGAGAGGGAACTGAATTTGACTCCACTTTATCAGCATTCCAAGGCTGGTGAGGTTTGCTTCTAAGGTCTCCCCTTTCAGTATCACTCAATTTTGACTTTCTTTTTTTTGCATACCAACCCCATGAACAGTATGAAAAGGCAAAATGATAGGATATTGAAAGAGGAACTCCCCAGGTCGGTAAGTGCCCAATATGCTACTGGAGATCAGTGGAGAAATAACTCCAGAAAGAATGAAGGGATGGAGCCAAAACAAAAACAATATCCAGTTGTGGATGTGATTGGTGATAGAAGCAAGGTCCGATGCTATAAGCAGCAATATTGCATAGGAACCTGGAATGTTAGCTCTATGAATCAAGGCAAACTGGAAGTAGTCAAACAGGAGATGGCAAGAGTGAACATCAACATTCTAGGAATCAGTGAACTAAAATGGACTGGAATGGGTGAATTCAACACAGATGATCATTATTTCTACTACTGTGGGCAGGAATCCCTTAGAAGAAATACAGTAGCCATCATGGTCAACAAAAGAGTCCGAAATGCAGTACTTGGATGTAATCTCAAAAACGACAGAATGATCTCTGTTCATTTCCAAGGCAAACCATTCTATATCACGGTAATCCAAGTCTATGTCCCAACCAGTAATGCTGAAGAAGCTGAAGTTGAATGGTTCTATGAAGACCTACAAGACCTTTTAGAACTAACACCCCAAAAAGATGTCCTTTTCATTATAGGGGACTAGAATGCAAAAGTAGGAAGTCAAGGAATGCCTGGGGTAACAGGCAAATTTGGCCTTGGAATACAGAATGAAGCAGGGCAAAGTCTAATAGAGTTTTGCCAAAAGAACTCACTGGTCATAGCAGACACCCTCTTCCAACAACACAAGAGAAGACTCTACACATGGACATCACCAGATGGTCAACAACGAAATCAGACTGATTATATTCTTTGCAGCCAAAGATGGAGAAGCTCTATACAGTCAACAAAAACAAGACCAGGAGCTGACTGTGGCTCAGATCATGAACTCCTTATTACCAAATTCAGACTCAAATTGAAGAAAGTAGGGAAAACCGCTAGACCATTCAGGTATGACCTCAATCAAATCCCTTATTGTTATACAGTGAAAGTGAGAAATAGATTTAAGGGCCTAGATCTGATAGATAGAGTGCCTGATGAACTATGGAATGAGGTTTGTGACATTGTACAGGAGATAGGGATCAAGACCATCCCCATGGAAAAGAAATGCAAAAAGCAAAATGACTGTCTGGGGAGGCCTTACACTGGGAAGCTGTGAAAAGAAGAGAGGTGAAAAGCAAAGGAGAAAAGGAAAGATATAAGCATCTGAATGCAGAGTTCCAAAGAATAGCAAGGAGAGATAAGAAAGCCTTCCTCAGAGATCAATGCAAAGAAATAGAGGAAAACAACAGAATGGGAAAGACTAGAGATCCCTTCAAGAAAATGAGAGATACCAAGGGAACATTTCATGCAAAGATGGGCTCGATAAAGACAGAAATGGTCTGGACCTAACAGAACCAGAAGATATTTAGAAGAGGTGGCAAAAATACACAGAAGAACTGGAAAAAAAAAAAAAAAAAGATCTTCACAACCAAGATAATCACGATGGTGTGATCACTCACCTAGAGCCAGACATCCTGGAATGTGAAGTCAAGTGGGCCTTAGAAAGCATCACTACGAACAAAGCTAGTGGAGGTGATGGAATTCCAGTAGAGCTATTTCAAATCCTGAAAGATGGTGATGTGAAAGTGTTGCACTCAATATGCCAGCAAATTTGGAAAACTCAGCAGTGGCCACAATACTGGAAAAGGTCAGTTTTCATTCCAATCCCAAAGCAAGGCAATGCCAAAGAATGCGCAAACTACCACACAATTGCACTCATCTCACATGCTGGTCAAGTAGTGCTCAAAATTCTCCAAGCCAGGCTTCAGCAATACGTGAAACATGAACTTCCTGGTGTTCAAGCTGGTTTTAGAAAAGGCAGAGGAACCAGAGATCAAATTGCCAACATCCACTGGATCATTGAAAAAGCAAGAGAGTTCCAGAAAAACATCTGTTTCTGCTTTATTGACTATGCCAAAGCCTTTGACTGTGTGATCACAATAAACTGTGGAAAATTCTGAAAGAGATGGGAATACCAGACCACCTGACCAGCCTCTTGAGAATCCTATATGCAGGTCAGGAAGCAACAGTTAGAACTGGACATGGAACAACAGACTGGTTTCAAATAGGAAAAGGAGTATGTCAAGGCTGTATATTGTCACTCTGCTTGTTTAACTTCTGTGCAGAGTACATCATGAGAAACGCTGGGCTGGAAGAAGCACAAGCTGGAATCAAGATTGCCGGGAGAAATCTCAATAACCTCAGGTATGCAGATGACACCTCCCTTATGGCAGAAAGTGTAGAGGAACTAAAAAGCCTCTTAATGAAGGTGAAAGAGGAGAGTGAAAAAGTTGGCTTAAAGCTCAACATTCAGAAAATGAAGATCATGGCATCCAGTCCCATCACTTCATGGGAAATAGATGGGGAAACAGTGGAAACAGTGGCTGACTTTATTTTGGGGGGCTCCAAAATCACTGCAGATGGTGATTGCAGCCATGAAATTAAAAGACACTTACTCCTTGGAAGGGAAGTTATGACCAACCTAGAAAGCATATTAAAAAGCAGAGACATTACTTTGCCAACAAAGGTTCATCTAGTCAAGGCTATGGTTTTTCCAGTGGTTATGTATGGATGTTAGAGTTGGCTGTGAAGAAAGCTGAGCACCGAAGAATTGATGCTTTTGAACTGTTATGTTGAAGAAGATTCTTGAGAGTCCCTTGGACTGCAAGGAGATCCAACCAGTCCATCCTAAAGGAGATCAGTCCCGAATGTTCATTGGAAGGACTGATGCTAAAGCTGCAACTCCAATACTTTGGCCACCTCATGTGAACAGTTGACTCACTGGAAAAGACCCTGATGCTGGGAGGGACTGGGGGCAAGAGAAGGGGACGACAGAGGATGAGATGGCTGGATGGCATCATCGAATCTATGGACATGAGCTTGAGTGAACTCTGGGAGTTGGTGATGGACAGGGAGGCCTGGCGTGTTGTGATTCATGAGGTCGCAAAGAGTCGGACACGACTGAGAGACTCAACTGAACTGAAGCATTCTTTTCCCTCATCTCCTCCTCGTCTTCCTCTTTTCCTTCCATCCTTCCTTCATTGACTACACGTAAAAAAAAATTTAAGTATTATTTTAATAGCCTATTAGCCATTCTGTATGCTTTCACTAACCTGTTCTTCATTGTTGATAATGTGGGTATTTTCTAATGGTTAATATATTATTATTTTCCTTATTAAATATGAGGAACTTTTGACATAAATTCTGACTTCTCCAGGAGTGTGTCACCTTGTTACTTAACATATGCTTAAAAAGAGTCAAAATAATTAAACAAAGAACATTTTAAAACAAGACAACTTTTTCTCTTAAAATAATATTTTAAAATAATGCTACCATTCCTTGGAGAAGGAAATGACAACCCACTTCAGTATTCTTGCCTGGAAAATCCCATGGACAGAGGAGCCTGGCAGGCTACAATCCATCAGGTTGCAAGAGTTGGACACAACTTAGCAACTAAACTAACACCACTGTTACTCAGCAAAGTCACAGCAAGCCAGTGATCACAGGGGCTCATTTAATTTGGACATATTTCATTTGTCAATTCACACATGGTTTATCTCCTCAAATGTGATTTTTTAAAATAAACATATTTTTTGTGCTAATGTTTAAGTCAAATTAAGAATATGTAGCAAAAGTTGACTTAAAGAGCACTCATCTTAACAATTACAAATTGTGATAGTTAATTAATTTCATGTATTTAGCTAAATCATTAAATCATTGTGGCTTGGTAAAGAATTAATCTAAAATCAGTAAGTGGAGTCATCATGTAGAAATACCAAGGTTTTATTGTAAGTACAAAAGAAGATCTCTCATCTAAGCAGTATGCATAGAATACATTTAAAAGTGCATTTAAAAATCAATATTACATTTTATGTTTAATACAGGTCAGTGACAGCATATCTCAGTGGAACCAAAGGACACTTTCCGTGAAGGTAGCACAGAAATTCGCTATTTCTTAATGCACATTACAGTTCACTGAACCTCTCTATTATCTAATTCTGATGACAAGCAGTTTCATAGACAGTGAGATTCTCAAGATTGAATAGGATGACAACCAAACTTCTGGTTGCTATCCAAGTTTTCCTTTAACAAGTGGTATCTTCCATCTTAGAGCCTTATACTACTCAACAAAATACTTTTTCATGTTAGCAAGAAACATTTTATATGTATAACAAAGCTTTAATTTTGTTTCATAAAGGAATATTGCTCATTCAACTCTATTCCCATTTTAATGCAGTTATGTGCTTTTCATTTTATACATACTTACTTATTGTTTTTATTTCACATGTTTTTTTCTCCCTACCAATCCAATGCATAAAAGTCATGATGACTCAAAATGACTGGATATTTTCCAAAGTCCATTTCTCTTCTGACCTAAAACCATGATAGTAAGTAGTTAAAGAATATAGTCTTAAAAAAAGAAATCTAATGCATGCTTTCAGTTGGTATCTTGGGATCCGTTGGCCCACTGTGATACAGTGTTAGCCCCATATCATTATTTTAAGCTCAGTCATAAGATGTCAGAGATTTTAGATTACAAATAGTGTAATTATATTTTTGTGTTACTCTTTGCAACCTGTGAAATAAAAGAAAGTCTTAAACTTGTAGCCGTTTAATAAATCATCCCATGTTTTGGATGTATTTGTTTAAATTGAATGTTTTCAGATGCCCTGTACTCTAGTAAAGAGTCTTAAAATTCTCTGTACATGAACTCTTTAGACTGTCCAGTGAGAACTATGAGCCACTTTTCAAAATAATTCTTAAATACCTTAATAAAAGCTAGGTAAATGGTGTTAGTTACTAAGTCATGTCTGACTTTAGTGACCCCATGGACTATGGCCCTCCAGGCTCATCTGTTCATGGGATTTCCCAGGCAAGAATACTGGAGCGAGTTGCCATTTCCTTCTCCAGGTATCTTCACAACCCAGGGATCAAACCTGGGTCTTTGGCATTGCAGGCAGGCATTGATTGAACCACCAGAGAAGCCCAAATAAAAGCTATAAGTTTGCAAAAGAATCATATAAAACTGACTTATCAAGTTAAAAAAACAAAAAGTAGAATTATAGGTATACAAGTTAATGTGATAAAATAAGATATAGAAATACATTTAATAACATAATTTTGAAGCAGTGATGAGTGGAAATAATAATTTGAGATATCTACGAAAGTTGATATTAATATTTCTTTGACTACTATTGCTGACAAATATAATGCTACTTTTGTTTATTGCCTATCTTTGAAAGAAACAATATATTTTTGTTAGAGGTTAGGTAAAATGAAACTTTAATTCTTCCTTTTTAAGTGCATAAGTTCCAAACTCTTACCCATAGATAACTGTAATCTATGGATCCTTGTTCTAGTATTTTAGTTTCCCCATTAGAAACTTCACAATAACAATGAGATTTTCTGTTAAACTGTGAGTTGTGCATTTTTATTTCTTGTGCATTGTCCGTATCCTGTCAAGTTTTTTCAAATAGCGTATGCTTTTCAGTTCCATAACTCAAAGTTGAAATGAGCATTTGTCATTTGTTAGCTGCCTAAAATTGGGTAAGTCATTTGCTTTCCAAGTGTGCTTCTCCACACACTTATAAAAGCTTTGTGCGAATCAGAAATAAGTACTGTGAAAACCTAGTACTTCATCTGACAAAAATAAGTAGTTAAGTAGTAGCTTTGAAAAAAGGTTCAGTACGCATCAGAACTTATTCATGTGCTGTGTTAGTCCATACCAGTAGAGAGCTTACAAATTTACTTCTGAATGTACAGAAACTAGAGAATAAAAGAGAACACTGAAGGGTTAAAGGGAAGGAGAAGAGAATTTGGCAAAAGAATTTGGGGATGTTTCTATAAATCAGTCCCCAGAAAAGGTGAATCTGATTGCAATCAGAAGACTGAATCACAATGACAGTCATAAGGCCTTCTTGCTCTTGGTGTGGAAGGAAGCATGAGATGTGAGGTGATGCTTACACATGGTCCATGTTCTTCTAGGTCTTACTGACTTGCAGTCATTCGGTCTGAATTTATTATACATACCTGGTGTTCACGGATATTTGGAGAAACATCTTAGCATGTAGCCAGATTTCCATCAATGACAGACAAACAATAATATTGCTAATATTTATTAAGAAGATGATAGTTAATGCTTATATAACACTTATATGGCACTCTGTTTTGAAGTTTATAATACCTATAATCCTCATAGCAAAAATGAGTCAAGCACCCTTAGCATCCTAATTTTAGATAAGAGAACTGAGGCACAATGAGACTAAGCAGGGCTTCCCTGGTGGGTCAGATGGTAAAAAATCTGGCTACAATGTAGGAGGCCTGGGCTCAGTCCCTGGGTCTGGAAGATCCCCTGGAGGAGGGAATGGCTACCCACTCCAGTATACTTGCCTGGAGAATTCCATGGTCAGAGGAGCCTGGTGGGCTACAGTCCAGTTCAATTCACTTGCTCAGTCATGTCTGACTCTTTGCTACCCCATGGACTGCAGCAAGCCAGGCTTCCCTCCCCATCGCCAACTCCTGGAGTTCACTCAAACTCATGTCCATTGAGTCGTTGATGCCATCCAGCCATCTCATCCTCTGTTGTCCCCTTCTCCTCCTGCCTTCACTCTTTCCCAGCATCAGGGTCTTTTCCAATGAGTCAGTTCTTCACATCAAGTGGCCAAAGTATTGGAGTTGCAGCTTCAGCATCAGTCCTTCCAATGAATATTCAGGACTGATTTCCTTTAGGATGGACTGATTGGATCTTGCAGTCCGTGGGCTACAGTCCATGTGGTCACAAAGAGTTGGACAAAACTGAGTAAGTAACTTGCCTAAACTCATTCTCTATCAAAGTATGAAAAGTACTCAAGACATTCAACTCAGAAGCACTTGGTGACTATCAGAGGGAGGAATACAGAATAATTTATGTATAAATCTTATTTATAAAACTTTTGTGTACTATCCCATAACATCTTCTGAAATGCTGCTTTTCCATTGCTGCTAAAAACACAAAACAATACAAAATATGGAGTCTAGCCTTACTTTGTCCACATTTTACTAGGCTTAGTACATAGTTAAGTAAATATAGCTAAAAGTATAAACTGGAATTTTCTAATAGATAATATGAAAAATAACATTTAAAATTACATAAAGCTTACTAACTTCTTTTTAAATATGATTTTATTCAAGTATTGATATTCAAAGCACATTAAAAATCAAGCAAAGCATGAAAACTTGTGAACATATGGAGCATTTGTCAACAGTGACAAGATAGATGATAAGAATAATTCAAGACCTATTCTGAAGTTTTAACACTTACTCTTCATTCATTTTGTAAAGCATTACAATTAACATAAATAAAATCTAAAGACAGCATTCTATAATTAAACACTCAGTGGATTAAAAAATGAGGAAGTTGATATCATTTGCATTTGTCTCCCAGAACACCTGCATTTATTTCTAGGATATTCTAGTAAAGAGAAACACAGCTGCTAATGTTATGACTAATGAAAAATGTAAAGTTGCAAAGGGCTAGCTACATTATGTATATTTCTATTACCTTAAATAGTTTTCTTTGGGTCCAGAATTTATATTATTAATACATATTATTTTGATTAAAAATTCATTTTGAGGCAATAATATGATGTTGGTTGATGTATTAGTCAGTTTGGGCTCCCATAAGAAAGTAGCATCGGAGAAGGCGATGGCACCCCATTCTACTACTCTTGCTTGGAAAATCCCATGGATGGAGGAGCCTGGTGGGCTGCAGTCCATGGGGTCACAAAGAGTCAGATATGACTGAAGCAACTCAGCAGTAGCAGCAGCAAGAAAGTACCATAGACTGAGTGGCTTCAACAAAAGACATTCATTTCTCAGTTATCTGGAGTCTGGAAATTCCAAGATGGTGTCCAAAGACTCAGCTCATGGTAGGGACTCTCTTCCTGGCTGGCAGATGAAAAGCAACTTTGCTGCTTGTTTAGCTCTAATTAATCTCACTCACATTTAAAAACAAAACAAAACACTGTTTCTTTTCTTCACAATTTTGTTAGCTAAGTTTTGCATTTAACATACATACATTTAAACAGCATTTCATGGGTTTCATGGGTTTTAAGTAGGGTAAGTAATCAGGGTATCTACATCCATGCATTTTAAAAATTTTATCTATTTATTTATTCAGTTTTGGTTGCACTGGTCTTCATTGCTGCATGTGGGCTTTCTCTGGTTGCAGCGAGCAGGCGCTACTCATTGTTGTGGTGTGTGGGCTTCTCACTGCTGTGGGTGGCTTCTCTTGCTGTGGAGGACAGGCTCTAGGCATGCAGGCTTCAGTAGTTTGAGCACACAGGCTCAGTAGTCACTGCTTGGGGGCTGTAGAGTGTGGACTCAGTAGATGTGGTACACAGGCTTAGTTGCTCTGCTACATGTAGAATCTTCCCAGACCAGGGATCAAATCCTTGTCACCAGGGAAGTCCTATATCCACACATTTTGAATAATACAAAATTCAGTGTGCTAATAAGTGCTTTAGGTATTATTTAAACTTCTGGCTAATTACTTCATTACTCATTTCAATCTGAATTATGTGAATAACAAATGTAGTACTTAATATATAGACATAAGCACATGTACACATCTCTACTTGTTTTTGATAAAAGTGAATCTTCAACAATAACACTTGTATTCAGAAATAAACTAAATTGAATCCTGTATTTTGTTGGTATCATTCTTTGCCAAAAAGTACTAAGATGAAAACAAGCCAGTAGAGCAATATAATAATGAATATATTCAATGAATTATTGAAAATGACTCCAAGAAAGCCAGAAAGGACAATGACATGATAATACAATTTGCTGCCATGACTTCTAATCAGATATCACCAAACATTACAAAAAGACAATGGCTTCCTCAAAAATGGGAGATATTCATAAGAACGAAAGGAAACCTTAAGAAATCATTTTGTATGCTGTCTTACCTTTAGTCCTTAAAAGTCCAAAGCATAACAAAGGTTTGAGACACAACCAAGAGCTTGGTAAGGGTTGAATGGTAAGGTTCATCTCCTACTGACACCACTCCACCAAAACTCGGAGAGACAGCTGTTTTATCTAATGTATAGAAACCAACAATGCACTAAACAAAAGAACAAGATAAACACCACATAACATATTTTAAGCAATGACAAAAAGACATAGGTACCACTCACTAAAAAAATCTTTTCTAATTTTAATTACTGATCATCGACTCAACCAGTGGATTCCCAGGTGGCTCAGTGGTAAAGAATCTGCCTGCTAATGCAGGAAACATAGGAAACACAGGTTCAGTTCCTGGGTCAGGAAGATCCTCGGTAGGAGGAAATGATGACCCATTCCAATATTCTAGCCTGGAAAATCCCACGGACAGAGGAGCGCTGGGGTCCATGGGGTCACAAAGAGTGCGATGTGACTGAACATACATGCAATCAGGCATTCAACAAATATTTACTGAATATTTTCACCTTATTTAGAAATATGCTACTGTTTGTTACCATTAAAAATTGGCAAAATTCTGAGATGTTGATGAAATATATAGCCAAAATGTGCTAATTAGTACATAATTAGATTTACATATTATTAAAAGTAATAAACGTGTCAATCCTAATGTATAACTGCATCAATATCACGAAGGAGGTTTAAGAAGAAAACTTAAAAATACTATGTATGTAAGAGTAAGAAAAATAATTTTATTTCACATAGGTAGGTATGTTTAATTTTTTATTCATTACACTAAAAAATACATTAAAAGATTCAGTTCAGTTCAGTTTAGTTCAATCGTTCAGTCATGTCTGACTCTTTGCAACCCCATGGACTGCAGCAAGCCAGTATTCCCTGTCCATCACAAACTCCCAAAGGTTGCTCAAACTAATGTCCATTGAGTTGGTGATGCCATCCAACCATCTCATCCTCTGTTGTCCCCTTCTCCTCCTGCCTTTACTCTTTCCCAGCATCAGGGTCTTTTCCAATGAGTCAGTTCTTTGCATCAGGTGGCCAAAGTATTGAGGTTTCAGCTTCAGTGTCAGTCCTCCCACTGATTACAAATTTGTCTTTAAATGTAAAGGCTGAAAGTAGCCTATTCATCATAGGGGCTACAATTCTTGAGGTTATCAGATTTTAAGATTGCACAAATTTATGTTAAATATGATTTAATATCCAGATATTCTAACAAAATATTCTAACAAAATATATTTATCACTTTGAAAGACTCTTTAATTTGGACTAGTATACTCCTGAAAATAAACTTACTGATTACAAGAAAAGCAAATGAAGTGACAGTGTGTTTTATGGAGTTATAGTTAAAAAGATGAAAGCTGTGGTACATATACACAATGGAGTATTACTCAGCCATTAAAAAGAAAACATTTGAATCAGTTCTAATGAGATGGATGAAAATGGAGCCGATTATACAAAGTAAAGTAAGCCAGAAAGAAAAACACCAATACAGTATACTAACACATATATATGGAATTTAGAAAGATGGTAATGATGACCCTGTATGCAAGACAGCAAAAGAGACACAGATGTGTAGAGCGGACTTTTGGACTCTGAGGGAGAGGGAGAGGGTGGGATGATTTGGGAGAATGGCATTGAAACATGTATACTATCATGTAAGAAACGAATCGCCAGTCTATGTTTGATGCAGGATACAGGATGCTTGGGGTTGGTGCACGGGGAAGATCCAGAGAGATGATATGGGGAGGGAGGTGGGAGGGGGTTCATGATTGGGAACTCATGTACACCCATGGTGGATTCATGTCAATGCAAAACCAATACAGTATTGTAAAGTAAAATAAATAAAAACAAAATAAAATAAAAAGATGAAATTCCCTCTTTTAAATGAACCATGTGAAAGTGAAAGTCACTCAGTCCTGACTGACTTTTTGTGGCCCCATGGACTGTATAGTCCATGGAATTCTCCAGGCCAGAATACTGGAGTGGGCAGCTTTTACCTTCTCAAGGGGATCTTCCCAACCCAGGGATTGAACCTAGATCACCCGCATTGCAGGTGAGTTCTTCACCAGCTGAGGCATACAAGGGAAGTCCAAAAATAGTGGAGTGAGTAGCCTGTCCCTTCTCTATGCGATCTTCCCGAACAGGAATTGAACTGAGGTCTCCTGCATTGCAGGCAGATTTTTTACCAACTGAGATATCAGGGGAGCCCTAAATTAGCCATAATAGTAATTAAAAAACCTACATAACATATTCAGGTTTCTAATAACTTTCAGTAATGGATGATTGAGATAGTCAAAGTGATGACAATTTATAGTTGTTGATTATGATTATTTTATGACATTGTATTTACATATAACTAAACTAAGATTAAATAATTACTCAAGTGATTTAAATAATGGATTATATTAGACTAAATAAATTAGATGAAATAATTTGGTAGTGGATTATCTGAATTGGAGATGTATTTAAATTTCAACTGCTATTTAAGAGATACATGACTATTTAATACCAAAATAAGGTAAACAATGTCTGTGAGCCCGACAAAGCAGAGGAAAAGGAATACTAACCTTTTTCAAAGTCTGATTTAAAAATTCTAGAAAGCACCTTTGCTATTTAAGAGATTTAGCATTATTATTTGGTATAATATTATTCATATAAGATAAACACTTTTAAAATGATATTAGTTCCTTTGAATGTACAGAGTTTTATTAAACCGAGGTTATTTTTATTTTTTCTGTGAGAAGTATCTGTACTTTTATTTTCAAAAATGTATTACAGGCTGCTAAAAACATAGGTCAACTGAATTAATTGTCTTAATTTGTGCTCCCTTCACCAAACGAAACTAAAAAAAGTCTAATCCTTGTGTTAAAAGTATTTTAAGCTAGAACTTTGTATGCATCTGTGTGATTTCCACTTCAAGTCCTTCTTGACAGATTCTGCATTAACAGACTAACCTAATAATAACCCTGGACCAATGTGCCTTTGAAATTAATCACAGGAGTGCTGAATTCCAATGACTTAAACGGGCATGGCATAATGGCTCTTGAATAGTGGCTCCAAAATGAAACAGGAGCTTTATGTTTGAAATTTACATGGCATGAGAAAGCTCTCTTCCTTCAAAATCATTTTATGATGTAAACGTCCATTGAATTAATACTATTTGATAAGTTTCCTTTACATTCAATCTGCTTACTTACACATATGTGTACTTTGTTTATTTAGAAGGATAATTTCAGAACCAATAACATTGTGGTTCAATACCAGTTTTCTTAATAAAAACTTAATGTATCATATTACATTCCTAGCACACTCTAATTAAATTCCTTTTCATTTCAGTCAGTCTCAGAGGGTTAGAGAAGCTAGAGAATATTTAACAAAATTCAACAAAGCAACTACCTGAAGTTGATACATTAACCTTGGCACTGAGAGTTATGTATTCAATCCACGTATGCCAGAAACACCATTATACAATGACCTAAAAACAACAGTATTTCACTCTAACTGGAGAGGCTGTAAATGAATAACGATCATTTCTAACTCATTATATGCATTATGTATTTAGCCCTCAGAAATTTTAAAGAAAAAACAAATATCATCAACTGTAAAAGCATGTCTTACCAGGATATAAAAGCTAAAATATAACTATATTTTTTCTCGATAATAAGGAGGATGGATAGATTTTAATACTTGTTAGTGTAATCATTTACAGTAAACATATGTCTCACATAGGGCTTCATAGGTGGCTCAGTGGTAAAGAATCCACCTACCAATGCAAAAGAGATGAATTCCATCCCTGAGTCAGGAAGATCCCCTGGAGAAGGAAATGGCAATCCACTCCTTTCTTGTAGGAAATCCCATGGATAGAGTCAGATGTAAATTAGTGACTAAACAACAATAAGAACAATACCTCACAAATATATATATATATATGTGTGTGTGTGTGTGTGTATACATATATATACACATATTGTTCTTCCATTTGGATTTGAAGATGGGAACATGTAATTTTAAAGAGAAGATCATCCTTCCTGTTTAACATGCCCACAGGTTTATGCCTGAAGAAACAACTCGTTCCTAGGAAAAGGGAGGCTAAAATAATGATCTTTTTGTTTGGTGAAGATTAAATAGTCATGGGGTTCTTTTCTGTCATTAGAAACGGAAATGGCAACCCACTCCAGTATTCTTACTCTTGCCTGGAAAATCCGATGGATGAAGGAGCCTGGTAGGCTACAGCCCATGGAGTCACAAAGAGTTGGATATGACTGAGTGACTAACACTTTCTTTTCTGTCATAAGGATCCTTGCTATACAGGGCCACTAATCCACCATGTATTATCCACATCTTTTTAGCCACCACATAAAAAATTTAGACCTGAAAATGTTTTCATATTTTAGGAAGGTGGTATCTTATATGTGCTATATATTGTATACCATCCTTTGTAATAATACCACATTCCTTAATTTTTTCCTTTAGTAAGACTAAAATATACATATATTCATACTGTGCTGTGCTGGGCTTAGTCGCTTGGTCATGTCTGATCATACTAAATCAGGTTACTTATGGTAGTGAACTTATGTTAGTTCCGTCGAAAGATTTTACGTAGGTTCATTTTTTTTTTCTACCCATTGAAGATCATTTTGATTTTGCAATATTTGGTTAGGAACTGTAGACCCATGTGGAAACATTCTGAAGGCCATTTCTATTTTCTATTCTGGTGACAGTACCAACCCGTAATTTCCTTGACCATACTGTTATGTGATGGCAAAATGAAGCCGAATAAAGGATGAAAGAGAGGGTTCAACCTCCTATAGAGCTGAATGAGTCACATATGGAGCACAGCCTCCAGGTTGAAATACATTAGTTTGAATCCAGTTTGATTTATTGGTTATTCTGAAATTTTCCAGCCAAGTTAACTTTTGTTCTTTTGGCAGTAGCTCAAGCAGCTGCCATAAATACATCTTTATGCTTATGGAAACAAACTGTTTGACTCCCTCACCTTTCCCTGCCCCACACCAATTGTCAAGAGGAAATTTCCCTTAAACTCCTAAATCATCTTCATGGCAGCTGATCTATACCACCCATCTCTTTGCTCTGATACAAGTTGTAACTGTCTATTTGCTACCTATCTTATCCCTTATTGGGCTTCCCTGGTGGCTAAAACAGTAAATAATCTACCTGCAATCCTGGAGACAAGGGGTCAGTCCCTGGGTCAGGAAGATTTCCTGGAGAATGGAATGGCAACCCACTCCAGTATTCTTGCCTGGAGAATTCTATGGATGATGGAGCCTGGTGGGCTACAGTCCATGGGGTTGCAAACAGTCAGACACAACTGAGTGACTGAAACTTTACCCCTTAATTGCTTTAACAGATTTTCATCTTTTTTTTTTTCCCCCACTTTTCTGTTTGAATAAAGGATTTTAGAAGAACAATGCGGGGGAAGAAATGACTATCCTCAAATTTTAACACTCATGGAGCTGAATGTTCAGCCTGGCCATATTAAGGGATTTCAGCAGTAGAATGACAAAATGCACCTCTACTTTAAGGAAGATAAAACAGTGAGTGAATGAGTTGAGGCTGTTCAGTGTGGTAATAAAAATAATAGTGTGGACATTGTTGAAATAGTGAAGGCAAGACATAAGCAGTGTGTGTTAGTCACTCAGTCATGTCTGACTCTTTGCAATTTATATTCTGTGTCATTGTGATGGTGTTAGGTGGCATCTGAGTATGCACTCCCAGGAGACATATGGATGTTCTAATGAGGATAAAGTTCCTCTAATCTCTGATATGTCCTCTCCATCTTGTTATGAAAGTCTAACTGCATAAAGCATATTCAACAAAACTGCCTTCCTAGTTTCTTTTAGTGGTATCGATAAAAATCATCATAGTGGCACAAAACTTGCTTAATGAATATTCAGTTATATTTCAGGGTGCGCATTAGAGTTACAAATGTCTTTAAATAGAAGCTGGTACTGGGTTAGTTAAGAAATTTGATTTGTATGTTAAGCAGTTGGATGAAATGATTTACACTGTCTTTCACCTAACAGTTCTAGTGTTATAAGAGCCTCATAACTAGCTGGCTTCCATATTTTCCTTAATCTAAAAGTTATCAGTGTCTGACCTGAGAATCCCTGAGGTCCTGTCCCAAGTACATGTCTGTGGGAAACAGAATTTTCTTTGTAGGTGTCACCCAAAATATTATTTGGCAACAGAATTGATGCAAAAGGAAATAAGAGAGTTTAGCTGTCTTCTATAAAGCTGTTTAGTAAAGAAATTCCAAACATGCAAAACAGTTTCACAATTCTTTTGTTTTCAAAAATACAGTCACATTTTATAAATATATCTGACTCTGTGCGACCCCAGAGACAGCAGCCCACCAGGCTCCCCCGTCCATGGGATTGGAGTCTCCAGGCAAGAACACTGGAGTGGGTTGCCATTTCCTTCTCCAATGCATGAAAGTGAAAAGTGAAAGTGAAGTCACTCAGTCGTGTCCGACTCCTAGCAACCCCATGGACTGCAGCCTACCAGGGTCCTCCTTCCATGGGATTTTCCAGGCAAGAGTACTGGAGTGGGGTGCCATTGCTTTCTCCAATATATTTTATAAAAATATTTATATTAACATGTAGTGAGTTTAAAATAAATAGTTAAGTCATTAAGTCGCTTGGTCAGTCGTGTCCGACTCTTTGCGACCAATTGGACTGTAGCCTACCAGGCTCCTCCGTCCATGGGATTCTCCAGGCAAGAATACTGGAGTGGGTTACAATTTCCTTCTCCAGGGGATCTTCCCCACCCAGGGATCAAACCCAGGTCTCCTGCATTGCAGGCAGATGCTTTAACCTCTGAGCCACCAGGGAAGCCCTTAAAAATATAAATATTTTAAATATTCCTCTATTCTTATTTTTAAATTCATAAAACTAGGGATTTATAACCCATATAAACACAGTCATCTTTGAGTCTTCAATAATTTTTAATTGGGGGGTAATTACTTTACAGTATTGTGATGGTTCCTGCCATACATCAAAATGAATCAGCGATAAGTATACATATGTCCCCTTGCTCTTAAACCTCCCTCTCACCTCCCTGTCCATCCCTGTAGGTTGTCATACAGCACAGATTTGGGTTCCCTGCATCATACAACAAATTTCCACTGGTTTGGGGGCCTGGCATGAATAGTTTGAGGATCAAAACCAGAATCCGTACTGGGTACCATCAGCAGGGTGAGGGGATTCCATCATGCCGGTAAGTCTCTTGTGGCTTTCCACAGTTTTCAATAGCATTCTTTAGTTTCTATTTACTTTTATTTGTGGTTTATTTTAAAAATATTTAGCTTTTGCAGACTTTTTGAGATACAACATGTCTTTCAGTGTGCTTGTTGGGCCTGGGGATCTAGTGGTTGATCCCAAACATTCCAGTTGAAATCACTGATGGACATCAGATCTACACCTCTCAACAGTCCACAGAGCATTCCCACTTCTGCTTCTACAATCCCAAGAAGATTGTAATCATTTTGAATTTGAAAGCTTTTCTTGATTCTGTCCCTCTGTAACATTTTTCTTGTGCTCATTGAATATGTAAAATTTATTGATATATTTACCCAACCTATACAGCACTGTTAAAGCCTCACTAAAAATGCCAGTTCAAACTGATTTCTCCCTTTGTTTGTTGAACAAACAAATGCTCTGTATTGGACTCCTAGTAAGACACACTGAATATGCTCACTTTTATAAAGTAAGCATTGTGTTTGCTGCTTAGAAGATGCTATGTTACTATAAGGACAATGTGATGGTAGTAAAAATAATAGTCCGGACAGGTACAGTTGTCTTGAGAGCACAACAAAAATATTTGAAAATGAATCATAATGGACACATAGTCTTTACTCACGTCATGGAAAAGGGTGGAGGTGGGAAAGAAAATTTCAGGTAGAAATAATGTACAGCTGTACAGAGTGAGAAATAACATGGAAATTACAAATACAGCTGTCATTATAAGGTGAAGTGAACGGAGTTCAGGTCATGATATGTTAACTATTTTTGACATTCATGTGGGGGTAATTTGGAGGGCTCTTGGGGTATAGATAAAAGGTTAATGTATTCATATTTTTCTTTTCTATGCTTTCTTTTATGTGTAAAAGTTTATGGACATCTAATGAATGAGTTCTATCTTGTAAATACCTACAAGCAAATGGAAATACATACATCCTTGATATCAGAAGTAGCTGGATAATGATAAAGATAATGACAAAATAAGTTATTTGAAGTAATTATTGAAGTATATATGGCTTCCAAACTTTTGCCTAATATCCAAAATACGAAGACAATTTTCAACTTTTCAAATTCATGTTAAATTGCTTGTATCTACACCATTTCAGTCCCTCTAGTTTATCAAACTGCTTGAAGGCTCTTCTTTCTGAAAATCACCTGAGTTATCAATCTAGAGTGACTACCATTTCTAAAGTTACCTAAACATTAGATAATGTGGTCTATTTTTTAAAATGCCCTTACAATTTCTTTCACACATTTTGACATGTAACACTCTGAAGTTAGAAGTACAGAGTTAATATTATAAAAGACATATTAATCCACAATGATGTGGAAATTTCTTTTTTATTCTCTTTCCTAAAACTTTCTTGTTAATGAGGAGTTTTTAAGTCTCTCTGTAAAATATTGAACCATAGCATCAAGGTATATTCATGGCAATACATCAGTTGAATTCATTTGAAATTGGAAAATGTGTGTGTTCACTGGAGCATTTAAAATGATGCACAACACATGCTAATTTATTAGAATAAAGTCAAACTATGTCTCAATTAGAGAAAAGACCACAATAAATAGTTTCAGGAGAGTCCTGAGGGTAAGTGTAGAATAGACTTTATAATTCTTTACAGGAATATATTTCCACCTCAAATTTAAAGAAAAATACTTTGCACATTGAATTCAAAACCTCAGTTAATTATTTCAGTTTTACATATTTCCCCATGCAAAACACATTTTAACTTCTCAAATCTCTACTTTATTTCAAGGTCATTAGTTTAATGAGACACTATCTAAGATAGTCTATTAATAATCATTTCCCAGGAGAGCTTTTAGTTCTTATTCATTGTTTCCCTATTTATGCAGCACAGTTCTAGCTCAGTCCCCTAACACATAAACAGTTTAAAAAGAATCTGAAAAGCCAATTTTGAGCATTATATGTGATCATTTATAAATGTCTACCATATTTCATATAACTTTGTTTTAATAAGGTTACCTATATTAGATTTTGGCTTGTTCCAAGAACAAATGTGCCTTATTTGTAACATTTTGTTCTGATAATAAGGAATAAATTGTCTGAGTATTACCTCTGAATTTGCTATATCTCATATGATATTTTTAATTGAACAAAACCCCATAGGAACTCCTATAAACATGTGGGTATTATCCTAAAAGAAGTTTTCTAAGAGACTTGAAATTTTAATCAAATAGCTTTGGGGATAGAGATAAGAAGAGGAAGCAGAAAGATTCAGTTCAAAGAATTTTAGTAATTATGGCAGCAATAGATAATACTTTAAGCTAAAGACAAAAAAAAATGGAAGAAACTTGTTTTTAGTTTCTACTGCTAAGTAGTCAATGAATTTTGAAATTCCAGTAACAGTTGTGTATTAAACTTATCTATGTACTAAATACCTTGAGGTTTGTACACTGTAAGTAGATAAAAAATTTGACATTGCTCCATATCAAAGGGACAAAATAAAAACTAAAATTGAAAGTAAATATATATTAGCATTAAACATAATCAAAGATATATGCAAAAAGTGGAATATCAAACTTACACATTTGAGGTCTCTCTGTGTGTGTTCTCAGCTGCATTCGACTCTTGGGGACCCTGTGGACTGTAGCCCACTAGTCTCCTTTGTCCATGGGATTCTCCAGGCAAGAATACTGGAGTGGGTTGCCTGGCCCTCGTCCAAGGGATCTTCCTTGAGATTCTTTACCCACTGGGCCACGTGGGAAGCCCTGAGGTCTTTCTAAAACAATATAAAACAGAGCATGTCTTTTGACAAATAAAGGATATTAATAATTTCATCTTATATATGGCTTCAAGACCTGTTGCTTGTATATAAAAGACATAATCTTCTACTTTATTACTTGAACCAAATCCTTTTCAAAGCATATGTCTCTTGGAGATAAACAGAACTTATCACCTATTTAATAAAGGGCTAAATGCTGGCCTCATTTATGCCAGAAACATAAGTTTCAAAATGACAGCATGACAACATAAACAGAATATTAGTTTTAAACATGGATGTTCAGTTTAGTTCAGTCGCTCAGTCATGTCCGACTCTTTGTGACCCCATGAATCACGGCACGCCAGGCCTCCCTGCCCATCACCAACCCCCGGAGTTCACCCAAACTCATGTCCATCGAGTCGGTGATTCCATCCAGTCATCTGATGTCGTCCCATTCTCCTCCTGCCCCCAATCCCGCCCCGCTTCAGCGTCTTTTCCAATGAGTCAACTCTTCTTCGTATGAGGTGGCCAAAGTATTGGAGTTGCAGCTTTAGCATCAGTCGTTCCAATGAACACCCAGGATTGATCTCCTTTAGGATGGACTGGTTGGATCTCGTTGCAGTCCAAGCGACTCTCAAGAGTCTTTTCCAGCATCACAGCTCAAAAACATCAATTCTTCGGCGTTCAGCTTTCTTCACAGTCCAACTCTCACATCCATACATGACCACTGGAAAAACCATAGCCTTGACTAGACGGACTTTTTTTTGCAAAGTAATGTCTCTGCTTTTCAATGTGCTATCTAGGTTGGTCATAACTTTCCTTCCAAGGAGTAAATATCTCTTAATTTCATGGCTGCAATCACCATCTGTAGTCATTTTGGAGCCCCCCAAAATAAAGTCTGACACTGTTTCCACTGTTTCCCCATCTATTTCCCATGAAGTGATGGGACTGATGGGACCAGATGCCATGATCTTAGTTTTCTGAATGTTGAGCTTTAGGCCAACTTTTTCACTCTCCACTTTCACTTTCATCAAGAGGCTTTTTAGTTCCTCTTCACTTTCTGCCATAAGGGTGGTATCATATACATATCAGAGGTTATTGAGATTTCTCCCGGCAATCTTAATTCCGGCTTGTGCTTCTTCCAGCCCAGCATTTCTCATGATGTACTCTGCAATATGTTAAATAAGCAGGGTGACAATATACAGCCTTGACATACTCCTTTCCCTATTTGGAACCAGTTTGTTGTTAGGTATATGTAAAATAAAATCCATAATCAACATAGTAAAAAGGAGTGTTTTATAATACACACCATTTTTTTTTAATTTTTATTTTTACTTTATTTTGCTTTACAATACTGTATTGGTTTTGCCATACATTGACATGAATCCACCAATAGTGTACATGAGTTTCCAATCCTGAGCCCCCTCCCACCTCCCACCCCATATCATCTCTCTGGATCTTCCCCGTGCACTAGCCCCAAGCATCCTGTATCCTGTATCAAACATAGACCGGCGATTCATTTCTTACATGATAGTATACATGTTTCAATGCCATTCTCCCAAATCATCCCACCCTCTCCCTCTCCCTCAGAGTCCAAAAGTCCATTCTATACGTCTGTGTCTCTTTTGCTGTCTCACATACAGGGTCATCATTACCATCTTTCTAAATTCCATATGTATGTGTTAGTATACTGTATTGGTGTTTTTCTTTCTGGCTTACTTCACTCTGTATAATCGGCTCCAGTTTCATCCACCTCATTAGAACTGATTCAAATATTTTGTTAAAATTGAACAACAGTTGAGGTATTTGCAACTAAGATTCTATAACTCTAAACAATGTGCTTCTAACAATATAATTTTGTTTAATTTTAAGCATAAATTTAAAATGAGTAATTTTATAATTTAAATACATCTTGTTTTATAAACATTACTTATACATTTGAAAGTATCAGATACTAAAGATATGGAATTTATAATTATTTTAACTAACACTATATAAAGAATTTAGAACTTTTCATTCTCCTTAAATAAAGTCAATTGGGAGGTACCTGGATGCATATTTACTTCTACAATTTTTTTCTTCTACAGTATTTAAGAGAAAACAATAAGAAATACATATTTTTCAAAAATAATAAATATTTGAGTAAGATTATTAATTTATTCTAGGGTAATATTTTTCTTTTCTATTTTAGATTTAAATTTTTAAATAAAATACCAAATTTGTATGAATAAGGTATGCATCTATTTAAAGAAAATATTAAATTGCCTGTTTTTGATTGCTACATAATATTGGGTTGACATATTTAAATTTATATATAAAGTGATTAGATGTGTCTCTTTCTCAGGCATATAAAACCACATATGAAATTACTGAAAGAACTTACTAAAGGAAAAAAAAAACTTACTAAAGAACTTACTAAAAGATGTCTAAACATCTGTGTATGTCCTATGACTTTTTTAGTTTTGTGTTCTATATAATATATGGGTTTCTCAGGTGGCCCAGTGGAAAAGAATCCATCTGCAAATGCAGGAGAAGCAAGAAATGGAGGTTTGATCCATGGGTTGGGAAGATTCCCTTGAGTAGGAAATGGTAACTGCTTCAGTATTCTTGCCTGGAGAATTCCATGCACAGAGGAGCCTGGCAGGCTTCAGTCCATTGAGTCACAAAAGAGTCGAACACAACTTAGTCACTAAACCACCACCATTCTTGCCTGGAAAATTCCATGGGCATAGAAGCCTGGCACAGGTCTCTTGTGACAGTCTAGTGGGTCACAAAGAGTCAGACATGACCAAGTCCACATACACAACATATATGTAAATATATATTATAAATAATATTATATGTAATTATATATAACTGTTCTTCTATATATTATGTAGTTTTAATATACTAATATATTTTTTAAAATAGGAAACATATGCAAAAATCTTCCTTTGCAGAAAAATCTGTACTATGTGGGAGGAGGGACTCGATATCTTATGACATAAAAGAGTTAAGTGCAACTGAAATGAGGAAAATTAGAACTATTACTGAAGTAGAATCAATACAACTTGTAACTAATTAGATGTAAGGAAAAATAAGAAGGAAGAAAATCAAGTGAATGAAGTTTGAATTTAGAATAACAGCACTGAGTACCTGAATACCGGGAGATATTAATATATAGTAATTTCTTACTTAAGGGTAAGAAATTATGGGGATAAGTTGCTTTTGGGTACGATTGTTTTCTTGTTTGTTTACTTTCCAAATGTAGATATAAATTATTTGAAATATACATCTATATCTCAAGAACCTAGCAGTCACTGCAGACTCCTATAAGGTGCAGAGAAGTAATTTTCATATGTACGAAAAGTGAAAGTATCAGTCACTCAGTTGTCTCCTCATGGACAGTAGCCTGCCAGGCTCCTCTATCCATGGAATTCCCCAGGCAAGAATACTGGAGTGGGTAGTCATTCTCTTCTTCAAGGGTTCTTACTGACCTTGGGATCAAACTCAGGTCTCCTGCATTGCAGGCAGATGCATTTACTCTCTGAGCTACCAGGGAATCATCATCATTCTGTTGGATCTTGTGATGAAAGAAGAAAACACTTTCTATTGATAGAGATTTGATACTCTCATCTATAAAAATCCCCCTTTCATGCTGAACAACCATTTATAATAAAATAGAGATATTCGGGGCATTTTTTTTTTCTTGTAGTACTGCTTAGTACACTCAAATAGCTCCAGTGTTGTGGGGAAATGTTATTTCTTTAGACTTGTTCCCTATAAGGTCAGCTGCTGCTGCTAAGTTGCTTCAGTCGTGTCCAACTCTGTGTGACCCCAGAGACGGCAGCCCATGAGGCTCCCCTGTCCTTGGGATTCTCCAGGCAAGAACACTGTAGTGGGTTGCCATAAGGTCAGCTAGTGGCATGAAAAAAAAAACCAACTAGACATATGAGGACAGAGAGGAAAAGTATACATCTTCTAATTTATTTCCAAATATATAACAACACATTTTCCCATGGGAGCTCTTGGTAATATATGGCTCTGTCTTCACCCAAAATCCTCATATTCTTAAAACCTGTAGCTTTTATTTTACCTAATAATATAAAAATTCCAAACAGTCAAATCCTTGACAACATGCATAATATAGGGACTGTATGTATAACTGTATATGTCCAGCACAAAATTTTACACATAAAAATGGTAAAATATATATATATATATATATTAAATGAATGCTGATACAGTTTCCAATTTAAATTTGTCTCACTAATAAATTCATAGTAGGCAGCATGGAAAATCCTATGGACGGAGGAGCCTGGTGGGCTGCAGTCCATGGGGTCCCTGAGTCAGATACGACTGAGCAACTTCACTTTCACTTTTCACTTTCATGCATTGGAGAAGGAAATGGCAGCCCACTCCAGTGTTCTCGCCTGGAGAATCCCAGGGATGGGGGAGCCTGGTGGGCTGCCGTCTATGGGGTTGCACAGAGTCGGACACGACTGAAGTGACTTAGCAGCAGCAGCAGTAGGATCTCTCCTGTGAGTTCTTTCCACTTCCACAGATCACACAATATTCTATGTAGTTTAGTTGTCAGAACTTTGATTCTCAGTAACAGAAAACCAATTGTAACTAGTTTAAGAAAAAATAACATTTTGCGGCTTGCATATCTATGAAATCAAAGAGAGCACTCTTGTTTAAGTTATGACTAGGTCCTAGAGTTCAAAAGGTGTTATCAATTGTCTCTCTTTCTTGTTCACTTTGATCCATTTTACATACTTTTAAAACAATAATTCTTAAGCAGGTCTTCTCCACACATTGGCCTTACTATCCACTGGCAGCCCAAGGATCAGCTGGTTCCCAGTCATATCCATTTCAAAAAGAGAGGTTCCTTTCTTTGTAGAATCAATAATAATGAAAAAAAAAAAAAGGATTCTTAATTATCTGATGTTGTATAACCTTTAATCTAATCACAATCCAGGTGTGCCTGCTAGTGCTACCTATTGGCTCTCCCAGGTCATTTATCTACCAAAAGGAATTAAGGAAAATGATAATGCTGACCCCATCTGGTGAGGGTAAGGGGACACAGTTCCTGAAAGAAAACAATATTAAATGGTCAAGAAATAATTGAAGTACATTAGAGAGTCTAATGTTAATTGCAGAATAACTATTCTATATCATTAATAGATTTGAAGCACCTATATTTTCCTTTTTTTGTTGTTGTTGTTGTTTGTTTTATAGTTCTTCCATGTTAGCACGGGTGTTTTACATAGCCACTGCTGCATAACTTACTGTGAAAATTTACTGGTTCAAAACAAAAACTTTAATTTGCTCATGATTTTGTGGAAAGGTTCAGTTAGCCAGTCATGTCTGATCCATGTGGCAGGAGCTGTAGTGTCTGGAGGTGGTGGGATCCATTTCCTGGATGGTTTCCTTATCTACGCATCTCAGTGCTCTTGCTCTCTTCCTCTCTGTATTTTATCTGATTTTCTACAATATGCATGAGACCTGAGCTTTTTAATTTTTTTTTAATGGAATGTTTGTCTCAGGATAAGTATACTTCATGTAGGGTTCCTCGAATGTAAAGTACTAGGCCATTTAATTATGCTTCCTACTGGTCCAGCATCACTTTTGCAGTATTTTATTGGTCAGACTCACATGAGTAAAGTACACTACTCCAGATCTTGAGAGAGGAGAGACAAGTTCATGTGAGAAGAGACATACTGTTGATGTTTTATGAACAGAGGCTGCTGCTATGGGTATATTAGATTTATTTGGTTTAAAAATCAGAATTTGATGACTTACATGTTGTGATTACCACTTGATCAGCAAGAGTTATAACAACTAGTTATTATTTTAACTGCTAAAATTATTAATGGTGTGCATGTTCCCATAAATTTATTTTACAGAACTAGTAATCCGTGTTTGGTGTCAAAAGTAGATTACTGATTAACACCATGAACGTTTCTTGATTGACCTTTAAAAGTAGCTGTTTACAAAGATCTCACACTATGTGAGTAGAGTGAATGCAACTTTCCTTAATTACAAGTTTCTTTTAAATGCACGCACACATAAGTCCATGATTTATCTTAAAAAGCATAATATGATAGGTATAGATATTCTTTGAACAATAAATACTACAAAAATGTGAGTTACATACAATGTCCATCATCAATGTTACCATCATATGACAGTATTTAATGTTTTCTTTTAGGAAGATTAAAATGATTGTAGCTATATGTCACTGGATTCCACAATGAATTGTAAAAGATTATTAATTATGTTTGCCATTTTTCTTCCAGGAACTTCAAAATCTGAGGTGTAGAGATTACTCAAGAAAATATTTTAAAAACCATGTTTAAAGTCTATAAATATTAAAGACTACAGAGTTAGTATTTATTTTCAGAGAAAGCTTTTTAAATCATACATATAAATGCTGAAACAATACATATTTATTCTCAATTATAAGCACCATTTTTTAAAAAGTGATCTAAGTGTTTCATTGTATAATACAAATAGAGCAATCTAAGCATTTCTCATCGACCAATGAAAATGTGTAGAACTGCTGTCCTAAGAAACCTGAAAGAAGCTTGAGAGGTCATAGTAGCAATTCTTTTAAGCTTCCATTCATGTAGCAAGTAGATATCACAAAAGGGTCTAAAAATAAGTTTTCAAAACTTGGAATAATTCAGAAAATGAAAAGGAGATAGAAATACTACTGAAATATTAATAAAATGCAAATGCAAAATATATTGCAAGTAATTATTTTCACTTAAAATTATCATTTTGTAAATTAAATCTCTATCTCTGACAATTTTCATTACAAAAGCATTAGAAGTTACTGCAAATTATTTTGAAATGCTTGGTAACTGCATATTGCAAGTATTCTGTTGCTTAGAATAATCTTCTATATACAGGATTAGAAAATATTGGGAGCTGAAGGAACATATGTTTGATATGGATTCTTATAAAAGAAATATAAATATTGTGAATAAGCATCTCACTGAATTTTTTTCTGTAGCATAATTGAATTTATGAGGTTTCTTAAAAATGCCGTAGGTTAAATAGAATATTTTATTTTCTGTGAAACAATGCAGGACTACTTCAAGGTGCTGTAGAATGTTCAACTTCATCAGCAAATTTTTTAAAAATAAAATAACATTTAAGTACATTTGTTGATCATCTAGTTGAGAAAACATTCAGATGATTTACTCATTGTTAAAGGCTTACTCATTATCAAGGGCTTAAGATAAAGTCAAAGTCTCTACAATGTGTCTGCAGAAAAATAGATCTGGCTATATTTTTCAGAAAATATATCAATGTGTTTTGGAAAGCAGATGGATCAAACATATCATATTTAAACATTACATAACAAAAACAGCAATATTCTTATTTTTGATCTGCAAGACATAAAACTAGATGTTGCTTTTAGCAAAAAAAGTTCAATATTTATAAAATCAAAATAAATGTATTAGGCTACATCCAGAAACATAAATATACAAAAAACTAATAAATAAGTAAAATTGTATTCATGAAACAATGATTAACATACAGGAGAATATACATTTTATCAAACTGTGATCTCAAAAGTCTAGATCCATTTACCTATCAATTTGCCTATTAACCTGTGTCTCTGTATGTGTGAGGATGTGTGTGAGTGTGGGTTTGTGTGTTTAATTACTGTCTTATTCTAAGATGTCATTTCTACCTGAAAGTGTCAATTCATTGGTGACATGTAAAGGAATTAAACATAATGGAAAGAAGTCTAGAAATGAATATATATACTCATTCTGAAAGCAGTGCTGTGTACTACAAGATCTGTGTAACTTAATTACAGATGTAGAAACTGGGGGCAAGAGAGTGTCTAGGCAATACAATTAAATGTAGGAAATTCTTCTAAACTTCGGAAGAAAACCTATAAGCTACTTAAAGCATTAAATGAATAACAAAATACAGTACGCATTTGAGAGCTGCTAAGAGTAGATCTTAAAAGTTCTCATTATAAGAAAAAAATTCTCTTTCTATGTATGTTGATGGATGTCAAGTAGACTTACTGTGGTGATCATTTTTTAGTATAGACAAATATTGAATCATTACGTTGCACACCTGAAATTAATGTGTCAATTACACTTTAATTTCAAACCAAAATGAATATAGATAGCAATAAAAATCATTTCTTTTTTTTTGGTATCTATGCTATTTTATGAGGGATACAGATTCACATTTAATCAATATAGTGTATATTTGGGAATTTGGGGAGAAAACAAGTGTTACAATTATTTTTCTGTGAAGAAGGGAAACTAAATGGAAAGTCTAAATGAACCTCCATTATGGACTTAGAGGCCAGGCGTCTTATGCAGAATTAATATGAGAAAGAAATCTTAAATATTTTTTACTAATGTTCTTTTAAAATAATTGTTCATCTATCATGTTGCTTACTCCTGGAAGAAAAGTTATGACCAACCTAGACTGCATATTCAAAAGCAGAGATATTACTTTGCCAACTAAGGTCCATCTAGTCAAGGCTATGGTTTTTCCTGTGGTCATGTATGGATGTGAGAGTTGGACTGTGAAGAAGGCTGAGCGCTGAAGAATTGATGCTTTTGAACTGTGGTGTTGGAGAAGACTCTTGAGAGTCCTTTAGACTGCAAGGAGATCCAACCAGTCCATTCTGAAGGCGATCAGCCCTGGGATTTCTTTGGAAGGAATAATGCTAAAGCTGAAACTCCAGTATTTTGGCCACCTCATGAGAACAGTTGACTCACTGGAAAAACTCTGAAGCTGGGAGGGATTGGTGGCAGGAGGAGAAGGGGATGACAGAGGATGAGATAGCTGGATGGCATCACTGACTCGATGGACATGAGTCTGAGTGAACTCTGGGAGTTGGTGATGGACAGGGAGGTTTGGCGTGCTGCAATTCATGGGGTTGCAAAGAGTCGGACACGACTGAGTGACTGAACTGAACTGAACTGAAAATTATAATGAGTATTAATATAACTTGATTCCTTGAGTAGAAGAAAAACTGTTCTCTTAAAACTGATTCGCATACTCTGGTTTCTTGCAAACCTGAATAAAGAAGACATCTTAAAAATAAAGTTGAAGCTTATTGTAAATGAATAAGTAAAAATAAGTAAATATCTAAATAAAAACAACAATTAGACCTGGAATAATCAGTTTCACAAATAATTTCAAAATCTAATAGTCCAGAGCTATTTTTATTTTCCCATGGATATGCACTCAAAGGTTACGTACCACTAGGATGTGTTTTCAGTACCTCTGTCTTTATCCTTTGGAAAGACGCTAGACTCTCTGCCAAAGCAAAGTATATCAATTGTTAAAACAAGGACCACCTGAGTTCTTGAACAAATAGAGCAGCTAATGTATGACTTCACCCGTGCCCTTTGCATACACAAATACTTACTGACCCACTAAAGAACAGCCCTGCTATAAGTGTTGGACCAAAGAAAAAGGAGAGTCTTTACAAAACCACACAGTGAAGTTCCCTGTAGCCTTTTATGAGACTTCAGACTCAGGCATTTTATTTTCATGCTCATTAATTCTGATTTTGTCACAAATGAAAGAGAGATTTTTGAAAGGTTTTGATATTCAGGACTTGCCACTGTGATTCATATCCACTTACAGTTTAGTCCATTGAATGTTTCAAAGTGAGAACAAGGCACTGAAGCAAACTCTCAACTCAGTATATAAAATATGGGGCATACTTTGTGGGCATTTACCCAGAGACTTAAACATCTTTGCTTATAAAACAGGGTTATCTAGAATAATTATCAGGATTAATTGTAATACATTATACAAATTGTCTTCTAAACCAAGGCAAAATACTTATGACTTATTAAATATTTTAATTCCCATTAGACAGACACTATTACACAATGCAGAGAGCAACCCTTTTAAATATTTGTCAAAAGATGAGGAAGGTGGTCATCTTCATATGCATCATGCCTTTTTCCTCCTAGCTGTTTCATTTTCTTTTACCAGCTGCTGGTTTCTTCCTCTCAGTCCTTCTTGGTTTGTGCAAGAAGTCATTCACATTCTTCATAAACTAATTTCCCTCAGTCAGTGAAGGAAAATTGTTCACTCTGTCAGGAGAGGGATGCTGTTAAGAAACACATATATTACAAAAATGTCTTCAGTATTCATACTCTTCCTAAATCCAATATTATGAAAAAAAAAAAAAAAACCCATGGTCAGGATAGTAAAATGTTCTCACTTGTACAAAAATGATTGCATACTCCATACAGAGTAGTACTTTTCCTACCTTCCTGTGTCAGTAGCTTTTCCAAACAGGGAACAGAAGTTGAATGCAACTTTTTATCATATTAGACAAAGGCACCACAGAAACAAGAAATATAGGAAGTATGGCTTGTCATGACTTACTTCCTCACAATTATCTTGGCATCTACTGTATCATTTGCCAGATGCAGCCTTCATATTCCCAAACCAAGTCCATGCCAGACTTATAGTACCTTGCTTGTGCTGTGTATAAATAGCACCCTAGCTGTAAATTATGCACCTACAGATGCTTTTCTAAAATGTTGTCAGCACCAACAGGTAAGATTTAGTGTGTAGAATCATGAAAAAATTAAAATAATAACACTGAAATTTTCATATCTGTTGTAAAAATGTTCACAAAATACTGAATATTGAACTTGAATATTCTAGCTAAATAACCATAAGTAATGAAAAATGCTAGTGCATTGCTTTTATATAAATCTTTCTTATTTCTTTTGTTAATTCCCTAAATTATCATCATTTAAAGAAGGCAATATTCATATTGTTATTATTCTTAAAATTAAAAGACATAAAATATGAATGATACAATATTATTCAAATGATATATTAGAATGCTTAAAAGCTTTAACTATTGGTCATCTGCTCTGTTCAAGCCTCTCTAAACAACTAAGTAGACAGTTTTATAAGGACTATAATAATTTAATCTTGTAGCGTTCTTTTGTTTTAACATATCAGTCGATATATTTTAAAAAACCTGCAAAGTTAACATAAAAGCTTCTTGAATGCTTCCTGTATTCATGTTAAGCTTAAGACAGTGAAAATATATGTAGATTTGGGGGATCATAAAGCAATATAAATAATCCCTTAAAGTTAACATCCAGGCTATGCGCTTGAGTACCAAAGGCAGGAGGTCTAATTCAAATCTTGTATCTTCTATTTGCAACTCAAAGATCTTGTGCAACATGATGTATAATGCCCTAGGTTTCAATCTGTATAATGAAGATTATATCCATTTCAAATGGTTCTTGTGAGATTATAAGTAAAACACTTAGATCAGTGCCTGGTCCATAGTAATCAATTAATATTAATTGTTACTATTGTTATTTCTGGTGTCAAAAAATTTGCTATTAATCTGACAATTAAAAATATTATGATCTCTATATTATGAAACTGTTTGGCTCAAATAACAGATTAGAACAGAAGACTGAAGAGCCCACCAGGCTCCTCTGTCCATGGAATTTTCCAGGCAAGAATACTGGAGTGAGTTGCCTCCTCCAGTGGATCTTTCCAACCCAGGGATTGAACCTTTATCTCCTGAATCTCCTACATTGGCAGGTGGATTTTTTTTTTAAACCACTGAGCCGCCTGGGAAGACCAGTCTCCTGGACACAAAAGTTATACTGAGAATTCATTTGGTGCATTTTCCCTCTTGTTGGGAGTGAGTAGGACAGTGTTCCCACTCATGTTTCTCCAAGTGAGAAGGCCTAGATAAACTTATGGAAAATACGGTCTATGTCTTAAATGCACTCAGGATTAGGTCCTTCTCTCTCTTGTGAAAAAATGCTGATGATTGGCTAATTAAGGAGAGGGGCTCTGGAGTCATGTGTCCAGAGGTAATTGCTAAACAGGAATGTGATATCTGTGAGGGTCTTCAGAAGAAGGTGGCCTGGGAAACCACAAATACACAAAGAATGAATCAAGATTTCATTATCTGCCAGACAGAGGCTCCTGGAGAAAGTGTTTGTATTATTTAAGACTTCCCAAGTAGTGCAGTGGTGAAGAATCTGCCTTGCAATGCAGGAGTCCCAGGTTCGGTCCCTGGGTCAGGAATATCCCTTGGAGAAGGGAATGGCTACCCACCTCCAGTATACTTGCCTGGAAAATTCCATGAGCAGAAGGAGCCTTGTGGGCTACAGTCCATGGGGCTGCAAAGAGTCAGATGAGTAACTAAGAATAAGCACAAGAAGGATTCAGGCATCAGTCATCCTCCTTTTCCCATCCCCTCACCTCCATATCTACCCCAGTCTTGGGATTGCAAAAGCTGAAAAAAAAAGAAAGGAGACAAAGAAGTAAAGCTATTAAACTGACCTCTTTTGAATTCCTCAAACTTTGTGTTCATCTCTTACACCCAGGATGGTGAACTTGTGGGAACAGGTGCTCTCCTTGCCTTGCCTGGCTAATGCTGAAGCTGCAGGGTCACTTTACATGACCTTATGCAACTGATCTTCCCTAAAATAGCCCACATTTTTACCTTTGAGACCAGGCCAAATGTTACTTACATTAGACAGTGTATTGACCTTAGAATCAAAGACAGAGGATCAAGCTATATATATATATATATATTTCCTTTTTATTGGTTAATTGCTCAATCACAAATTTTTGTTTGTTTTGTTTTTAGGGGGTTTTTAACTGTTTTAGTCTCTTCATCTGCAAAATGACTGTGTAGGGCAAGATGATATGAATGCTTTTTCTGTCAGCTCTGATTAGAAGGCTCAGTTGTAGTATAACTATTTGTTAGGAAGTGCCTATTTACATTTGATTGAGTTGGAGACTTTGTCACCGTGTCAATCAGTGAATTCTTGATCACATATCATTGATGAGCATCATCATTTTGTTTATTCTGTCTTAAATGATTGAAAGGTATTTCCTCCCACTATTTATACTCACTTCACTCAAGTATTTACGTGCTTTCAAACAATAGTTTAATATTCATGGAGTTAAAGCCTTTTCTGAGAGCTTTCAGTATTAATTTTTCCTTGATTGTATTTTAAGAAGTGAAAATATCAAATTTTAAAATGTCTATATTTGTTCTGATTTTTATCCTCTCTCAAGTATTCCTGGCTGTTCTTTTTCCTGTTGGCACTATTGAATGTACCATAATAAAACTGGGGATTTAAGAAGTATTCCTCTGTTATGTGTGCTTTCCCATTTATTGTTTTATGATAGATAATACCAGTTTATGAAGTCATGAATTTTTTAATTTTGACATTAATATCTTTTTTGCTTTGCTGAATAGCTAAATCTGATAAATGTTGATTTTATTATTATACATGCATGAAAATAAGTAAACTCTGCTTATAAGTACTTAATTTATATGAGACAATTTTAATTTTTATACAGTGAGGCTTTCCATAATTTGGGGATATATATATATCTTTAAGAACATCTAGAGTGTGTCTAAAATTTGACCTGAGTATCAGAGAAGTTTGCCTTCTTGAAACATATTTATAAATATAATATAAGAGATGTTTGGTAATATATAAAAGGCTTTCTGAATATTATACAAAGTTAATAAACTAATTATTTTCAATTTAATATATTTATTATTTCAAATACTATATTATTTCAAATTTCAAATTATTATTTTAAAACTTGAAATACACACTGACCAACTCTAACTCTTTGAACTCCGCTTGTATTATTTACTTCAATTTTAATATTTTTGATAAATTTTGCATTTGAAGACAAACTACATGCTGTCATAACTTCATAAGCAAAAATGAAAAGAATAGAAAACTAAATCTCTCGTACTCAAATGTCCTAAGCCTGACACTGAAAAGTATTTGCCAACTTTATTATGCCAGATATTTATAACACTAGGAAAATGAATACTATGATTTTCCCAGCACTAATAGGGTGATAACCTATTTGAGTTTTCTCAGTGTTACAGCCTTTCCTCAGAACCTTAGCTCTTAGGGCTCTTGTGACATACTCTGCATTGGCTCTGAAATAAATTTTATAATTCAGTTTCCAAGATGAATAGAAGCCAACATTTCTTGTCATTTCTGATTCATCATTAGATAGATTGATTGTGTGCTGTGCTCAGTCATGCAGTCAAATCCGACTCTTTGCAAATGCATGGACTGTAGTCTCCTCTGTCTACAAATTTTCCCTAGCAAGAATACTGGAGTGGGTTGCCATTTCCTCCTCCAAGGTTTCTTCCTGACCTAGGGATTGAAGCTGTATTGGCAGGTAGATGCTTTACCATTGAGCCACCTGTAAAGCCCATTGGTTGATTAACATTTATTTGGCACTGTTTTCCACAGTGTTGAGTCCCAATCACATTCCCAGTAAGAAATAAACACGCACAGGAATGCAAATTAACTCTTTCAAGTATTGCATTTTCAGGCCAACTGGCTTTCAATTCCAAAAGTAAATGCATCTTGTGATATAACTAATTGTAGTCTAAATCATATTGTTAGGTTCAAATGTTGCAAAATTGAGAGATATTAAAAGGATATTTGGTTAAGAGAGAGAAATAGTGTCATGTTCCAGAAAGTATATGAGATACATGTTATATCACGTTACAATATATCAAACAAAAAATAAACATATATATGAATGAATATTTTAGATGTTCACCAACATTGAAATAAGAAAATTAAAAAATAATAATTTAGGATGCCTCTCCTTCTAAATAACTAGGAGAGACATTCTAAGGTTGTTCAGTGGTAAAGAATCTGCCTGCCAAGGCAGAAGATTCAGGTTCAATCCCTGGACTGGAAAGATAACCTGGAGAAGGAAATCGCTACACACTCCAGTACTCTTGCCTGGAAAATTCCATGGAGGGAGGAGCCTGGAGATCTAGAGTCACTAGGGTTGCAAAGAGTCAGACATGATTGAGCATGGGCAAACACAGAATGCCCCCTGGTGAATTAGTCTGAAATAATATTTTATGGCTATTTTAGATTTTTATCCACATTGAAATAAGAATTAAAAAATAATTATTTAGGGTGTCTCTTGAATTAGTTTGAAATAATATTTTAAAATACATATTATACAATGAGTGCTGAGTCAAGTGATAGTCTAAGCATTTAAATATATTATTTAGTTTATACTTGGCAAAAATATTTACCTTATTTCTATTAATAAACAACTATTTGCTTATCTTGCATCCCATTAAAATTGTAATTCTTGCCTGTCAGTTGAGCCAAATTTACTGCTTGTGTTTTCCTAAGAAAATTTAGGTGGAAAATAATATAAGAATATAAGGCTAGAAATAAACTTTGCAAAACATCATTATTTTTATTAATAAATGGTTCATATTATAAATGTCTTTATGTTTCATAGCTTGGGGGCATAACTGCCAGTTTGTGTTTGTCAGATACAATAAAAACATAAAAAATAGAATGAAGCGCACATAAATTTTCTTATTTGTTTAATTATGAATTAAGTTTTCATTTCTGTGTTTAATCTCTCAGAAATGTTGATGTACTGTTTTCAAAAAAAACCCACTTTTTTCATGATTATCTAATGATGATTTATTTTTTGAATTTTAATATTTTAAATGTTATGACAGATGTCATATAACAAAAGTTACCCTACTCTTTTAAATTATTGAAAGTTGTTATTGATCAATGGCTCAGCTGTCCCAACCCTTTGTGACCCCATGGACTGCAGCACACCAGGCTTCACTGTACTTCACCATCTCTCAGAGCTTGCTCAAATTTATGTCCATTGAATCGGTGATGCTATCCAACCATCTCATCCCCTGTCGTCCCCTTCTTCTCCTGCCCTCAGTCTTTTCCAGGATCAGGGTCTTTTCCAGTGAGTTTGCTCTTTACATCAGGTAGCCAAAGTATTAGAGCTTCAGCTTTAGCGTCAGTGCTTCCAATGAATATTCAGAGTTGATTTCCTTCAGGATTGACTGGTTTGATCTCCTTTCAGTGCAAGGGACTTTCAAGAGTCTTATTCAGCACCACAGTTCTAAAGCATCAGATCTTCAGTGCTCAGCCTTAGTGGTCCAACTCTCACATAGCTTTGACTAGACGGATCTTTGTCAGCAAATTAATGTCTCTGTTTTTTCATATGCCGATAAGTTTGCCATATACTTTCCTGGTGGCTTGGACAATAAAGAATCTGCCTGCAATGCAAGAGACCTGGGTTCAGTCCCTGGGTCAGGATGATACCCTGGCAAAAGGAATTGCAACCCACTCCAGGATTCTTGACTGGAGAATTCCATGGACAGAGGAACCTGGTGGGCTGTAGTCTATGGGGTCAAAAAGAATCAGACATAACTGAGTGACTAGTGCACACAGGCTTGTCATAGGTTTTCTTCCAAGGAGCAAGCTTTTAATTTCATGGCTGTATTCACCATCTGAAGTGATTTTGGAGCCAAGGGAAATAAAGTCTGTCATTGTTTCCATTGTTTCCCCATCTATTTGCCAGGAAATGATGGGACCAGATGCCACAATCTTAGTTTTCTAAATCTTGAGTAAGCCAGTTTTTTCACTCTCCTCTTTCACCTTCATCAAGAGGATCTTTAGCTCCTCTTAGCTTTCTATCATAAGGGTGGTGTCATCTGCATATCTGAGGTTATTGATATTTCTCCCAGCAATCTTGATTCCAGTATGTTTTTCATCCAGCGTGGCATTTCTCATGATATTCTCTGCATAAAAGTTAAATAAGTCGGGTGACAATATTCCGCCTTTCCCAATTTTGAACCAGTCCATTGTTTCATGTCTAGTGCTAACTGTTGCTTATTGACCTGCATATCAAAAGTTAAGTTTCTATAAATTGTTTTATATGCAAGAATTTTAGGAGGGAATTGGAGTAGTACATATACAGAAAGAGAATACTTTAAATAATTTAATGCATATGTCTGAAAATTATCTGGTGAAGCTTCTTAATCATGAATTATATTCATGTAGTTGTTTTATTTATGAAAGTCAGTCCCTATCCAATGTTCTGGCAAAGCACACAAGTGTAAAACCTGATAAAAGGATGAGTAGAAAATCTATATAAAATGAAGACTGTTCTGTTACTAAAGATCCCCTGCCATTCTAGGATGGTATACTGACTCTTCTTATGCATAAAATATATGCAAAATGAATCTTGTTATTGCTAAATGTCTCAACTACCCTAAATCACCTATAAGCATAAAAAATATATATTTCATTCACACTTGAAAAATTTAGAGGATTATAGACATAGCTATTCTTCATAGAAATGCATTCTTTATAAAATACTATTTTGAAGTAAATCCAAGGATATCTATAATAGGATAAATTCATGCATCCCTCGCATAGTAGATTACAGAGACTTCAATGTACTCATATTCCATATTTCAGTACAATGGAATAACAAAGCATAAAATTAACTTATCAAGGAAGTACATACAAATGCTATTTTGTATTTTTCTCTTTACACAAAGCAACTTACACCCCCTTCCTCTATTTTTAAACAACCATGTAATAGGCACAGTAAATTGAATGAGAAATTGGTACAAATTAACTACCTTTCTCTATTAAGATACTTATAAGAAAATATTTTTTTAAAAGAAAGCTTTAAACAGTATCCTAGCCTGATTTTAAAATCCACATATGTTGTAAGTAAAATATTGTTTAGTCTCTATACTTTTGCATTGTCCTTCATAATAACAGGTAAGTATTGCCAGGGACTGTCATGAATGTGTAATTCCCTTATGCCCTGGTTTATACTAGCCATTTTGTAGAACCCCTTAATGATCTGGTTCTGAGTTTATTGTCATCATTATGATATAAAAGGAAAATAAACTACAATGAGGGGGGATTCTATCACTGACAATAACAAAACAGGTATATTGTAGAAGAGTTCAAATAAATAAACTGCAATTCAATTCATTCCTAGCCTTGCTCATTTTGATTTTTGTTAGTGATATACAAGATAGTTACAATAGAATACACTTTATTATCAAGGTTGCAGAGATTGTATGGTTCTACACTGGCTTAAAATTTTGCATCTAAAATCCTATTAATAGAGCAGGAACTTGCTTCTAATATATTTACTTCATTTTCCCTACTTTTGTCTGAAAAGAAAAAAAAAGAGCTATGATATAATGTACACTTAACATTAGACAAAACACTGAGACTTGTATGACTATGGTTTTAAAAAGAAAAACTGGTTATATAGAATTTCCCTGAGAGCCTATTCATTTAGTGTCAGAATAAGAGAACACTTTATAGGAAGAGCATTTAACATACCAATTTCTCATAAAAATGTGTTATAATAAATAAAATTAGTTTGACCTTATGAGATTAGTCTTTTCATTTACTTATTTTTCTTAAACAATTTATTTTGAAAGTCAAGCATCTGAAAGTCAAGCATTTGAAAATATATTCAAATTTAATATATTGCCCTCTGAAATAATGATAAAATGTCATGTAATGATATCTCACAAAGAAGAGACTGTTCCCTCAATCTATATTTATTAGACGCCTTCTAAATGCTCACTGTATTCACCCATAATGTAAAAATGATGAGTAACCTTTAGAAGTAGACAAAACATGAATAAATCATGTCAAGCAGTGATTCAAGCAGTGATATGAGTTATGGAAAAATTCAGGAAAGTCAGAGACATAGGGTGGGGTCTGTGATGGTGAAATATATTTTTCTTTACACAGGGCTTTGAAAAAGACCTCCCTGAATAAATGATATATTTAAGTACAAACTTGAAGAGAGGAAGTGAACTAGAAAGTATCTAGAAAATAGTTCTCCAGGCAGATGGTGTAACAAATTCAAAGGCCCTGTGGTAGGAACACACGTGGCATGTTTAAAGGCAGCAAGAAATTGAATGACCAAGGTGAAGATTGAGGCTAAAAGTAGTCAGTGAGGGAGACAGTGAGAAGAAATGAGAAAATAAGGGGTTAAGGTACCTTAAACAACTGGATGAATGAAGCTTCCATTAACCAAAACCTGAAGGGAAAACCTGAAGATGAAGCAGGTTTGAAATCTCTGAATAAGGAGTTCACATTAGGTTTATTCAGATTGAGATGTTGTTAGACCTCCCACTGTGGGGGTTAAGATGGTTTCTGGAATACAAAAGAGAAGTCTGCACTGGAGATAAAAAGTTAACACTCATGATTATTAAGTTGGAATTTAAAGTCTTGAAAATGGATGCAATCACCAGAGGAGGAAAAACAGAAAGAGCAAAGATTCAGGGACTGTACATTGGTTCAGAGACCATTGCTTAGAGCTGAACTAAAATCTTGGAGAGAACTAAAGCTGAAAGATGTGAAAAGGCCACTCTGTAGGGCCAATGGCTTTGCTAGAGGACTGGCAGCTCCTGCATACCTGTGGCCTTACAGAAACCAAGCCAGAAGACTAAGTACCTTGAAATATGTTTCCCCATCCTCTGATCTCCTATTCCATTCCATCTGTTGACCACTACAGGAAATCAGAAGGGCAAGAAGCTCAATTGGAATAGTCCCTAGAAATAGATTTATGGGATGGATCAAGAGGAAATAAGAGAATAATAGATCAGTAGGGGGAGAGGGAGATTAGCTAGCACACATGGAATGAAGAGTAAGTTGGGATTAAATAGGGTTGGTGATGATTCCCTGGTGGCTCAGGGGTTAAAGTGTCTGCCTGGAATGCAGGAGACCCGGGTTCGATCCCTGCATCAGGAAGATCCCTTGGAGAAGGAAAGGGCAACCCACTCCAGTACTCTTGCCTGGAGAATCCCATGGAGGGAGGAGCCTGGTGGGCTACAGTCCATGGGGTAGCAAAGAGTCGGACACGACTGAGTGACTTCACTCACTCATGGTGGAGGAAGAGAAGGTAAGGAAAAAGGTATTCATAAGAAAGTCATAATAATGGGAGACTTTTTTGGTTCAGTGTTTAAGACTTTGCCTTCCAGTGCAAGAGGTGCAGGTTTGATCCTTTGTTGTGGAGCTAAGATCCCACATGCCTCACAGCTAAAAAAAAACAAAACAAAACATAAAACAGAAGCAATATTGTAACAAATTCAATAAACACTTTTAAAAATGGTCCACATCAAAAGAAATCTTAAAAATAAAAATAATAATGAAATATGCATTCTGGTAAGGAGTAAAGTGGGCTCCCCACGTGGTGCTAGTGGTAAAGAACTTGCTTGCCAATGCAGGAGACATAAGAGACGTGGGTTCAATCCCTGGGTCGAGAAGATCCCCTGGAGGAGGGCATTATAACACACTCCAGTATTCTTGTCTGGAGAATCCCATGGAAAGAGGAACTTGGTGGGCTCCCAGTCTATAGGGTCGCGACTAAAGCAACATGACTGAAGCAAATTAGCACTTATGCAAGGAGGAAAGTAGGAAAAGGAAAGAGAAATAGTTAACAACAGTTGGATCAGTAGGTTATAGATCCGGGATATTTGAAGAACTGCTGGAGTTAGGTTAGAATAGAAAGTGGTCAGGAAAGAAAAGAGGTGATGATAAGAGAAGGAGACGGTCACTCTGGCTGCAGTTATTGTTGGGGTCACTGTACCATGATGGAAGTGTGTGGTTGAGGAAGACTAAAGAACAAATAGAGGGATTAGTCTGAGTATGGAGATACAGATGAATACATCTTGTCAAGAACCTGAAATGATCTTAAATCTTTCTCATGTTATGTGGAAGCCAAGGTGGTGGTATCCGATCAAGAATAGCTAATTATGGAGATATTTTTATTAATTAATGCCTATGTATTCCTAAAATCCTCTTTATAATTAGCTCATATTACCAAAATGAAGGAAAGGAAAACTAGTGTCAGACTGTTTAGGGATACTTTCCAGAACATATTGGTATTATTTGGGTCATATTTTCAGTCTGCTTAGGAATATTTGTAAACTCAGAAGTATTTCTCACTACTTAGTGACATACAGTTTACATATGATTCTTTTGAATAATAAAAGAACATCACAACTTATTCCTATGCCTTTTGAGTAAATAAGCTACCACCTACTTTTGATGTAATTATCTTTGAAAAGGAGAAAGGAGAGTCAGGAACAGATTTCTTGTGGGTAGAAATTAATAGAAAGGAACCGCTATAACAGTGGGAGCCTTGGGCAGGCAAGCTATCTGTCTCCTCTATGTTCTGAGTCTTGAAAAGACACTTAATTTTCTCAGAATAAGCCTAGGAAAAACCCAAGAGCAATGAAGTCATGTCATGGACCAGGACAGCTCACCACAATCCTGTCACCCAGAATATACATCCTCAAGAACAGATGCTCAGATGTTGAGAATATATACTCTGGGAACAGAGACAGGAATATAGGAACACAGACCATGAAAACTGCAATAAAAGAAAGGGGAGGGAGGATCATGGTGGGCTGGAGAGTTGCTGCCATGCCTGGTTATGTTCATATAAACAAGAAAAATTTTTCTAATTTTGATTTTTTTTAATTGACAAAAAATTTTGGGTAAATTTGTCTGTTTCAGACTGCTGATTCTCTGTACCTGTTAGGTATTATTGGAGGGAAAGAGCACGTTGAGGAGAGAGGAGGTTTTGGGGCATTATTGACTGGACTTTGTCTGTAGATACAGAATTAAACTAGATGACAGCTGCTTTTATATATTTTCTCTGGGACGGTTCTGTTTCTTTCCCTTTAATTCAACTTCAATAAAAATGTGTTGTGGTTTATTAACTAGTAAAGTAAGGTTAGTAACCTCAGAACAATGACTATTCCACTCTTGCCCAAACATTTTAGGGTATCGTTTAGTGGCCGTCATGTCCAACTCTTTTGCAACTTCATGGACTATAGCCCACCGGGCTCCTCTGTCCATGGGATTTCCCAGGTAAGAATACCAGAGTTTGCCACTTCTTTTTCCAGGAAATCTTCCCAATCCAGGGATCAAGCCTGCATTGACCAGTGAATTCTTTATCACTGAGCCACCAGGGAAGACTTTGGGGTAATAAATACATTCACAAAAGAAGGAAGCTTGATTTGATTGTATGTCCACCAGCTTTTGCTTCTTGTTACAGTATTTATAGGGCGTTCCAGGCGGCACTAGTGGTAAAGAACCTACCCGGCGATGCAAGAGAGGGAAGAGATGTGGGTTCTATCCCTTGGTCAGGAAAATTCCCATGCAATCCACTCCAGTATTCTTGCCTGGAGAATCCCATGGGAAGAGGAGCCTGGTGGGTTGCCTGGGGTCTTTGTCCATAGGGTCACAAAGAGTCAGACACTACTGAAATGACTTAGCACAGCACAGCACATAGTATTAATCACTCTTTGAGTTTATACTCTTAAATTATAATTTACTTGCTTCTCGTCTGTTGCTTCCCAAATAAAGATGATCAAAAGGACCTTGTTTGCCTGGGTTAGCCCTGTGTGTTCAGATCTTTGGATGAAGCTAGGAAGAAAATGAATGAATGAATGAATGAATGATGTATGAGTGCTAGATCTTCACATTTTTGATCAAGAAATGCCCTCAGGCAGCATATTCACTGGGAAAGACTTCTTTCAAGAAATGCTGTTTGCAAAGGTTTAGTTCTTTCATGTCTCAAGTTTTAAGAAAATAACTCTACTACAAACTCAATTCAACTAAACATAAGCCTTTGAAGTAGTTCGACATGAAACCTCATCCACAAATGCTTGTAAAATGCAAAAATGGAAACCACAGAGTTTAAAACTGTATGACTTTATAAAATAAATTCACAATAAAATAAAAAATATATATATACACATTTGTCTACAGTTTAGATATCTTTTCTAAAAGAAAGAATGTTTAGATTCCTTCATCAATCATTTCAAAAAGAAAATAATTATCATTAATGAATGCTCCAAACAGTCCATTCTGTTGTTGCCAGAAATAAAATCACAAGGTCTATTTCAACACAACAAGTCACACTCTGAATGTTTATTAGCCAAATTTCTGTGATACTTATTTATTCCAGTATTTCCTCCAGAAGGTATATAACTCCACTAGTTTTGAATCATACTAAAGGATTATTCAAGATGATCTGGCTTTAAATTAAGATGAATATTATGCTTCTAAATATAATGGTTCAGCAACTTTTTAAAAGACAAAAGCAAAATAGAGTCCAATACACTTACTAATCTATGTCACAAATGACACAGATTATCTTATCATCAAAAATTGCCCTCAAAGTACAATCATAAATTATATAATACCCATTAACATTGGTTTGAAAGGATACTTGTAATAGGCAAACAGATTCACATAGATAAAACCAGCAGTTCCTTAAAGTTTTAATATAAGGTGATCTATTTTAAGGTAAAAATTTCTTTAATAATTAATTATGTGAGATAAGGTATTTGTATTTTATTTTTTGAAAAGTAAAATTATGAAAATTTTTATATAACAAATAATTTCCTTAGAGAAAAAATGGTCTATAATGTAGAATATTAAAGATAATATTTGATTTGATATATCCTGAGAACTCCATTGTCAAGTGCTATGATATCTCTTGGTTTGACATTTGTTCTGAACTTCAAAAAATAGCAAATAGCTGGAGGCATTTCTTGATATCACTGGACAAAATCATTGCTCAGTTACTGAACTTAGAAAGTTCAGGAAAATGTAAACAAATTTGACATAACCATCTGCATTTGCTAACATAAACTGAGGCAGAATCTTATTACAGAAAAAAAATTAATTGAATACCATTTAAGAAGTGAAATACATAAAGATAAATTGTTACATTTTCATGGGATGGAAAGGAAATTATGCATGTTTATTACAATAATAAAATATTTTAACAAGCCAAACTGGATTTTCCTTGCAAATTCTTCCTCTAGTTTGATTCTCATGAAAATCTGTTACAGATTCAGCATGTATGCACATATGTGCATAAACAGCCATGTAAGTGTTTGTTAGTATGTTTCTAAGTCCTGTTTGCTGTCCCAACCGTTATCGTGGTCCAAATTTGTTCTTGCCTGTATTACATTTACTGTCTTTCTGTCTTTCACAACTTCATTTATGGGCCTGATTCATTTTACAAAAAATAAAGTCAGTACCACCCAACCACCTTACTCAGCTGGTTCTTATGGTCCTATGGAGTCCTATAGTTGGCCCTATGGAGCACTCCCCCGCCCTTTTTTTTTTTATTTGCATGTGGAATCCCACAAAAATTGCTTTTGGCTTAGGATCTGATTAGCCTCAAATTGAATAAGGCAAAAGTTGTATCAGATACCTATTCACTCAGAAATGCCTGTCCACTTAAAATGAATCATTTTTTTGTGTGTGTGCTTAGTCACTCAGTCATGTCCGACTCTTTGTGACCCCTTGGACTGTAGCCTGCCAGGCTCCTTTGTCCATGGGATTCTCCAGGTAAGAATACGGGAGAGGGTCGTCATTCCCTTCTCCAGGGGATCTTCCCAGCCCAGGGACAGAACCCAGGTTTCATACATTGCAGGCAGATTCTTTACCAACTGAGCCACCAGGGAATCAACTGCCTGTTAACATCTTGGGTATGATATATGCTGAAAGCAAAATCCTTGTGAATTTGGGGTGCTGGCCTATAGCACACATTTTAAATCAAGAGTATAGTATGATGCTCTTTTCCTATTGCCTGACTACACTATACAGTAATCAAAGCATGGAGGTACGAGTGATACTCTCACAGTTACAAACACATTCCTGAATTTCTCCATCTTCCACAAAGGGCATTAGACTACTTGTTTGAAAGTCTTTGTGTGCAGGTGTAAAAACACTTATTTTTCCTCCGAGACCCACATAATGTTTTTATCAAATTGGAAGCAGGCACTTCCAATGACCTATCATTATATTATATCTTTGTTTTATATAATTATTTATTTATTTATTTTTAATTGAAGGATAATTGCTTTACAGTATTGTGTTGGTTTCTACCAAACATCAGCATGAATCAGCCATAGGTGCACCCATGTCCCCTCGCACTTGAGCATCCCTCCCACCTTCCTCCCCATCCCACACCTCTAGGTTGTTACCAAGCCCCAGTTTGAGTTCTTTGAGTCATACAGCAAGTTCCCATTGGCTATCCATTTTATATATGGTAATGTATGTTTCCATATTAGTAATTTACCTTATTTTACTGCACAAAGAGGCAATGAATAGTGCTGCTATTTTGGCTGGAATGCTGGACTCTAATTAGGAAGATGTGATAGATTGGTTCATACCATGTGGGCATGAAAGAACACATCTGGAACTCAGGCGATGTGTTGAGACATATCTTACTATTTTTTTAGTCAATCGATTAAAGTTAATGGGCTGGTTCTGATCAGTCCATCAATGACAGAGTTGTCAGGAAAGAAGCTTTGAGTTTCTGCAAGAGAAAAATATTGTTGCTAAGTTGAATTTATCTGAGGATAAAAAGAGGAAAGAAATTGTTTATTTTCTGGTGTTATGATTGGTTCAGTATGTGAGGACTCTAGTAATGGTATGCATGTCTTCCTTCCTTACTGCGTCATTCATACTTTTATGCACATTATTTAAATTTCCCATGCATATATTTCTACTTTTTATATAAAGTATATGCAGTGGTTAATTTTATAATTAAGTCCATGAGATACAAAATAAGATAGAATTTTGCCAGAAAGAGAGATAAGATGTATACCACCAAAGATGAATATAACCAACACTGAGACATGTTTTGTTTATATGACTGATAGTGCATTTATGTTTGAGTAAATTTTCTCATTAGCTTGCCTTATGGATTTCATACTTTTCAATTTCCACAAGTATGTGAACCAATTACTTTATATATGTATACACATATATAAGATTAAGATAGATCACATATACTGATGTTTTATATATAATACAATATATAAATTAACATTTTTTCTATCAATAAATTTATCTATCCCATTGTACTATTTTTCTGAAAAACCCTGATGGATACAGTTCTCTTTAATTAACATGATAAATTGAAGAAAATTTTTATACCCACTTTAAGAAAATACAAGTTGCTTTTAGCAGGTATACATTGTCAACATGCAGCTGACTTATGGCAGTTGCTGTACTTACAAATGAATAAAGAGATGAGCTACTCAAACATTTACAGTATTTCCCATTTATTAGGGTCATGTTCAGACTGATCCTCATAACTAGAAAACTTTCAGTGATGTATGTTATGTAGTGACTCGTGTCGACAATCATTATATAAACTGTCCCCTATTTTCAGTGTTTTTTTAAATGTAGGAACAAAAAAAGCTGAAATTTTTCTATAGTGCATTCTAAGTAATAAAACAAGATGCCTACCTCAGCAGTCTTATCCTGTAAACATGATCCTTTTTGAGAGTTTGTCCCACTGCTGAATATTTTAACTTTGTGATTGTTTGATATAGGCCTATTTCTCACTAGGTAGTTTATTTTTCATTAGGTTTTTAAATATTTAAAATGTGCTCAAAACAGAAATGCAAATATCATTAATATTTTTTTAATTCTACATAGGGAAATGAAAATAAAATGAATCAAAAAAATTTGCCAACTATTTTTAATGATTAATAAAAATTAATACCTAATTAATAAGACCATCCCCTTGGAAAAGAAATGCAAAAAAGCAAAATGGCTGCCTGGGGAGGCCTTACAAATAGCTGTGAAAAGAAGAGAGGCGAAAAGCAAAGGAGAAAAGGAAAGATATAAGCATCTGAATGCATAGTTCCAAAGAATAGCAAGAAGAGATAAGAAAGCCTTCTTCAGTGATCAATGCAAAGAAATAGAGGAAAACAACAGAATGGGAAAGACTAGAGATCTCTTCAAGAACATTAGAGATACCAAGGGAACATTTCATGCAAAGATAGGCTCGATAAAGGACAGAAATGGTATGGACCTAACAGAAGCAGAAGATATTAAGAAGAGATGGCAAGAATACATGGAAGAACTATACAAAAAAGATCTTCATGACCCAGATAATCATGATGATGTGATCACTAATCTAGAGCCAGACATCTTGGAATGTGAAGTCAAGTGGGCCTTAGAAAGCATCACTATGAACAAAGCTAGTGGAGGTGATGGAATTCCAGTTGAGCTGTTTCAAATCCTGAAAGATGATGCTGTGAAAGTGCTGCACTCAATATGCCAGCAAATTTGGAAAACTCAGTAGTGGCCACAGGGCTGGAAAAGGTCAGTTTTCATTCCAATCCCAAAGAAAGGCAATGCCAAAGAATGCTCAAACTACCGCACAATTGCACTCATCTCACATGCTAGTAAAGTAATGCTCAAAATTCTCCAAGCCAGGCTTCAGCAATAGGTGAACCGTGAACTCCCTGATGTTCAAGCTGGTTTTAGAAAAGGCAGAGGAGCCAGAGATCAAATTGCCAACATCCGCTGGATCATGGAAAAAGCAAGAGAGTTCCAGAAAAACATCTATTTCTGCTTTAATGACTATGCCAAAGCCTTTGACTGTGTGGATCACAATAAGCTGTGGAAAATTCTGAAAGAGATGGGAATACCAGACCACCTAACCTGCCTCTTGCGAAATCTGTATGCAGGTCAGGAAGCAACAGTTAGAAGTGGAAATAGAGCAACAGACTGGTTCCAAATAAGAAAAGGAGTATTTCAAGGCTGTATATTGTCACCCTGCTTATTTAACTTCTATGCAGAGTACATCATGAGAAACGCTGAACTGGAAGAAACACAAGCTGGAATCAAGATTGCCAGGGGAAATATCAATAACCTCAGATATGCAGATGACACCACCCTTATGGCAGAAAGTGAAGAGGAGCTAAAAAGCCTCCTGGTGAAAGTAAAAGAGGAGAGTGGAAAAGTTGGCTTAAAGCTCAACATTTAGAAAACGAAGATCATGGCTTCTGGTCCCATCACTTCATGGGAAATAGACGGGGAAACAGTGGAAACAGTGTCAGACTTTATTTTTGGGGTCTTCAAAATCTCTGCAGATGGTGACTGCAGCCATGAAATTAAAAGATGCCTACTCCTTGGAAGAAAAGTTATGAGCAACCTAGATAGCATATTCAAAAGCAGAGACATTACTTTGCCGACTAAGGTCCGTCTAGTCAAGGCTATGTTTTTTCCTGTGGTCATGTATGGATGTGAGAGTTGGACTGTGAAAAAGGCTGAGGGCCGAAGAATTGATGCTTTTGCACTGTGGTGTTGGAGAAGACTCTTGAGAGTCCCTTGGACTGCAAGGAGATCCAACCAGTCCATTCTGAAGGAGATCAGCCCTGGGATTTCTTTGGAAGGAATGATGCTAAAGATGAAACTCCAGTACTTTGGCCACCTCATGCGAAGAGTTGACTCATTGGAAAAGACTCTGATGCTGGGAGGGATTGGGAGCAGGAGGAGAAGGGGACGACCGATAATGAGATGGCTGGATGGCATCACGGACTCGATGGACGTGAGTCTGATTGAACTCCGGGAGATGGTGATGGACATGGAGGCCTGCCGTGCTGCGATTCATGGGGTTGGAAAGAGTCGGACATGACTGGGCGACTGAACTGAACTGAACTGAACTAATACCTTAATTAGCAGAATGCATTCTAAACTAAAATATATTATACATAGGTTTAATTATCTATATTTCCATAGTGAGACAACAATATTCCTTAGGAAATTTCCCATACAGAGCTTTACAGATTTATAAAAGATGTTTAATTACTAATTTCATTACATTTCCTGCTCTGTCTGCCCTTCTGGATCACAAAGTTAAATAATTTGGGGGTATTCAGAGTCTTTGCCAAGAATTAAATCCAATCTTTTCCATTTTTTCTAAAGAAAATATAGGCAAAGAAGTGATTTATTTCATCATATTTATGAAATTGAACTGAGTAGCACTTGATGTTTAGGTATCCATTTGTGCTGCTTTTGTCTTTTGAGGTTTGAATATCAAATATCATTTTTGTTAAATATTTGCTAAAATATTTTAACGTAATGAAATTCAAGTAACAGAAGTATGTATCAAAAATAGCTGAATATTTTCTTTGCAACACATTTGGGGTAAATCTAAATTTAAATGTAGTTTAAATGTTTCCTTTCTCAGCTAATTCAGAGACCATGAGAACTGTGAATATTTATTATATAATACAAAGTTTCTGCTGCATTGTGAGACAAAAACAGAGATTAACAAAGTCAAACTCTTTGTTTTAGGGGAAAAATGAAGCCTACTGAGAATGCTTCTAAATGGAGCATAACTGCTTTATAACATGAATCAGGCAGAATGAGTTGGTAGGGTTATAAAACAATTAAAGTTATTCATCGAGCCTGGAGTAGTAAAGTAAGAGTTCAGAGCTAATAGCATTTCATCACTGGAAGTAGCAAAGAACAGGAACCTATTTATCACTGAGCTCTAACTGCAAGTGCAATTTATGGCTAGATGTTTGTGTTTCTGTTATGCTGAGAGATCAAATGAAATGTGTAAAGAATTAATTTTCTGGAAGTCAGGTCAACAATGAAGACATTTAAAAAGGATAGACAAAAACCAAAAAACAATGAAGAAATTGCTTTAATATCACATCCCATTGATGAACTGTGTTATCAAATTAAGTTAATCAATTCAGTAGTAATTTAAACATCTATAATTTTCAATGAATAAAATATAATGTAATCTGCTAGATATTAAAAAAATGCTTCTAAATGTATATTCATTAGTTTATAGTGTTAAGCATATAATGACTGACTTCATTTACAGTATGTAGTTTGTTTGAGTAAATTACCAGAAGCATCAAAAGAAACTGAAGTACACCCAACATTAAATGATTACAGCAGACAGTACTAATTATGAGAACACTTTATTACTTAGGAGACTTCATTATTCACTGGGCAGAGAATATAAGCAAATAGTCACATTACACATTTTTATGGAAGGACTAAAAACATTTTAATATTAAAACAGAAATGAGAACACCATTTAGGAAAAAGGAACTCAGAGAAAAATCATAATACATATTACCTCATTGCATTATGGTGCAAAGTTTATGACCCGAACTATGAAGTAATTGTGTATTCAACTGCCTGCCTAGATGTGATAGGGTGAAAAGCTTGAGCTTATGGTGGTAAAATATATTTTTTTTGAGCAAGATAAAAATGTGTTAAACGCTGCCAAATCTAGATTTCAAGTCTCTCTAACTAGATTTTATGTTATACAGTAGTATAATTTGACAAAGTGATAATAGACTTCAGTGAGAGCAGAACTAAATTATACTGGCTCTGAATAGAAAATCTCATTTGAAGACTCAACTACTCTCATGTTTAGCTAGCGTATTATACTTTAATGAGAAACAGGCACTCAGATGCCAATCAGCAAGTCTAGACACTATTTCAATATTGTGTGACCAGATGAGAACTCTAAATTAGATTTTCATGCTCTGAGAATTAATATTCAACATTAACAGTGTATTAGACCTCTGCACATTTTCTTTGTCCTTCTCTAAAGGAAAAGCAAGAATAGTTCTGCCTCTGTTCCTTCTCACCTGTATCCATAGGTGGTTTGATTCTGATATATTTCTAATCTTGGCATTCACTTGCTTAAAATCTATCAGCAGATCCCAACTAATTCTCAGAAAGCAGTTAAAGTCCTTAATGTTACCCACAATGTCTTCCTTATGTTTGTATGTAACTCCAGTTTGATATTCTATCCAACCACAGTGATTGTATTGAAAATAATTAAACGTTGGTGAAGCAGAGGTAGGGAACTGCCAAGAGAGACTTCAACTGATAGTCCCATGTATGCCAGGCATCATCTTTTAAATTTTTGGATTTTGGGTGGTTGGAATATTTCTTCATGAGACCAGGAGTACAAGAGGGGCTCAAGATAAAGACCTCAACCATCCCCTTCTGGGTTTTAATCATACTGATACTTCCTCTGACATACAAAGGTGTTAAACTTCTAATCAATGAGATCTTCATATCTGGTGTTTCCCCTTCCTGAAAGTCTTTTCCGCCCCCTAACATTTTCATATGGCTAAGTGTTACACATCTTCCAGGATTTAAAGTGTTATTTAATCTTCATCACAGACTGGACTACATTTTCCTCAGAAACTATCCTGTACTAAGCTTGCACAGAACAAACTGATACTATTACATATTATTAAATATTTACTTATTTAGCATCAGTCTCCTGACTCTAAACCAATGGTTTTCATGTAGCAGAGCTGTAATCACCTGGATTCATAGTCAAAAATGCCAGTGCTTGGAGTGCATTCTACAATGAATGTATCAGGTTCTTTTTTCCAAGGCTCAAGCATTGACAGTTTAGCAAGATCCTTGGTGACTGTCATGCAAGTTAAAATTTAAAAACCACGCTGTTGAAGATAGTACTTAAGAGCACTTTACACACCTGCATAGAGTGCAGTGTACAATTGGTACTTGAAATATTGTTGAATGAAGAACGTACATCAAAACAGTTCACTTACACTAGTGTACTTTCAAGGGTCGTAGTGTGAACTTATATAATACAGAATGAGCTGGGAATTGAGTTCAAGCATGGATATTTTTAAAATTTTATGCTACATTTGAATGATCACTGATGCTGAATCCTTCAACAGAGTTTTTCCTGTTTCAAGGCACCTGTGGGTAGATGACATATTACAAGCTCTAAATTATTGGTCAATATTACTATCACTTCCCACATGTTTCTTCCTCTGCTTCCTCCTTCTTGTTTAAAAAAAAAAAATCTTTCTCCTTCACCTTTTCTTTGTTTATCTCTATTTATATGTTATCTTTTCATACCTCATTACCTCCTCAACTTGTATGTTAGACTTCTGGTTCCCACTGATACCCAAGTGGATGGTTTCAATATTCTATATCTCTCAAGCCTAAGAAAATAAGAAGGTAAATAATGTATGTGAAAAAAAAAGAAAATAGAAAGTGTTATACCAATGATGAATGCTGTTTGACATATAAGAAGACTAAATTTTTAGTACTATTGATGAACTTTTTATATTTACAAATTTACAAAAGTCAAATAAGACAGCATCAATTCCCAAATCAATTAAATTTGGAGTAAAAAGATCTCTATTTGCATCTCATGTTATATTTCAAGGCTCAATTAACTTTTGAGGTTCATTTAAGCTATTTTACAAATATTGTTTTATCAAGCGTTCTTTATTTTGACGCATATGGCCATAGTCTTGCACAGGTAAATCCTCAAAGTTTACTGTGCAAAATTACTATTCAATAAATCCATAAAAAGCACCTTATGTATCTCTGAGTAAAAGATTTGGAGTTGTTCTACTTTTGGGAATATTAATGTTGAAGTAATGAAATGTTAGACTATGAAGAACCTTAGAGATTTTAGTGTAAATGAGAATTACACAAATAATTATGATGAACTTAGGAAAATGGGTCAGTTCAGTGATCTGTTCAACGTAGCATAGATGAGATGAGAAATCACTGCTGATTTCCAGTGAAATTTTCATTTAAAACCTAACTATCAAAAGTGTCTATAGCCTATGTCACTCACAGAGAACATGCATAGTTCTGCTGTTTAGGTTTCTGAGCAAAGAGACTGCCGTTATTTTCTGATTACTAGAGTTTGCCAAATGATAGCATCTTTCCAATAGATTAGCTTGGATGTAATATATATATATATATATATAAACATATATATATAAGTTTTTGAGGCTACAATTTTAATAAACATAAATTATCTCATTTTCACAGAGAGGAAAGTTGTCAGTAAAACATGATATAATCTTCTTTGTTACAAATTAGAGACACACTCCTTATAAAATGTCCTTTTCCTCGACAAAAATCAAGGCTTCAGGATCATAAGCACTTTCTGGGGTTTTTTGAGAACAGGTGTACATCAGTTGAGTTTGTAAAGATATGCCCTTAACTGCCGTGTGTGCAATTGGAGCACACCTTCATTTTTATTGTTCTAAGGATTTCTTTGGCCAAAAATGATACAGGCCCTTAGGGTAATAATTTTTACGTTTTTCTTTTTTAAACTCTTTTAAATAAAAAACAATTTTGCTGCGATTTCAGAGGAACAGTCCAAGATGAAGAAGGTATATTAAATCACTGAGCCTCCAACTGGAGAACTTTACATTAGATGATAGTCAAAATGACAAAAAAAAAAAAAAGAGAAAAGATCACAATTTCAAATACATTTTCTTTCTAAAATATTTAATGGTTAAATTCTTTAGTTCAGTTAAACATTATCAGTGAAATTGCTTTCATTATGATATTTTGACTGATAGAAAAAGAATGTCCATTCCTACACTTACATGGTAACATTCATGATGAAATGAAAGCTATGAGACTATAGAGTAAATGTTATATCACCATGACAGAACTAGAGAATTGTACCTCCATTTCATTGTCCCATATTTTGTATGTTAACTATATGTGCTATATTATTGAAAAAAGGAATTGAATATTAATTGTGAATAACTCTAAGTTGTTTCAGAAATTTTAACAATACAATATACACTTACTTGAATGCCTTAGATAGTGGTGATAGAGGTAATCAAAAAGAATCTCTAATCATGGTTATTAACATAAAATTTTAAGTGCCTATTGTATTACTCACTATTGTATTGATTACTCACATGACATCAAGGGCTGTAATGTTTATATTTCTGTTTATTTGCTTTTTGGATGTTAATCCTAGATCCTTCACTTAATGGACACTAGATTATGTCACCTGATTTGAGCTGGACTATGTCATGGCTGTCGTGAAATTAAGCTTGAAAACAAATCATATATTGTCTCTGAGGTTAATGAAATCTTTAATTAATTCCTATTCTTGGTTTTACTCATTTCTCACAGTCTCTAATCTAGCAAGCGATAAAGTATTTTTGAGGCTCACGATGTCAAGAGAAGGGCACCCATTGTTAATTAATACCTGTCATGACTTAATGTATTACTAGAGACTGCCAAGTGTGAGAAGGCTCATTTTATAAGAAATCTTAAAATGGACAATTATGCTCTCACCTAGAAGTCATTCTTGGTTTTCTAGAATACGTGAACAGAGGTTTTGAGGACGGATCCTGAGTCTTCATTATTTCTTTTTACACTAGTCAAAAAGTGAAACTGTGATTTTGAACATTATCATTTACTTATCATAATTAACTTTTTCTTTAAAATGAGAATAAAGCTGCACAGGACTTCCACACATTACATTTTATTACTACTTTAAAAATAATTTAAAATTACATGTCCTTATGTTGTTTGAACTAATGTGACCATTGCCAAATTAGAGTGGAATTAGATTATTTTTACATCTTGATCTCTGTATGAATAACAAACAAATAATACATGTCTGTGTTCAGTTCCTAAGTCGACTTAGATTCTTCGCGACCTCATGAACTCACCAGGCTCCTCTGTCCATGGGATTTCCTAGGCAAGAATACTGGAGTGGGTTGCCATTTCCTTCTCCAGGAGATCTTCCTGACCCAGAGATTGAACCTGTGTCTCCTGCATTGCAGGTAGATGCTTGAGGCATCACTGAGGCACCTGGGAATCCCAAACCAATAAAAAGATAGCATCTATAGATTTGTACCCCTTGGTAAATTTTATAATTATTTAACCAACTAAATTTGACAGTTTGAATTTAAAACACTTGTTTTTGTATAAATAGGTAAATCTTTATTGCAAATAATATATTCTAATATTATGCAACATATTAATATGTAGTGGTTTTTGTCAATCATCTCTTATGACATTTACAGTACCTCAGTAAGTAAAAGAATGCTATTTTGGAGCAAATAAAAATTAAAAATTTTGTAATGTCTCTTTCTGTGCAAGTTTTGGCTAATTTTCACTTTTAAGTTATTCACTTTAAGTCAAAATAGCTATGATTTCAATTTACTAATCTTCTCATTTCTGGTATATAGCATATGTACATGTTCAGATGGAAGACCTCCTCAGTGATTTATATATATATATATATATATATAACTATTCTATGAGAGTGTTATTTTGAAGTAATTTTTATTAAAAAATGATTTTTATAATGGTGTCATACTGATTATTGCATGGTGATGGAAAAGTTGTATTTTAAAAATGACAAAGCTTGCTCTCACACATCCGATTGGTTTACACTGCAAAGTTGCTTTTTAATGCAAATTTAATATAATCAAACTTATAAAACTTGTTTACTTCTTAGTATTCATATGGCCAAAACACACACTTCAACTTTGTCTATGAGTACAGTATTTCTAGCCCTTGTAAAACATCCTATTTTTACTTCTCATTTTTCTTCCTCAAGCTTTTCAAGCTCAGATCTTGCACAGGCTTGGTGCAGATTCCTCGTATTCCATGTCTTTCATCTGCATTAAGGACTTTCATGTATATTTTTCTTCCCTTAGAAATTCTCTCTGCAGAATTTTCTTCCCCTAACATTGAACTTAGTCTCCTTAACTTTGTTTCTAAAAATTCTTTATATTACAGCAAAAATTCATTTTTGTAGTAAACCCCCCCTCATCTTCCAAACTAGTAAGGTGTGCTTTACATGCTTTTAAAGCAGTAATTTATAAAATAAAGACAATCTAAGAGACCTATGGGACAACCTTAAATACACCAATATTTGCATTATAGGGGTCCCAGAAGAAGATGGAAAGAAAGGACCTGAGGATATACTTTAAGAGATATAGCTGAAAATTTCCCTACATGGGAAAGGAAATAGTCAACCAAGTCTGAAAGCACACACAGTCACAGGCAGGATAAACCCAAGGAGAAACACACCAAGACACATAGTAATCAAACTGACAAAAATTAAAGACAAAGATAAAATATTAAAGTTGCAATTTATAGTTTATTTTTATAACAATCATCTGTATTTTGTAATTTTTAATTAGTTGGATGGTTATTTGTTTTCTGCCATCAGGTTGTAAACTGTCAAGTGGTAAAATCTTATTTTTAAAAAATTACCAAAGATTGACCATAGCAGGTACTAAATAAATAGCCTAAATGAAAGAATGAATTAGTAGTGAACATCTTAGAGAATACTAATATATTTTATATTGCAATATTAAGAAATATTCTAAATAATACAGTGTATTTAGATGTCTCTAGTATCTACAAAAATGAGGTCCTCGCACACAAAATTACACTAAATTTAAACTGGTTTTAAGGTCAAAATCCCTTTACCTAAACTGAAATAAATTCACAACCTGCCCATATATCCCATTAGATTATATTTACGCTTGCCTAGTCCAAGCGTACTGGAATAATTTCTTTCTGTTCCTAGTTGTTTTGATTGCTATTGTTGGGGATTATTTATTTACACAGTTTTTGCTTATGACACAGATTGAAACTATTAGTAAATTATTTATCATGACATTCTGACAACTTCCAAGAATGTGAATTACTGAAATGTCCATTCTTGACGTTGTACTTTATGTAGGAAGAAGATTAGTGTTGGGATAGTTTTAATTTCTCTCTCAGTTGCTCAGCCTTGTCTGACTCTTTGCGACCCCAGGGACTGTAGCCTGCCAAGCTCCTCTGTTCATGGAATTTCCCAGGCAAGAATACTGGAGTTTTCATTCACTCTCAACCAAAATATGTGAATTAAAGTTGAGCATTATCAGAATCCCCTGAGGGGAGAATTTCCACCTGCATGTTTTTAAGTATCACTTTCTGAGGAAATTTTGAAATGTAAATAATCCCTTCTGTGACGTGACCAATCCCAGCTCTAAAACTCTAAGAGGATCACTGCAGAAGTGCAACACTCTTGCTGCTGGAGGTGCGTTAGACTTCTTATATGTCTTACAGTTACAAAAACGTTGAAAACTATTGACTTAAATGGTAGAACTACGCTGTAAAAGAAAAGCAAACCATTCTGGGAAACACCACTTTCAGCTAGGTATTTAATATAACCAAACTTTCTCTTCCTGTTTCACTCTTATTGTCATTTGGTAAACCCTCAGATGACTAATTAAGGGGATTTATTCGTATCTCTCGGCTTCCCCGGTGGCTCAGCTGGTAAAGAATCTGCCCGCAATGCGGGAGACCTGGGTTCAATCCCTGGGTTGGTAAGATCCCCTGGAGAGGCGAAAGGCTACCCACTCCAGTATACTGGCCTGGAGAATTCCATGGACTGTCCATGGGGTTGCAAACACTCCGACACGACTGAGCAACTTTCACTTTTCGGGGCTTCCCTTGTAGCTCAGTCTGTAAAGAATCTGCCTGCAGTGGAGGAGACCTGGGTTTGATCCCTGGGTTGGGAAGATCCCCTGGAGAAGGAAATGGAAACCCACTCCAGCCAGTATCCTTGCCTGGAAAATCTCATGGACAAAGGAGCTTGGTGGGTTGCAGTCCATGGGATTGCAAAGAATCAGGCACGACTGAGCAACTAACACTTACTTACTTATCCCTATCTCTGAAGCCTCCATGACAACCAAATTTTTTTTATTTTCAAATTTAATTGAACACTACTCCCCTGACTTTAAAGCTCCAGAAAATAGGGAGTTGTCTGTAGCTTTTATTTCAGTCTTAGTTGAATCTACACTGAAGTAAAACCTGATCAGGATGTGTGTTAGTCTTTTCAACTGAAGAGCTTTAAACTGGAGATGCAAGTGATAGATGGGTAAAATCGTTACATATTTATAGCAGGCTGATTGGAACTAATTACAGAAGCACATAAATGTGGAATTTATTTTCAATAGAGTTGGCATCAAATTTATAGTACCATTTGCATTCCGTTAACTCTACAAGGAATCTCTCTCCATTTTTAACTTTGAGAAGATAATTTTTTTTCCCCCAACCCACTGCTAAATGGCAGCTCTGAATTCCAAATTCAACTTTGATGTTTCATTGATATGAGAAATTGGGAAAGCAAATTATTTTTCCATTGAGGAAGACCCACATAAAAATTAATGTTTACTCAGAGTTTTGACATTTAGGCAAGAAGCATCAATGTTTTTTATTTATACTCATTAGACTTCTTCAAGAATGTGCATGCTCTTTTCAGTCATCCTTTGTTTACAGTTTCCCATCCTCTTGAAATTACATTTCTCCTCATACAGAGATGATTTATCACATTTCTGGATGTACTATTTAAAATTCAGAGGATGTTTTGTGATATTATTTTTTCCTCCTGAAGCAATGTTTTAGACATATTTTGCAGCTACTTTGTGAGGAAAACAATGACACACACCAGGGACGATAAGTGACTCGTAAATAGATGACTTGAATGAGAAATTAAGGAAGAAAAATAAAGACAAAAAAAACCCCAAAGGAAACATTGTTATTATTTTTTAACTTTAAGCCACTAAGTATTTGGGCTTCTTTGTTACCATAACCTAACCTGATCTTGCCTGATTAATTCATACCCCATTTAATATTGATCAAAGTATGATAAAACATGACTGAAAACATAAACTTTGCTCAAAAATCCCCCAAACATTCTACGTAAAACACTGATTTGTTCACCTTCCAGAAGGTGATTTTAGAGAAAGTATATAATTTGCTTAGTTCTTGTGATTAAATTGGATTAGAGGAACATTTGAAGGATACTTTTAACAGAACCTGGGCTTTATTTTGCATTCTTAAACAAAACATAAACAGAAATACAATAAGCATTGTATTTCTGTATACAGGTATATTGTTTATTTGAGGTCCAAATATATATTTTAAAATGCCATACATTTATGTTTCATTGTTTACTGTTTGTGTGTGTGTGTGACCAATATAGTATATTTAACACTTGATCTTTTCATCTCAAACATCTCTGAGTTCATTCCAATACCTTTAGAAAGTGAAAGTGTTAGTTACTTAGTTGTGTCCGACTGCCAGGCTCCTTTGTCCATGGGACTTCCCAGGCAAGAATACTGGAATGGGTTGCCATTTCCTTCTCCAGGGAATCTTCCCAACCCAGGGATTGAAACTTGGTCTCCTGCATTACAGGCTGATTCTCTACCATCTGAGCCACCAGTGAAGCACATTTATACACTTGATCTTTTCATCTCACACATCTCCTAGTTGAGTCCAACATCTTCAGCTTTTACATATTTCTCTTACTTCACCATTAAAACCTATTGAATAAAATCATACAGATTTAATAAATTTATTAAAAATATAAATAAATTTAATAAGTTTATGTTATTACAAATGGCTTTTACTGTCTTCTGCCTTTCTTTTCTGAAGTACCCATAGAGGCTATCCACAGTTATTTCCAATTTTCCTTACCCTCTGACTTAGGGAGACTATTAGTATGTAAACCGTATAATAAATAACATATAAATCAGCAACCTCAACTGAATGCTCAACAAGAAAGGGGAATTTTACCACATTTCCACATTTCTTTGGTTATTTCTTTTCCTGCTTTTCTAAAGTAACTTGGACAGACTTTCTCTACTTAAAATTTGTTTTTTTAGTGCTCTTTTCCTCCTAGTCTCACAGGTCATGAAGATAATAGATACTCAGCAAGAAACTTTCATAACTTTCGGTCTCAAGCCTGAAACTCTACTTACTCCATCCTGACTTATTTGCTCCTGATAAAAAAAGCACAAGTGATTGTGTTTATCAAAGGCAAATTCTTTTTCATGTGCAATGCACTCCATCTGCTGCTACCATCAGCATCTGCCCTAGATTCCAATTACTTCTGCCTAGTCAACATCCTCATTTACCTGCTATCTTTTCTTTCTCATGAATGTACATTGTCTCTCATACCCATGTCCTTCTCAAAGCATTCAAATATGTCTTCCAAGGCTTATAGGGCTGTAAAGACTAAATGATAGAGTCTGTAAAGAAAATATGCCACATTTTATTTCTGAAGAAAATTAAGATTCCATCACTTAATAAACATTTATCTCAAGTAACTGGAAAAATCTCTCCAGTCACTAAGTTAGAGATTTAAATACAAATATCTTCATTTATGAACCACAGTAAAGAAGACAAATTTAAAATTAATAATTATAGGAAAAGAGCCAATTCATCTGAACCCTTTTAAAATTAATTTATTTTTTATTGAAGGATAATTGCTTTACAGAATTGTACTGTTTTCTGTCAAACTTCAAAATGAATCAGCCATAGGTATACATATATCCCCTCCTTTTTGAAACTCCCTCCCATCTCCTTTTCCATCTCTCCCCTCTAGGTTGCTACAGTGCCCCTGTTTGAGTTTCCTGAGCCATACAGAAAATTCCTGTTGGCTATCTAGTTTACATATGGTAATGTAAGTTTCCATGTTATTCTTTCCACACATCTCACCCTCTCCCCACCTCTCCCCATGTCCATACATCTATTCTCTATGTCTGTTTCTCCACTGTTGCCCTGTAAATAAATTCTTCAGTAACATTTTTCTAGATTCCATATATATGTGTTAGAATACGGTATTTATCTTTCTCTTAATGTGTTTTCTTAGCTAAATCACCAAATATGCAAATAAAATTAACTTCTCTCTATTCCCATTATTCCATCCAACCTATAGAACATTCTTCCATCACTACACAGACCATTTCTCAGAAGTGACCCATGCAAAGGAAAGTTCCTCAAATATGAAAATACACCATGCTCTTGCAAAAGGCAGAACAATCATTCCCTAGGAAGGTTAATCAACTACAGTTCTCCTTTTCACTGGAAAAGTTTACTAAGAATTTGCAGGGGTAAAAAGAAAGTGACTAGGTGATGTTAATTTGAAAAATACATTCCCAGGGTCTTCAGATATACTCCATACAACAGCAATAGCCACCCTACTCTCCATTTATAACCAGTGTTGTAACTTCAATTCATATTTCTTTTTTGGAGACTTTAGTATTTAAAAAAATATTATCTTGTTAATAATATATTAAAACAATCAATCTCCTGACTCATTTCTTATAAAGTTGTCTCATTAGTTTGTACATACAGATAGCAGAGATTTAGTAAACAGCCTTAAAAACATTTCTGGCATTAAATTGTATCCTACTTCACAATAGTTAGTACTGTAATAATGCTCCTATAATATTTAGCAATTAATATGCTATCTGCTGTAAATCATATAGATAATATGCTACATATTTTACTTCAATGAATGATTTTTTAAAAATATTATTTTAAATGTTCTAAGCATGATGATTCCTAATATAACATGTGATATATCTCAATACATTTCTCTGGAGAGGCTTTTTTTTTTTTTTTAATCTAAGAATGCAATAATTTTATAGAAATGTGAACAACCAGAATTCAGTATTTCTCTATGAGAAGCTGGCAAAAAAATGAGCTAGTCTATCTTATAATAATAACAGCAATAACATCTTGGAGATAAAAATCTATAAAATAGTTTTTTTTGTGTAATACTTATGTGCCTTTGTACACACTCTGTGCTACACAAAGTGCATAGCATTGGGGGGCATTTGTGATAAGTACAGCCTTGAAAGAAAGTAGACTGACTAGAAAAGATGTGTGTTAATCAGCAAATCAAGGATGGATAGAAGAGAAAACCACAAGAAGTATGTCTAGGCGCTCAGTTAATAAACAACCTGTAGTTGGTCTCTTGCATCTAAAACTTTTGCATGTATGTGTCTGTTACTTTCTGACTTTTAGTTCTGTAATCCAGCTTTACTCTTTTTTTGTTCTAGATCTTTAGGAGACAAACTCCTTTCCTGACACTGATATCTTGCTCTACATAGGTAATCCTTATGATCAAGTTCTCAGTGTTGGCTGAAAAAACTGTTAATATACAATTTGACTTGATTCCTTCTCTAGATTGGTATTTGAGTTTGACATTCTTGACACTGAAATATATGGTGATTACTCCATATTCAAAAAAGAGAGGACTCAATTATCTTGAAACTGAGACTTCACAACTTGTTTGAAGGTATAAAACTGATCAGGTACCAAATTTGATATAACACAAATTCCACTGGGTAAAGTGAATATAGTGTTATCACAAAACATATAGTATACATTGAATAGAAAATTTGAAAGAAGTATTTATAAAATTGAAAAGCAAAAAGCAAAAACCTGATTTTGAAAGAAAATTCCTCTTCTTTTAACTATATTCCAAGTAGATTGATTACACCCACATGTGGGGCTACAAGGTTCTGAAAGATGGACATTTATTTACCAGATTAATATAGAACAGTATTATTTTTCAGATTTTTAAGTTTTTTCTTCCAAGAAGAAACTTTAAAAATATGAAACAGTGTTCGGGGACTCATTATTTCTTAAGGAGAATACACATGTGGTTTTTGCAGTTATGTTAACTTATATGCAGTGTACATCATGAGAAACGCTGGGCTGGAAGAAGCACAAGCTGGAATCAAGATTGCCGGGAGAAATATCAATAACCTCAGATATGCAGATGACACCATCCTTATGGCAGAAATTGAAGAGGAACTAAGAAACCTCTTGATGAAAGTGAAAGAGGAGAGTGAAAAAATTGGCTTAAAGCTCAACATTCAGAAAAGGAAGATCATGGCATTTGGTCCCATCACTTCATGGGAAATAGATGGGGAAACAGTGGAAACAGTGTCAGACTTTATTTTTGGGAGCTCCAAAATCACTGCAGATGGTGACTGCAGCCATGAAATTAAGATGCTTACTCCTTGGAAGAAAAGTTATGACCAACCTAGATAGCATATTGAAAAGCAGAGACATTACTTTGCCAACAAAGGTCCATCCAGTCAAGGCTATGTTTTTTCCAGTGGTCATGTATGGATGTGAGAGTTGGACTGTGAAGAAGGCTGAGCACTGAAGAATTGATGCTTTTGAACTGTGGTGTTGGAGAAGACTCTTGAGAGTCCCTTGGACTTCAAGGAGATCCAACCAGTCCATTCTGAAGGAGATCAGCCCTGGGTGTTCTTTGGAAGGAATGATGCTAAAGCTGAAGCTCCAGTACTTTGGCCACCTCATGTGAAGAGTTGACTCATTGGAAAAGACTCTGATGGTGGGAGGGATTGGGGGCAGGAGGAAAAGGGGACGACAGGATGAGATGGCTGGATGGCATCACTGACCCGATGGACGTGAGTTTGAGTGAACTACAGTAGTTGGTGATGGACAGGGAGGCCTGGCATGCCGCAATTCATGGGGTCTCAAAGAGTTGGACACGACTGAGCGACTGAATTGAACTGAACAGAAAGTTCTTCACTTTCTGCCATAAGGGTAATGTCATCTGCGTATCTGAGGTTATTTAAATTTTTCCTGGAAATCTTGATTCCAGCTAGTGGTTCATCCAGCCCAGCATTTTGCATGAGGTACTCTGCATATAACTTAAATGAACAGGGTGAGAATATACAAGCTTGACATAATTCTTTCCCAATTTGGAACCAGTCTGTTATTCCATGTCCAGTTCAAAGTGTTGCTTCTTGATCTGCCTACAGATTTCTCAGGAGGCAGATCAGGTGGTCTGGTATTCCCATCTCTTTAAGAATTTTCCACAGTTTTTTTTTTTTTTTTTTTGATCTACACAGTCAAAGGCTTTGGCCTAATCAAAAAAGCAGAAGTAGTTATTTTTCTGGTATTCTCTTACTTTTTTGATGATGCTATAGATGTTGGCAATTTGATCTCTGATTCCTCTGCCTTCTCTAAATCCAGCTAGAAGATCTGGAAATTCACAGTTCACACACTGTTGGAGCCTGATTTAGAGAATTTTGAGCATTACTTTGCTAGCCTGTGAGATGAGTGCAATTATGAGGTAGTTTGAATATTCTTTGGCATTGCCTGTCTTTGGGATTTAATGAAATTGATCATTTCCAGTCCTGTGGCCACTGCTGAGTTTTCCAACTTGCTGGCATATTGAGTGCAGCACTTTCACAGCATCATCTTTTAGGGTTTGAAATAGCTCAACTGGAATTCCATAACCTTCACTAGCTTTGCTTGTAGTGATGCTTCCTAAGGCCCACTTGACTTTGCTTCTATGATGTCTGGCTCTAGGTGAGTGATCACACCATCATGGTTATCTGGGCCATGAAGATCTTCTTTTTGTATTGTTCTGTGTATTCTTGCCACTTATTGATATCTTCAGCTTCTATTAGGTCCATTGAGTTTCTGTCCTTTATTGTGCCCATCTTTCCATAAAAATTTTCCCTCAGTATCTCTTATTTTCTTGTGAAGAGCTCTAGTCTTTCCCATTCTAATTTTTCCCTCTATTTCTTTGCACTGATCACTGAGGAAGGCTTTCTTATCTCTCCTTTCTATTTTTTGGAACTCTGCATTCAAATGGATATATCTTATCTTTTCTCCTTTGCCTTTAGCTTCTCTTCTTTTCCCAGCTATTTGTAAGGCCTCCTTAGACAACCATTTTGCCCTTTTGCATTTCTTTTTCTTGGGGATGGTCTTGATCACTGCCTCCTGTACAATGTTACAAACCTCTGTCCATAGTTCCACAGGCATTCTATCAGATCTAATCCCTTAAATCTATTTGTCACTTCCACTGTATAATCATAAGCGATTTGCTTTAGGTCATATCTGAATGATCTAGTGGTTTTCCCTACTTTCTTCAATTTAAGTCTGAATTTGGCAATAAGGAGTTTATTACCTGAGCCACTGTCAGCTCCCAGTCTTGGTTTGGCTGAATATATAGAGCTTCTCTATCTTTGGCTGCAAATAATATAAAAAATCTGATTTCGGTATTGACCATCTGCTGATGTCCATGGGTAGAGTCTTCTCTTGTGCTGTTGGAAGAGGGCGTTTGCTATGACCAGCCCATTTTCTAGACAAAACTCTGTTAGCCTTTGCCCTGCTTCATTTTGTACTTCAAGGCCAAACTTGCCTGTTACTCCAGGTATCTCTTGACTTCCTACTTTCACATTCCAGTCCCCTATGACGAAAATGATGTCTTTTTTTGGTGTTAGTTCTAGCAGGTCTTGTAGGTCAACATAGAACTGTTCAACTTCAGCTTCTTCAGCATTACTGGTTGGGCCATAGACTTGGATTACTGTGATACTGAGTGGTTTGCCTTGGAAACAGAGATCATTCTGTCATTTTTGAGATTGTCCCCAAGTACTGCATTTCAGACTCTTGTTGACTATGAGGGCTATTCCATTTCTTCTAAAAGATTCTTGCCCACAGTAGTGGATATAATGGTCATCTGAATTAACTTTGCCTATTCCATTCCATTTTTGTTCACTGATTCCTAAAATGTTGATGTTTACTCTTGCCATCTCCTGTTTGACTACTTCTAATTTACCTTGATTCATGGCACTAGCATTCCACGGTCCTATGCAATATTGTTCTTGACAGCATCAGATTTTACTTCCATCACCAGTCACATCCACAACTGGGTGTTGTTTTCACTTTAGTTCAGTCTCATCATTCTTTCTGGAGTTATTTCTCCACTGATCTCCAGTAGCATATTGGGCATCTACCGACCCGGGGAGTTCATCTTTCAGTGTCCTTTCTTTTTGCCTTTTCATACTGTTCATGGGGTTCTCAAGGCAAGAATACTGAAGTAGTTTATCATTCCCTTCTCCAATGGACCACGTTTTGTTAGAACCCTACACCATGACCCGTCCATCTTGGGTGGCCCTAGACGGCATGGCTCATAGATTCATTCAGTTAGACAAGGCTGTGATCCATGTGATCAGTTTGATTACCTTTCTGTGGTGGTTTTCATTCTGTCTGCCCTCTGATGGAGAAGGATAAGAGGCTTATGGAAGCTTCCTGTTGGGAGAAAGTGATTGAGGGGAAAACTGGGTCTTGTTCTGATGGGTGGGACCATACCCAGTAAATCTTTATTCCAATTTTCTTTTGATGAGCGGGGCTCTGTTCCCTCCCTGTTGTTTGATCTGAAACCAAACTGTTGTGGAGGTAATGAAGATAGTAGCAACCTCCTTCAAAACGCCCTATGCAAACACTGCTTCTCTCAGTCCCTCTGCCCCTGCAGCAAGCCATCGCTGACCCACGCCTCCACCAGAGACTCCTGGACACTCACAGGCAAGTCTGGGCCAGTATCTTGTGGTCAGTCCCAACTCCTTTCTCCTGGGAGTGGTGTGCACAAGGTTTTGTTTGTCCTCTCCAAGAGTCTGTACGTCAGTCCTATGTAAGTTCTGTAATCAAATCCTACTGGCCTCCAAAGTCAGATTCCTTAGTCCCTTTCCCAGATCCCCAGGTTGGAAAATCTGTTGTGGGTCCTAGAACTTTAACAGTGTGAGAATTTCTTTGGTATAATTGTTCTGCAGTTTTGGGGTCATCTGCTTGGTGGTTGTATGGTGGAGTTAATGGTGACCTCCTCAAAGAAGGGTTAAGTACATTAGCTAGGCATGAGAAACAAAACTCTGAACGTTCAGTAGCTTTACCCTATAGAATTGATTCTTGTTCTCACTTGAGTTGAATGAGGATGGTTGTGTCAGTGAGTAAACTTGAGAGGGACGACTCTTTCCATTTCCATGTCTTATTGCAACTGGACTCTTCATTCAGTGGCAGTTTGTCAAAGAGAAGTTAGAAAAGTATACCTCCTTTTCTAAGTGCCTCGACACAGAAGTGTCACTTATCATTTCCACCCAAATTCTATCAATAAAACCTACTCATATGGCTTCTTTTAGTCTCCAGGGAACTAGAAAGTATAAAGCTGGAGAGCTGCCTGTTGTCTAATACTCAAGTATTATTAATCTAAGTTACAATGTTTACCATTTCCTTTTTAAGATCCTAAATGCTACTGTGGTTAAGTTTGGACATTATACCAAAGGTCTTTCATCAGCAAAAAGAAAAATATTCAATTTTCCATAGTGCAAATTAAATTACTATCCTGGTTTCAGGTGAACAGAAATAATTATTGATATCTATCTGACTTTTGTCTGTATCTGACTTTTTTTCTTCAAAATTAAATTTGAAAATGAAAGCACTGCTCTCAAGGGTTTATTTTCCCTCTTAAAATAAATGACATGAATTACTTCTCCTTTCAAAATTATCTTTCCCCAAGTGTTGCTGATGGCTTCTTTTTAAAATGCTTTGCATTAGCAAGTGCCATCCAGATGAAAAGCCCATTTTGACTTGACATTAATTTTACACTCAGTGCATAATACTCGACCTTGTCATTAGGTCAACTATAAACTGCCATGGCTGAAATGTAATTTTTCTACTACATTGCTATTTGTCCTTCTCTTATTTGTACCCTGAGGTGTACAGGTGCCCTCTACTATCATCTTTGTCCCTTTTTATATTACTATTTGTACTCATTAGCTCTCATCATTAATGTACCTTTTGTTTATAAAAGGTAAAGTTGCTTCTATCATAAATCTATTGTTTATTTCTCCTGTTATATCTTAAAAGAAACATGCATACAAAAAATAAATAAACAAGCACTAGCAGCTGTAGCGCTCAGAAGTTTATGATAATGTGGGCACACTATCTGGTAACTTCAGGTAACCAGGTAAGTGAGAGCATGGGTATTCCCTCTTTTTTTTCTGTGGTCTGGTTTGCAGGCCAGACTATAACATGCTATGAATGCTATTTCACAATGATCTATTTTGAAGCCATCTCCATATGAGCAACTACATATTTCCTTATGGTTCATGCAAATATGCTCTTGAACAACTTTTACATTTCTCTGCCACACTGCCAATTTTATCTCCAAAAATTGGAGATGAGTTAACATTAAATGCACACACCCACAATTTTGTATAATGAAGTTCATCATTTTTCAGAGCCCCTAATTTTTGTAAATAATGAGAGAATCATTTTTCTATAACCCTTCAAAACAGAAATAGACTTAATTATTTAAGACCTTATCATTAATTCCAATTTTATGTAAATATTCTTTTTAAGTCCTAAAATATATATCATTCTTCCTTTCTTCTCTTTGGATAGTCAATAGCCATCTGCTTGTCATGCTGATTGATTGTTCCCCACTTGATATTCAGCTGAAACAAAAAGAAGAGGAGGAGAAAGGACAGGGAGACAAATGTGAAAAAATTGAAGAAGCAGAACAAAAAGGAGAGGAGGAGAAGGAGAGGGACAGAAAGAGACTGAAAGTGTACATTTAAGTGTAGCAATGGTGCATAAAAGAAATGAGAACATTTATTGGGGAAAAGAATAAAGCAGCAATTTTCTTTGAATAGAGATATGTGTGGGAAGGAGGAAATTATTTATTTATGTATTTAGTTTGCATTTAGATTATGACTTGGTTTCTTTAGTTTTTACAAATGTGAATATAATTTTGTAATTACTTTATCTAGCCATTAATAATAATAAAGATAAATTTCATGCAAATTATTTAACATTTAAGGAATGCCTCAAGAGTGAAGGCAATAGGACATATCATAGCATGTGTGTGTGTGCTCAGTCACTAAGTCACGTCCAGCTCTTAGCAACCTCATGAACTGTGGTCCACCAGGCTCCTCTGTCCATGGGATTTCCCAGCAAGAATTCTGGAGTGGGCTGCCATTTCCTTCTCCAGGGGATCTTCCTGACCCAGGGATCGAACCCACGTCTCCTGTATCTCCTGCACTGGCAGACGGATTCTTTATCATTGAGCCATCTGGGAAGCCCTTATATCATACTGTATTATATTATAAATTATTTCTCCTGCTATATTCTATATGCTATTCTTTTCAGTAATTCCAAGAATCACAAAGAAGTTCAATAAATGTACACTGAATAACTAAATTCATATAATTATATAAGTAGCATATATTCAATTATAGAATTTGTTCATACTTTTGACTTATAGCAAAAAAATTAAAAATAATTGAAGGTATATGTAAATAACTGATACAAAATATTTTACTTATAGTACAGATCTTTTCCATAAAGGCTTTCATCAATGGAATAATTTCTAAAAGAATCTAAATGTGCTGCAAATTGAAAGGAAAATCATAAATCAATGAAAGTTAGCAGTATAAAGGAAAACAATGATGATGGGGATGTTGGAGAAAGCTACATAATCGGCGTTAAAAGCTATTTTATCCCTATTAACAAATAACTCACTTTGACTAACTTCTTTTTCTTTCACAGCCCTTAAAGATTTTATATTCTGTTCCAAACATGAAGATCCTTACAGTAGTTAGTTTGCATTGAAAACCAGTGCTAAAGAAAAGCATAATTTTTTTAAAAAACTATCAAAGTCAGTGTGGTGCAAACTACTGGTCTGGATACCCTATATAAATCAGAAAGGTAAATAACTGGAATTTGTCCTGGGGTCCTGGAAAGAACCAGGGTGAGGTAAGCAAGACTCAGAGAAATAAAGTGCCAAAAACCAGACACAAAATCAGTTTCTGTTGTGAGTTCACTGAAAGTGTTACTTTGTAGAAACCAAGGCCAAGGTTGGAAACACATCAGGCTGTCAACCTTAGTAAGTTAAGCCAGTTGGGATATGAAAGTAAATAGTAGCTAGTCATTGATTCTATTAATTAATTTATTATTGGAGTATAATTGATTTACAACATTGTATTTATTTTGGCATATAGCAACAGGGAACTCTACTTAATACTCACTTTGCTGGAAGTGAAAGGGTTAGTCACTCAGTCACATCTGGCTCTTTGTGATTCCATGAACTGTAGACCACCAGGTTCTTCTGTCCGTGGAATTCTCCAGGCAAGAATACTGAAGGGGGCTGCCATATTTCCTTCTCCAGGGGATCTTCCCAGCTCAAGGACTGAACCCCAGTCTCCTGCATTGCAGGCTGATAACCATCTAAGCCACCAGGAAAGACCCCCGAGCATTGAATCTAACATCTTCAGCAGCACTGAGGAATAGAAAGGACTGTGGAAAACAAAAGAGGAACTATATATCCTCTCTAGAGGGGACAGTCTTTAAGCAGCTACAACTCCTTGCTGCCATGTGAGAATCTAGGTTCAGTGCAGTTACATTTTCAGGGTTCTTGAAAGGAATTAATGGCATCAAGTTTTTCTGAAAGTTATAAACCTAGGATCCACAGAACGATTGTGTGTGTGTATATATATATAAATACACACACACCCATTTCCATATTTCTAGGTTAGCCAGTAAGAATATTCTTATGCTCATTTACATGCAATATGGAATTACAGAGCTATATGTGACTTCTAAATACTCTTTGCAAAACTCCTGCCAGTGTCACTTGGCTTCTCTTTTTGTAATTTCTTTTTCTGTCCCCTAAGCCTCCACAGTATCTCCAACATGATGACATTAAAAGAGAGTAGTTCATTGTCAATTCAGATTTCTGGGGTTGAAGTCACGTACAGACTGCATACTTTGCCATCTTCAGCATTAACCTATATCCACAGAGCCCATATCAAGTATAGTTTCGTAAAGGAAAATTTAAAAAAAAGATTACACTTTCGTTTCTGTTAATAACTAATTTAAATTTCTTCACATAATTTGTTGAACATTTGCAACTATATTTCTCTATGCTCATAAAATACCAATATTCATAGGTTGGTCTTAGTACCTCCAACACTTTTTCAAGGTAAGTATATTTAATGTTGTTGAGGACAGGAACCCTATTCTCCCTCCCTTTGGAGAGAATTCACACAAAGTTGTTTTGTGCACAGAACCCTTTTGGCTCTCCTCCCAGTCAAAGAAAATGGCAACAAAATCTCAACTGTATTTATAGTATTCTACTTTAACAGGCTCAAGTCAGAAAGAGAAAACCAGATATTAAATATCAACGCATATATGTGGCATCTAGGAAAATTATATTGATGATTTTATTTCAAAGCAGAATGGATAGCAAGGGGGGAAGCAGGGGAGGAAGGAATTGGGAGATTGGGATTGACATACATACACTATTGACACTATGCATGAAGTAGATAACTACTGAGAGTCTACTTTATAGCACAGGAAACTACTCAGTGCTCTGTGCTGACCTGAATGGGAAGGAAGTCCAAAAAACAGGCTATATGTATATTTATAGTGGATTCACTTTGTTGTACAATAGAAACTAATAACATTGTAAATCAACTATACTCTGATAAAATTAATTAAAATAAAACAAGATTCTTAGAATCTATTCTATAATTGGCACAGGATTAGTTTTGTAGATCTTTACAACATAAGAAATGAAAAATCAAAGATATGATGTTATGGCTGTAAGTTACAGAAAAGTATAAAAAACAACAAGTCTGGAAGTAGGGCAGTCCCAGGTATGGCTAATTCCATGGCTGAATAAGAACACAGTTTGTATTTCTGCCCTCCTCAGCATGTTTATTCTCTACAAGCAGTACTAAGATCCAGTCCCATTTCGAAGTGTTGCATGCAAAGGACAAGATAAAGAAGCAGATAAAAGAATATCCCTGTCTTTTATCTCCTTCAGGAACAAAAAATCTTTCATAGATTGCTTGCTTTGAACTGTTCTGAACCTCTGAATTGCCACAACTTTGTCAGATGCCCTTGTCTACAACGTCATTTACAAAGAGAAATAAGACCACTATTTTTGGCCAAAAAAAAAAAAAAAAAGTTTCTGAAGCAAGGCAGAGCATCTTTGAAAGATATGGCAAATTGGAAGATTATGAACCAATCTGGAGTTTTAAAGGCAAGGAAGATGTCTAGGAGAGAGCCATAAGGAAACAACCAAGGAAGAATGCCAACGAACTGGCAACTCTGGACGTTTTCCCTTGTTCCTTTTTTGAAAACTCTGAAATAAAATGGTGTTTACTATTCACTGTCAAATATTAAGGGCTAAGAATGTTCTCTGTTCTTGACTACAATGTTAATAAAATTTCCATCCACCTTCCAGTTTAAATTTACACATTTTCTGCTGAGGTATCATCAAGAAAATTAACATTTATTCTCAAATATTTTGGCTTGCTCCAAATCATGCAGACTTAATGGAAGAATAAAATATTCCTTTTAATAAAATAAGCCTAGAATTTGTAGTCTAATTTCTCCTAAATATGTTATTATGGAGGAATTTCTAGTAGAAAACTAATAAGCATGCTATTAATGTTGTGGCATCCGGTCCTATTACTTCATGGCAAATAGACAGGGAAACAATGGAAACAGTGACAGATTTTATTTTCTAGGGCTCCAAGTCACTGTGGATGATGACTGCAGCTGTGAAATTAAAAGATGCTTGCTCCTTGGAAGAAAAGATATGACCAAACTAGACAGTGTATTCAATAGCAGAGGCATTACTTTGAGACAAAGATCCATATTTTTAAAACTATGGTTTTTCCAGTAGTCATGTATGAATGTGAGAGTTGGGCCATAAAGAAGGCTGAGTGCTGAAGAATTGATGCTTTGGAACTGTAGTGTTGGGGAAGACTCTTGAGAGTCCCTTGGACTGCAAGGAGATCCAGCCAGTCGATCCGAAAGGAGATAAGTCCTGAATATTCATTGGAAGGACTGTTGCTGAACCTGAAGCTCCAATACTTTGGCCGGCTCATTGGAAAAGACCCTGATTCTGGCAAAGATTAAAGGCAGGAGGAGAAGGGGAAGACAGAGGATGAGATGGTTGGATGGCATCACTGCCTCAATGAATATGAGTCTGAGCAAACTCCAGGAGATGGTGAAGGACAGGGAAGCCTGGCATGGGGCAGTCCATGCGGTCACAAAGAGTCAGGCGTGACTGTGAGGACTGAACAATAACAATTCATATTGTAATAGGTCTGGAACTTGTGTATAATGACTATAGGATAAAATTTTTCCATGTGTCATAATACATAAAAGGTATGATGATGTCTTTATGTATGAGTGTTAATTTTTCTTAATTAAATTTACTCATGTTTGGAAAAGTAAGTAAGTAAGTGAAGTCGCTCAGTCGTGTCTGACTCTTTGAGACCCTATGGACCATAGCCTACCAGGCTCCTCTGTCCATGGGATTTTCCAGCCAGTAGTACTGGAGTGGATTGCCATTTCCTTCTCCAGCGGATCTTCCCAACCCAGGGATCGAACCTGGGTCTCCCGCATTGTAGACAGATGCTTTACTGTCTGAGCCAGACACTAATGGATAGGATAACAGTGGAAGATGATGTTAATTTCCTTTTAAAAGTAAATAGCATGTTTGCCTGAAATATTTCATGATTTTAACAGAATATTACAGTGGTGTAAAAAGGAAACTAAGAATGAATATAGTTCATGGTAGTACATTAATCTGTGTTTTATAAAATACATGTTTGGAAAGGATTGGGTTAAATAATACAGATGTTTCTAGGATATAGTGCCAGAAAGACACTGGCACACTCTACATAATTTTCGTTTGCCAAGAGTCTCCAAAAACTAAAATCAAATTCATTCTACTGTTATGTGTTAACAAGTTTTATTTTCATGTTTTACAATTTCTATATATTAAGAGAATTTGAAGTATAATGATATATAATTGTATTTTTATTATTCAAGGTGTTCAAGTCTGATACAGGTGATATTCACTGATTTGATGTATAATAGTATCTTACACCATGACAGAGTTCTTATAAATCTGAAATCTTATACTTTATTAGAATCTTTTTTATTACCAGGCTCTGAGCAAGATACTAATGGATAGGATAACAGTGGAAGATGATGTTAATTTCCTTTTAAAAGTAAATAGCATGTTTGCCTGAAATATTTCATGATTTTAACAGAATATTCAGTTCAGTTCAGCTCAGTCGCTCAGTCGTGTCCGACTCTTTGTGACCCCATTAATTGCAGCACGCCAGGCCTCCCTGTCCATCACCAACTCCCAGAGTTCACTCAGATTCGTGTCCATCGAGTCAGTGATGCCATCCAGCCATCTCATCCTCTGTTGTCCCCTTCTCCTCCTGCCCCCATCCCTCCCAGCATCAGAGTCTTTTCCAATGAGTCAACTCTTCACATGAGATGGCCAAAGTACTGGAGCTTCATTACACTGGTGTAAAAAGGAAATTAAGAATGAATGTAGTTCATGATAGCACATTAATCTGTGTTTTATAAAATACAGCTCTGTATAATTTACTTTGTGAACTGAAGAATGAGGTAATTTCTAGTTGTCAAAAGCATTATTTTCTGTATTAATCTTAAACTCCTAATTATCCCCTTCCCTTAGTCCTTTAGTATATACCCACTACCACATACAAAACAGATAAACAATAAGGACCTACTGCACAGCATAGGGAATTCAATATCTTGTAACAATGTACAATGGAAAATAATCTGAAAAAGTATATACATATGTATATATATTTGTCTTTCTTGATTTAATGTAAATGGAATCTCACAATGGAAACTCTTATCTCATTTCACCCACCAACATGATATCTGTGAGTTTCACTCCATATATATACACCAGTAATTTTATCATTTTCATTTCTGTATAGAATTCTAAGATGAAAGATTTACTCTACCTGTTATTGAACATTTGCTCTATTACAAGTGGGGCTATTATGAAAAACTTTTATCCATCTATTTTGGTGCATTTCAATTGGGCACGTATGAAAAAATATAATTGTTGGTTCCGATCGTATGAATGAGTATGGCCAATTTTGTTTCAATTAAGTATTAACAAAATATTTTGTTCATAATGACTTTATAAATTTTGATTCTCACCAGCATTACAGCAGCTGCTTTGTTACTCTATATCATCAATAATTCTTGGTATTTTCAGTTTTATTATACATTCTAATGGCGTATGTTGTGATTGTTAACTGTGATATTAATTTGTGTTTCTATGATGAATAATGGTGATGAAATATTTCCCTAAGTTGTTTATTCCTATTATCTTCCTGTGAATTATATACTCAATTATTCTTAGTCTATTTTTCTTGATTTATAAGAATGTTTCTGTGCATGTGATAGTTATCATCAATACCATTACAGATCAGGTCTTTTGAAAATGAGTTTTTAATATGAAGCACAGTGTTTCAACACTTTGTTTTAGTTACTTCTTACTATGTACTCTATAATAAATATATGCATGGACCAACTTAATTAAGACATTTTTATACTGTAGAAGTTTGATCACTTTACATTTAACATTTAAGTCTATGTATCAACTAAAATTAATTTCTGATTATTTGAAAGGGGAAATGGATTACAGTTTTATTTTCCTTCATGAATATCCAATTAAAGGAAAGTCAATTTTTTTTCCTCCAGGAAATTTGTCTTTGTCAAAATTCGTGGTACCTCTGTCAAACATAAAAGTGAAGCATTTTGTCAAAAATCAGTTAAAAATTAATGTGTAGGTCTCTAATTGGACTCTGTATGCTGTCTCATTGGACCATTTGTCTTTGAGACAGTATCACATTGTTTGAATTACTTTGTATTTATAGAAAGTTGTGGTAATGGTAATATATTTCCTCCGGTTTTATTCTGCTTCAAAATTTCCTTTGCTCTTTTAGGTCATTTGCACTTCAAACTACATGCTAGAATCATATTTTCAATTTATACAAAAAGAAAAATTCCAGCTTAAATTTGATTGGAGTTTCACAGAATCTTTAATGAAATGTGGTGATATATAGCATTTTCTTAGTACTAGTCTTAACAGCTCATAAACTTAAAATAACTCCACTTATTTAAATATATTTTGCTTAAATGAAAGCTTAGTTTTCAGTATAGAGATAGTGTACTTTTACAATATATTTATCAACTCATTTCAAGGTATTTAGCAGTTTGGGTGTTATAAAAAATGGAGTTATCTATTTAAATTTTATACTCATTTTTTATTGCTAGCTTGTAAAGAAATGTAGCTGACAAATACAAATTTATTTACCTTGTATCCAGCTAAATTCAGCCATTACTTCTTACAGTTTGTTTGTAGTATTTATGTTTTGTTCTTTTTTTTTCCCCTGGGGGAATGGATTGATTTTCTATAACATTACCATAATGTGAGAAAGTAAAAAAAAAAAAAAAAAAATTAGTTTTAACAGCTCTTATTTCTTTGTCTTACTTTACTGTATTGAATAAAACACAGTTAATGACTGACTAGATGTGGTGATAATAAATAACCATTTTTTCGTACTCATGAGTAAATATTAAATACTGATATGTAGGTATTTTTAGTGGCTCAGATAATAAAGAATCTGCCTGTAATTCAGAAAACCCAGGTTCAATCACTGGATTGGGAAGATCCCCTGGAGGAGGGCAGGGCAACCCATTTCAGTATTTTTCCTGGAGAATCTCAAGAATAGTGGAGCCCTGCGGGATACAGTCTATAGGCTCTCAAACACTGGGACATGACTGAAGCAACTTAGCATGCATGCATATCAGAGTAAGGAAGTTCACTATTTTTGTGCTATAGATATGGATGTGTCTTGAATTTTATCAAATGCATCTTATTCATCTAATATAATTATATTGTTTCTTCTTTAATGTGGAAAATACTGATTAAATTTCAAATGTTATGACAAACTTCTACTCTTTGACTAAACTATTTTTTTTACAATATATTAATCTTTTTTGCATATCTCTGGATAACTTCTGCTGGTTTGTTTAAATTTCCAATGTCTTTATGAGAGAAAATGGACTAATTTTTATTCTATATACAGGAAATATCTGAATAACATTACTAGTATTTCTTCATTAAATACTTGGAAAAATTTATTTGTGAAGCCAACTGGACTTGGAGTGATCTTTGTGAAAATATTTATTTCTATTTATCTTTTAGAATTTATTTTACTGTACTTTCTGAAGAAATCTGTCCATGTAAAATAAAATAAATTTTTAAAACAGTTGCATAAGTTATTGTAATATGCTCAAACTATTCTTTCTGTCTCTACAGATGAGGAACTGTTTTATTTCTTTATCTATAATGTTGATAGTCTGAGTTTTCCTTCTGTGTTGTTTTGCCTTTCTAGAGTTTTCTTTTTTTTCTCATTACCAGTTGAAATGACAATATGATTTTTCTTTTCCAGTCTGTTGTTACAGTGTTATACTTGATTTGATTTTCTTTTTTTTTTAATACCCTAATAGAAATTTATTTATTTATTTATTTATTTAAATTTTTTATTTTTTATTTTACTTTACAATTCTGTATTGGTTTTGCCATACACTGACATGAATAAATGATGCTATCCCACTGGGTTGGATATGGCTCTTATGCCTTGCAAAGTAGGTCTTTCTTGGAGAATGCTCTTAGCATATTTTCTCTCAGTTTGCTAGGGTCATGGGGGATTATTATTTTGCTTTTTTGTCATCCTAAAATAATGTGTTCTTTAGGTAAAACCTATAAAATATCCCCTTCCTAGAGACTGTGACCAACAGATAATTTTTCACTCATAAGCTGGTCCAACACTCAGACTAAACAGTTTATCAAACTACCACTTACTGTTTCTTACCAGCAGTGGTTTCAAAGGTTTCTGCTTGAAGTAAGCCAGTCTGGGTTGTGACTCTACATTCACTGTCTCTCCTGTGTTCCAGCTGATGCTTTGTTCTTTGAACTTGTCTCAAGTTCAGTTCTCTGACTTGTCCAAGATAAGTCATTGGTTTTCAGTTTCCTAATTTTTTTGTGAGAGTAGGAGTAGTGACTTTTAATCCTTTTAAATGTCAGAGCTGAAACCTTGAGTGTAGATCATTGATTTATATCGTTGTTCCCTTTTTAAAGCTATAAATTTCTCTCTGTACAGTACTTTAATCACAGTTTTGAAGTTCTGAGATATTGTATTTTCATTAAAGTCAAGAGGTTTTTTAAAGCTTCTTTAATTACTATTTTCTTTAACCTATGGGCTATTTAGTGATGCATTGCTTGATTTCTAAACATTTTCTAATTGCTTTAACATTATTGAGTTTTAATGTGTTGAAAGAACATCCTCTATATTATTTCAACTCTTTGAAATTTATTGAATGGTTATGAATTCATCATGTTATCAATTTTAATCATTGGTCTATATGAAATTTAAATGTATGAATTATTGCAATTGTTGGATGTGCCAAATATTACATGTGAGTTAATATTTTGCTATTCAAATCTTCTATACCATTGCTGATATAGTTTGATAAATTATGCTAATATCTTTGAATATGATATATAATTTTGTATTTTTCTGTGTATGAGATACAGATATATTTGTATACCCTTTAAAAATGATTATAACTTCCTCTGTCAATGCAAACTATTACTCTTTGTCACTTGTAACATTTCTTGCTTTTCAATTTAATATATATAAATATACATATCCACTTTTGATTTTTTTAGTGTGGGCATAATATTTTATTTTACATACTTTTACATACAAAGTTTCTGTTTCCTTATTTGTAATTTTGTCCTCCTAATCACATATATATAGTTTTGGATTTTTTTTTTGCCACTTTATTTTTTTAATTGAAGGATAATTGCTTTACAGAGTTTTTTTTTTTTTTGTCATACATCAACAAAAATCAGCCATAGGTACACCCATGCCCCCTCTCTCCTAACCCTCCCTACCATCTCCCTCTCCATCCCACCCTTCTAGATTGTCACAGAGCCTCTGTTTGAGTTTTCAGAGTCATGCAGCAAATTCCCATTGATAATCTCTTTTACATGTGGTATTGTCAGTTTCCATCTTATTCTCTTCATTTATCTACCCTCTCCTTCCTCCCCTCTCCCCATGTCCATAGGTCTGTTCTCTGTGTCTGTTTCTCCATTGCTGCCCTGAAAGTAAATTCATCAGTACTATCTTTCTAGATTTCATATATATGAATCAGTATACAAACAATAGAATGGGAAAGATTAGAGATCTCTTTAAGAAAATTAGAGATACCAAGGGAATATTTTATGCAAAGATAGGCTCAATAAAGGACAGAAATGGTATGGACCTAACAGAAGCAGAAGATATTAAGAAGAGGTGGCAAGAATACACAGAAGAACTGTACAAAAGAGATCTTCATGACCCAGATAATCATGATGGTGTGATCACTCATACTCACCTAGAGCCAGACATCCTGGAATGTGAAGTCAAGTGGGATTTAAGAAGCATCACTATGAACAAAGCCAGTGGAGGTAATGGAATTCCAGTTGAGTTATTTCAAATCCTAAAAGATGATACTGTGAAATTGCCACACTCAATATGTCTGCAAATTTGGAAAACTCAGCAATGGCCACAGGACTGGAAAAGGTCAGTTTTCATTCCAATCCCAAAGAAAGGCAATGCCAAAGAATGCTCAAACTATCTCATAATTGCATTCATCTCACAGGCTAGTAAATTAATGCTCAAAATTCTCCATGCCAGGCTTCACCAATATGTGAACCATGAATTTCCAGATGTTCAAGCTGGTTTCAGAAAAGGCAGAGGAATCAGAGATCAAATTGCCAACATTCGCTGGATTCTCCAAAAAGCAAGAGAGCTTCAGAAAAAACATCTATTTCTGCTTTATTGACTATGCCAAAGCTTTTTGACTGTATGGATCACAATAATCTGTGGAAAATTCTGAAGGAGATGGGAATACCAGACCACCTAACCTGCCTCTTGAGAAATCTGTATGCAGGTTGGGAAACAACAGTTAGAACTGGACATGGAACAACAGACTGGTTCCAAATAGGAAAAGGAGTACATCAAAGCTGTATATTGTCACCCTGTTTATTTAACTTATATGCAGAGTACATCATGAGAAATGCTGGGCTGGAGGAAACACAAGCTGGAATCAAGATTTCGGGGAGAAATATCAATAACCTCAGATACGCAGATGACACCACCCTTATGGCAGAAAGTAAAGAAGAACTAAAGAGCCTCTTGATGAAAGTGAAAGAGGAGAGTGAAAATGTTGGCTTAAAGCTCAACATTCAGAAAACTAAGATCATGGCATCCAGTCCCATCACTTCATGGGAAATAGATGGGGAAACAGTGGAAACAGTGGCTGAGTTTATTTTTATGGGCTCCAAAATCATTGCAGATGATTACTGCAGCCATGAAATTAAAAGACACTTACTCCTTGGAAGGAAAGTTATGACCAAACTAGACAGCATATTAAAAAGCAGAGACACTACTTTGTCAACAAAGGTCCATCTAGCCAAGGCTATGGTTTTTCCACTATTCATGTATGGATGTGAGAGTTGGACTATAAAGAAAGGTGAGCGTTGAAGAAGTGATGCTTTTGAACTGTGGTGTTGGAGAAGACTCTTGAGAGTCCCTTGGACTGCAAGGAGATCCAACCCATCCATCCTAAAGGAGATCTCACTGGGTGTTCATTGGAAGGACTGATATTGAAGCTGAAACTCCAGTACTTTGGTCACCTGATACGAAGAGCCAACTCATTGGAAAAGACCCTGATCCTGGGAAAGATTGAGGGCAGGAGGAGAAGGAGATGACAGAGGATGAGATGGTTGGATGGCATCACTGACTCAATGGAAATGGGTTTGGGTAGACTCTGGCAGTTGGTGATGGACAGGGAGACCTGGCGTGCTGTGGTTCATGGGGTCAAAAGAGTCAGACATCACTGAGCAATTGAACTGAACTGAACTGATATGATATTTATATTTCTCTTTCTGACATACTTCACTCTGTATAATGGGCTCTACATAAGGAATTTCAGACATTGTTCTTTTATTGCATTGTTTAGAGCTGACATGTTTGATCAGACTTTTTTTTGACATATCTGTAGTCTGGATTGACTAGGACATCTAGATCTAGAACTTTATAAGAACTCCCGGTTATGATTTTGCCCACAATTTCCTACTTCCATTCTTCTTTCTGCTTAATCACAATGTAACATTTGCTGCTTCAATTTTGCTGTTACCAGAACATTTGACAGTTTGTTAAGTTTCAATCCCCTCTAACAATTTTTGATTTCCCCTTTTTTAAACAGCCACCTTCCCAATGTCTTTGCATATGAAAACTTTGCACATCCACCCTTCCCTAAGAAATTTCTCTAGTTTTCTTTGAGCATTTTCTTACTGGCAATTGTTACTCTCACTCAATTTTAACAGTCTTTTCCAGTGAAATTTCTCCTTACCGAAGCCTGGATTTGTTTTTACTTAACAGAACACTTATTTTAGTAAAAGCACTAACATGATATGCTTTAGTCTATCATCTCGCTATTGGGTTTCTAATAATTCTATCTGCTTTTGTACTTATTTGATTTAGGTCATACCTGAATGGTCTAGCGGTTTTCCCTGCTTTCTTCAATTGAGTGAACTCTGGGAGTTGGTGATGGACAGGGAGGCCTGGCGTGCTGCGATTCATGGGGTTGTAAAGAGTCGGAAACGACCGGGCGACTGAACTGAACTGAACTGACCTTTGTATTTATATTTATTCCTTTCTTTCTTTCAAATTATTCAGTAAATATCCAGTATTACATTTTTTGCTATTTAGTTGTAACTTTTTCTTCCCTGTTAGATTTTTAGATGCTCTGTCCTTTATTGGGCTTCGCTGGTGGCTGAGGTTAAAGTGTCTGCCTGCAATGCAGGAGACCTGGGTTCGATCTCTGGGTTAGGAGGATTCCTTGGAGAAGGAAATGGCAACCCACTGCAGTATTCTTGCCTGGAGAATCCCATGGATGGAGGAGCCTTGTGGGCTACGGTCCACAGGGTCTCAAAGAGTTGGACACAACTGAGCGACTTCACTTTAGTTCACTTGTCCTTTATTACTCTTTTAGTATCTATACTACTACTTTCAATATGGATCAACGATGTCTTGTGATCTGCTCTAAGTAAGTAATTTATCACTTCACCCAAAAGCAAGAACTTCCTAGTTGAACTTCCTAGTTCAACTTTATTCACTAGTCTCATTTCATTTTTACTATTGTTACAGAATACTTTATTTTACATACGTTATTTTGTTGTTTACTTTTTTGGACCCCATAGACTGTGGCATGCCAGGTTTCCTTGTCCTTCACTATCTCCCAGAGTTTGCTCAATCTCACATCCATTGAGTCAGTGTGGCCATCCAACCATCTCATCCCCTGTCACCCCATTTTCCTCTTGCCTTCAATCTTTGCCAGCATCAGGGTCTTTTTCAATAAGCCAGCTCTTCACATCAGGAGGCCAAAGTATTGGAGCTTTGGCTTCAGCATCAGTCCTTCCAATGAATAATTAGGGTTGATTTCCTTTAGGATTGACTGGTTGGATCTCCTTGCTGGCCAAGGGACTCTCAACTGTCTTCTCCAACACCACAGTCTGAAAGCATCAGCTCTTTGGTGCTCAGTATACTTTATGGTCCAACTCTCACATCCCTACATGATGAGGGAAAAACTACAACTTTGACTATACCAATCTTTGTTGGCAAAATGATGTCTCTGCTTTTGAATATGCTAGATAATTTTGCCATAGCTTTTCTTCTAAGGGACAAGTGTCTTTTAATTTCATGGCTGCAGTTATCATCTGCAGTGATTTTGGAGCCCAAGAAAATAAAGTGTGTCACTGTTTCCATTTTTTTGCCCATCTGTTTACCATGAAATAATGGGACTGAACAACACAACCTTAGTTTTTTTGATGTTGAAGCCAATTTTTTCACTATCCCTTTTCATCATCATCAAGACTCTTTAGTTCCTCTTTCTTTTCTGCCATTAGAGTGGTACCATTTGCATTTCTGAAGCTGTTGATATTTCTCCTGGCAATCTTGATTCCAGCTTGTGATTCACTCAGCCTGGCATTACACATGATGTACTCTGCATATAAGATAAGCAAGCAGGGTAACAATATACAGCTTTAATGTACTTTACCAATTTCAAACCAGTCTGTTGTTTCATTTCTGGTTCATTTCTGGTTCTAATCACTGTTTCTTGATCTGCATACAGGTTTCTCAAGAGGCAGATAAGTCCCTACATATGCTATAAGTCCCAGAATATTTATTATTAATGTAATCTTTTCATATCAATATTAATTTCTGCTTCCCAGATATATACTGTTTCTGTTTTTACTTCTTAAAGTTGCTTGGGTTTCATCATATGGCTATATTTCTTGTAGGAAATGTCTATAGCTTCAAATTGTTTTAAGTTTTTCTTTGGGAGATTGGAAACATCTTTATTTTACCTTCATTTTCAAAGTTATTTTCACTGATTATAGACTCAAACTGTACTGGTTTACTCTGGTGCAGTTTTGAAAATGCCCTAGGAAAAAAGCTATATAAGTGTGGGTCACAATTCATAATCTTTCCTTCAAGGAAGCTCTTCATTCTGCTGATTGCAGTCCAACACCTGGTACACTTGTTTTTACTATTTCATACAGATTTAACTGGAGAAGTTAGTCTGATACCCATTACTCTGTTACAATCAGATTCAGAGGGATTCAACCTTTAACTCTAATTCATCTGAAGGATTTTACCCATTATTTGGAACTTGGAAAACTCTACCAAAATAGACCATTTTTGTTCTCAATTAAAAAAAATTGTTCTTTAAACTGAGAGAAACAGATGTAAGTTCCTCCTTAATGGATGATTCAGAACTATGACTTCAATATTTTTAAACATCCATAAAATTTTTTCTAGAATTTGTCTGTTGTTGAAGTGTTTTATAAAAGTAATATTTAGCTTTTTGATTAAATTCTATCCAAAATGCCAAAGAAAAGCTATACCAAAAGTGTTCAGTTCAGTTCAGTCGCTCAGTCGTGTCCGACTCTTTGCGACCCCATGAATCGCAGCACGCCAGGCCTCCCTGTCCATCACCATCTCCCGGAGTTCACTCAGACTCACGTCCATTGAGTCAGTGATGCCATCCATCCATCTCATCCTCTGTCGTCCCCTTCTCCTCCTGCCCTCAATCCCTCCCAGCATCAGAGTCTTTTCCAATGAGTCAACTGTTCTCATGAGGTGGCCAAAATACTGGAGTTTCAGCTTTAGCATCATTCCTTCCAAAATGTAGACATAGGAAAACAAACAGTTTAATAAATTAACTATTATATTAATTACTGTGTTAACCTTAATCATTCCCTGATCTTTCTTCTACAGTTGGTTTAAATTCCTATTTGAGGATGTTTACTTGAGAACAGAAGTTTCATCATATTATAATGATAAAACACTTATGTATAATATGTGAAATAAACCATCACCATCATACATTATTTTTTTTCTATGTGTTTGTAGTTTTATTTTTTTCTAATTTTAAATGTTTTAAAATAAATTTAAAAGTACTAACAAAAATGGAAAGACAATTATAGTAAGCATCTATATCTTTGCTATTCACATCCAAGCATGTCGACATTATTAACGTTTTAGAATAATACACAACTTCTACCTCCCAATGCTTCATGTGATGGAGTCTCAGATACATATATAGTTTTTTGTCTTCTCTCTGTTCCCTAGATCATAAATTAGGCATAGTGATTTTCATTCTTGAAATTTCAAATATGCTTATGTCTCTTAAGGTTCTGAATGTCGCTGAGGTTTTAAAGATTCTTGGTCTCTTCAGCGGATTTCTAATTTCTTTTATATTATTGTACTCAATTCCCCTACTGCTACAGCCATATCTCCACCACCACTGCTAATAGCCAAGAAACAGCTGTAATGTAAAATAAAATATGCAGTATTTCATTTTATATTGTCTTTTATTCTATTCCCTCAAATATTGTTTTTCATCTCTACATTTTATTACATTGTCAATTTTCAGAATGTAGAATTGTAATATTTCTTGTACCCAAATGTCTTTTATTCCTCCTGAAGATTTAACTAATATGAGTGCATGAAGTATTGTACCTGGTATTTCAGTATGTGAGAATCTTCTTTGTGAAAATTTTACATTTAGATTTCACATTATATATAAATACTTTCACACTCTGCAGTCAATATATAATATATGCTTGAAAAATGAAGCATTAATATGTATATAGATTCTTCATGTCATTCTTGATGTCTGTGGGGACTGTTGTCAATTATCATCTACCAAAGGGTCAATCTGAAGGTCATATTTATCTCTTAATGCTTTGAATAATTTGGAAGAATCAAATTTACACTTGTAAGTGAGAAATAAAACAATATTTCTTAGAGATAATTTTAAACAACAATTTTTGATTCATTTTCAAAATTACTATGCATATGTAGATAAACATTATACTCATGAAAATATGTGCACATACATAGATACAAATTAAAAACTTCAGGTTTTCTTTTCATATATACACAACACACAGACAAATGCACATCTGCACATAAAACTTGCCTGTGTGAGAAACGATTCTGTGTGAGAAATAGTTAAATATTTCAAACATGATCAAGAAAACATTATCATTTTATAAAACATATAAGTAAGTGATGTTATCATCACTTTTAAGTATCCTTTTAAGCAGCAACAATGACAACATAAATAATGTTGTCAGGGGCTTTTATTTTAAAAGGAATCATTGTAAGCAAGAACAAGTAACATTAGCCATATCTTTGTCATAAGCACAGGAAAAATTGTCCCTCAATGGGGAATTTCTAAGAATTGTCTCTTGTTTTTATTCTATAAGAACAATGTGTCATCATGGATTATTTATATTGGGCCAGAAACAGAGTGAGAAAAAAAATAGTGAAACATGAATTTACATTTATATAAAGAATATATTTTAGAATTTTAAAGAGAACACAACCACAGTTACAGTTCTATAGATCTGAGTATACTGTCATTCAACATTGAATCAATAGATTCAATGCTTCCTATTACTATGGGAATGTGGTTCTAAATAAATAGTAAATAACATAATAAAAAATAATAAATTTTATTTTTTATCCAAATTAAGTTGCACTCTTCTTACAACTAAAATAATGTAAGGATCCAGTAACAATCAACCTTTTCCATTATTAAGGTTTTTGACTGATATACAACTTCAACCTCTGAATACTTCATGCGATGAAGCCTCATATCTATCTATCTGTCCACATATATATAGTTTTTTGTCTGGTCTCTGTTCCCTAGATACATGAGTTCAGTTCAGTTCAGTTCAGTTCAGTCACTCAGTCGTGTCTGACTCTGCAATTCCATGGACTGCAGCATGCCAGGCTTCCCTATCCTTCATCAACTCCTAGAGCTTGCTCAAACTCATGTCAATTGAGTCATTGATGCTATCCAGCCATCTCATCCTCTGCTGCCCCCTTCTCCTCCTGCCTTCAATCATTCCCAGTGTCAGGGTCTTTTCCAATGAGTCAGTTCTTCATATCAGGTGGCCAAAGTATTGGAGTTTCAGTTTCAACATCAATCCTTCCAATAAATATTCAGGTCTGATTTCTTTAGGATGGACTGGTTTGATCTCCTTGCAGTCCAAGGGACTCTCAAGAGTCTTCTCCAACACCACAGTTCAAAGGCATCACTTCTTCTGTGCTCAGCTTTCTTTATAATCAAGCTCACACATTCATACATGACCACTGGAAAAACCATAGCTTGACTAGATGGACCTTTGTTGGCAAAGAAATGTCTCTGCTTTTTAATATGCTGTCTAGGTTGGTCATAACTTCCCTTCCAAGGAGTAAGCATCTTTTAATTTCATGGCTGCAATCACCATCTGAAATGATTTTGGAGCTCCCCAAAATAAAGTCAGCCACTGTTTCCACTGTTTTCCATCTATTTGCCAGGAAGTGATGGGACTAGATGCCATGATCTTAGTTTTCTGAATGTTATGTTTTAAGCCAGCTTTTTCACTCTCCTCTTTCCTTTTCATCAAGAGGTTCTTCTTCACTTTCTGTCATGTGGGTGGTGTTATCTGCATATCTGAGGTTATTGATATTTCTCCCAGCAATCTTGATTCCAGCTTGTCACTCCTTCCAGTCCAACATTTCTTACAGTGTACTCTGCATATGACTTGAATAAGCATGGTGACAATATACAACCTTGACCTATTCCTTTCCTGATTTGGAGCCAGTCTGTTGTCCCATGTCCAGTTCTAATTGTTGTTTCTTGACCTGCTTACACATTTCTCAAGAGTCAGGTCAGGTGGTCGTCTTCCTATTTCTTTAAGAATTTTCCACAGTTTGTTGTGACCCACACAGTCAAAGGCTTTGGCATAGTCAATAAAGCAAAAGTAGATGTTTTTTTCTGAAAATTTCTTGCTTTTTCAATGATCCAACATGAGTTAGGCATAGTGATTTTCATTCTTGAGATTTCAAAGTTGGACAGAACTTTGCGACTAAAAACAACATGTCATTTAATATTCACTATAAACCTAAACATTGCTCACATTTATATTTAACTTCAGTTCAGTTCGGTTCAGTTGCTCAGTTGTGTCTGATTCTTCGTGACATCCATGAATCACAGCATGCCAGGCCTCCCTGTATTTAACTTACAGATAAGTAAAGATGAGGCCTGAAAAGACTATAAAATAATCCAAAGGTCATAAAAAAATACACCACAAAACCAGTGCTTGAGCTCAGGTGTAGTGAATTTCACATTCTTATTAATAACTAGGGGGTAACAGTACCCACTAGATATATGGTGATAAATAGTCTGATGATAATATCTTTGTCAAATAAGTAACAACAAATAGAGGAAGACATGTCTTTCTGAAAAGGATTGTCTTCAATTCAATGATGAATCATTTTCACACATATTAATTTGCAATGAGTCAGTAAACATTTCTAGGAAACAAATGAAAAAAGTTACAATTGTAGAATCTTGTTTAATGAAGCAATTATGATGAAAATGTTTCAAATGAATCATAGTGAACGAAGCATTTGGTGACTTACAGAAATCTCTGGGTATTTAGTTAATGAACAGTATACATGGCCACTAGAGAAGGAAATGGCAACCCACTCCAGTATTCTTGCCTGAGAAATCTTATGGATAGAAGAGTAATGTGGGCTACAGTGCTTGGGGTCACAGAGAATTGGACACGACTGAGGCAATTAAGCACATATGGCCACACATGAACACCAGAGAGGGAATGCCACAGCTGAGAGATGATGATGTGTTATAGCAGGTAGGCTGATTATGCAAACAAGGATGCACAAATGGTCAAGGCGGTGGCATAATCTAGGATAATAAGATATCATATGAAGGTGAAAGGGAGTAGTCTATAGAACACCCCAAAAGATGTCATTTGGCACACTGATTATTTTAAAGTTTCTTAAGAAATAGTCAGTGCAAAGAAACTTGCTCTCTCTGTCCCTCTGAAAACAGGAGATACGCCTTGAATGAGAAAGGTATACTCACTGTACCAGGAGTTAGAAGACATCGTTATTACCAGGAATTTAGGGTCAAGAAGGTAGTATAAACTTCATACTCTTTGTAAACTTACTACCCTGATTCCAAACTTCTTCGTTGTTTCAATTGATCACACATTTATTGTGTGTTTTCCTAAAAGGTAAAAAAGCTGCTTGCTTTTGTCACTTCTTTGAGCCTCATATGTTTTTGCGAATTCTGCAAATACAGTATTAAATTCTGTCCTTCTGTTTTAAATCAATTTTATTATTAAACCAAAGAATCCAGAAAGGAGGAGAGAAAAAATTACTGTCTCTACAAAGTCAACAGGGTCTCTGACAATATTAGATATGACATTGCCTTTTAAATGTTATAGCAAACCACATTTTATCATCATATATTCAATATGGTGGGTTTCCTAGGTAGATCAGTGGTAATGAATCTGCCTGTCAATGCAGGAGATGCATATTTGGTCAGGAAGACCCCCTGGAGAAGGAAATGACAACCCATTCCAATATTCTTGCCTGGACAGAGGAGCCTGGTAGGGTACAGCCCATGGGGTCGCAAAAGAGTCTGATACAGCCTAGTGACTAAACAACAATGAATGGACAACATAATTGTCCATGCAAGCTTCATTTAATAAACGCCAGTTTTCAATGCCTGGGCCCATTGGGTCTTTATTAGTTGAATATTAATATCTGGGCAGAATTCTCAGTTGGCCCTCAATGAGAGACTGGATATTTCTAACACAGTTAAAATTTCCTATGCTCTTGAATGTGAGCAAATTAGATGTTATGTGAGTGAGAATTGATGAAAACCCATTACATCTTAATGTGTGGATCCTTGTTAATGATTGGAACATCTCAGACATTAACTATTTGAGTATACTGAAGATATACTGAAGCCTTCCTCAATACTCAGTGCAAAGAAATAGAGAGGAAAAAATAGAATGGAACAGACTAGAGATCTCTTCAAGAAAATTAGAGATACCAAGGGAACGTTTCATGCAAAGATGGGCTGAATAAATGACAGAAATGGTATGGACCTAACAGAAGCAGAAGATATTAAAAAGAGGTGGCAAGAAGACACAGTGGAACTGTACAAAAAAGATCTTTATGACCCAGATGATAACGATGATGTGATCACTCACCTAGAGCAAGACATCCTGGAATGTGAAGTCAAGTGGGCTTTAGGAAGCATCACTACAAACAAAGCTAGTGGAAGTGATGGAATTCCACTTGAGCTATTTCAAATGCTGAAAGATGATGCTGTGAAAGTGCTGCACTCAATATGCCAGCAAATTTGGAAAACTCAACAGTGGCCACAGGACTGGAAAAGGTCAGTTTTCATTCCAGTCCCAAATAATGGCAATGCCAAAGTATGTTCAAACTACCACACAATTGCATTCATCTCACAGGCTAGCAAAGTAATGTTCAAAATTCTCCACACCAGGCTTCAATAATATGTGAACTGTGAACTTCCAGATGTTCAAGCTGGTATTAGAAAAGGCAGAGCAAACAGAGATCAAAATGCCAACATCACTCAGTCGTGTCCAACTCTGCAACTCCATGGACTGCAGCACACCAGGCCCCCCTGTCCATCACCAACTGCCAGAGTCTACGTAAACTCATGCCCACTGAGTCAGTGAAGCCATTCAACCATCTCATCCTCTGTCATCCCCTTCTTGTTCTGTCTCCAATATTTACCAACATCAGGGTCTTTTCAAATGAGTCATCTCTTTGCATCAGGTGGCCAAAGTATCAGAGTTTCAGCTTCAAATCAGTCCTTCCAATAAACACCCAGGACTGATTTCCTTTAGGATGGACTGGTTGGATCTCCTTGCAGGCTGAGGGACTCACAAGAGTCTTCAACACCACAGTTCAAAAGCATCAATTCTTCGGAGCTCAGGTTTCTTTAGAGTACAACTCTCACATGCATGCATGACTACTGGAAAAATCATAGCATTGATTAGATGGATCTTTGTTGGCAAACTAATGTCTCTGCTTTTTAATATGCTGTCTAGGTTGATTATAACTTTCCTTCCAAGGAGTAAGCGTCTTTTAATTTCATGGTTACAGTCACCATCTGCAGTGATTTTGGAGCCCCCCAAAATAAAGTCTCTCACTGTTTCCACTGTTTCCCCATCTATTTGCATGAAGTGATGGGACCAGATGCCATGATCTTAGTTTTCTGAATGTTGAGCTTTAAGCCAACTTTTACTCTATCCTCCTTCACTTTCATTAAGAGGCTTTTTAGTTCCTCTTCACTTTCTGCCATGAGGGTGGTGTCATCTGCATATCTGTGGTTACTGATATTTCTCCTGACAATCTTGACTCCACCTTGTGTTTCTTCCAGCCTAGCGTTTCTCATGATGTACTCTGCATATAAGTTAAATAAGCAGAGTGACAATATACAGCCTTGATGTACCCCTTTCCCTATTTGGAACCAGTCTGTTCCATGTCCTGTTCTAGCTATTGCTTTCTGACCTGCATACAGATTTCTCAAGAGGCAGGTCAGGTGGTCTGGTATTCCCCTCTCTTTCAGAATTTTCTACATTTTATTGTGATTCAACAGCTCAGATGGTAAAGCATCTGCCTACAATGCAGGGGACCTGGGTTCGATCCTGGGTCAGGAAGATCCCCTGGAGAAGGAAATGGCAACCAACCCTAGTACTTCTACCTGGAAAATCCCATGGATGGAAGACCCTGGCAGGCTACAGTTCATGTGTTCACAAAGAGTCAGATGACTCAGGGAGTTCACTTTCACGCAGTAAAAGGCTTTGGTATAGTCAATAAATCAGAAACTGATGTTTGTCTGGAACTCTGTCGGTTTTTTAATGATCCAGTGGATGTTGGCAATTTGATCTCTGGTTCCTCTGTCTTTTCTAAAACCAGCTTGAACATCTGGAAGCTCACGGTTCATGTATTGTTGAAGCTTGGCATGGAGAATTTTGAGCATTACTTTACTAGCCTGTGAGATGAGTGCAATTGTGCGGTAGTTTGAACATTCTTTGGCATTGTCTTTCTTTGGGATTGGAATGAAAACTGACCTGTTCCAGTCCTGTAGCCATTACTGAGTTTTCCAAATTTGTTGGCATATTGAGTACAGCACTTTCACATCATCATTTTTTTTTTTTTTGAAAAAAGCTCAACTGGAATTCCATCACTTCCACTAGCTTTGTTCATAGTGATGCTTCCTAAGGCCCACTTGGCTTCACATTCCATGATATCTGGCTCTAGGTGAGTGATCACACCATCGTAATTATCTGGGTCGTGAAGCTCTTTTTTGGACAATTCTTCTGTGTCTTCTTGCCACCTCTTCTTAATATCTTCTGCTTCTGTTATGTCCATACCATTTCTGTCCTTTCTATGCCCATCTTTGCACAGGAAAGAAATACTCTTCTTTCCTTCCTGTGCAAGGAAAGAACTATTCCCTTGGTATCTCTAATTTTCTTGAAGAGATCTCTTGTCTTTCCCATTCTATTTTTTCCCTCTATTTCTTTACTCTGATCACTATGAAAGGCTTTCTTCTCTCCTTGCTATTCTTTGGAATTCTGCATTCAGATGGGTATATCTTTCCTTTACTCCTTTGTTTTGGCTTCTCTTTTTTTCACAGCTCTTTGTAAGTCCTCTTCAGATAGTCATTTTGCTTTTTTGCATTTCTTTTTCTTGGGGATGGTTTTGATTCCTGTTTCCTGCACAATGTCACAAACTGAACCTCCTTCCATAGTTCATCAGGCACTGTATCTATCAGATCTAGTCCCTTAAATCTATTTCTCACTTCCACTGTATAATCGTAGGGATTTGATTTAGGTCATACCTGAATGGTTTAGTGGTTTTCCCTACTTTCTTCAACTTAAGTCTGAATTTGGAAATAATGAGTTTATGATCTGAGCCACAGTCAGCACGCAGTCTTATTTTTGCTGACTGTATCAAGCTTCTCCATCTTTTACTGCAAAGAATATAATCAACTTGACTTAGGTGCTGACCATCTGGTGAAGTCCACATGTAGAATCTTCTCTTGTGTTGTTGGAATAGGGTGTTTGCTATGACCAGCTTGTTCTCTTGGCAATACTCTATTAGCCTTTTCCCTGCTTCATTCTGTGAAAAAGAAAGTACAGTCACTCAGTCGTGTCCAACTTGTAGTGACTCCAGCTGCAGCCTACCAAGCTCCACTGTCCATGGGATTTTCCAGGCAAGAGTACTGGAGTTGGTTGCCATTTCCTTCTCCAGGGGATCTTCCCGACCCAGGGATCAAACCTAGGTCTCTCGAATTGTAGACAGATGGTTTACCATCTAAGCCTCCAGGGAAATCCTTCATTCTGTGTTTCAAGGACAAATTTGCCTCTTACTCCATGTGTTTCTTGACTTCCTACTTTTGCATTCCAGTCCCCTATAATGAAAAGGACATCTTTTTTGGGTGTTCGTTCTAAAGGTCTTGTAGGTCTTCTTAGAACTTTTCAACTTCAGCTTCTTCACCATTACTGGTTGGGGCATAGACTTGTATTACCATGATATTGAATGGTTTGTTCAGAAACAAATAGATTTTGAGATAACAAAATCTGTTGTTTTTGAGATTGCATCCAAGTACTGCTTTTTGGACTCTTTTTTTGACTATGATGGCTACTCCATTTCTTCTAAGGGATTCTTGCTGACAGCAGTAGATATAATGGTCATCTGATTTAAATTCACCCATTCTAGTCTATTTCAGTTTGCTGGTTTCTAAAATGTTGATGTTCACCTTTGCCATCTCCTATTTGACCACTTCCAATTTTCCTTGATTTATGGACCTAACATTCCAGGTTCCTATGCAATATTGCTCTTTATAGCATCGGACCTGGCTTCCATCACCAGTCCCATCCACAACTGGGTGTTGTTTTTGCTTTGGCTCCGTCTCGTCTTTTTTTATGGAATTATTTCTGCACTGATCTCCACTAGCATATTGAGCACCTACCGACCTAGAGAGTCTTGGCTCCAGCCCCGTGTGGCCACCACTTGCCACTCTAGCAGCAAGCAAAGATTTACTGAGCATGGCCCCGACCATCAGAACAAGACCCAGTTTCCCCCTCAGCCAGTCTGTCCCATGAGGAAGCTTCTGTAAGCCTCTTATCCTTCTCCATCAGAGGTAAGACAGACTGAAAACCACAATCACAGAAAACTATCCAATCTAATCACATGGACCACAGTCTTGTCTAACTCAATGAAACTATGAGCCATGCTGTGCAGGGCCACCCAAGATGGATGGTTCATGGTGGAGAGTTTTGACAAAATGTGATCCACTGGAGAAAAGAATGGCAATCCACTCCAGTACTCTTGCCTGGAAAACCCCATGGATGGAGGAGCCTGGAAGGCTGCTGTCCATGGGGTCGCTGAGGGTTGGACATGACTGAGCGACTTCACTTTCATTTGGTAAAGAATCACCCTGTAATGCAGGAGACTTCGGTTCAACTCCTGGGTCGAGAAGATTCCCCGCAGGAGGGACAGGCTAACCACCCAGCGTTCTTGGGCTTCCCTTATGGCTCAGCTGGAAAAGATCTGCCCATAATGCAGGAGACCTGGGTTCGATCCCTGGATTGGGAAGATCCTCTGGAGAAGGGAAAGGTTACCCATTCCAGTGTTCTGGCCAGGAGAATTCCATGGACTGTATATTCCATGGGGTCACAAAGAGTCGGAGACAACTGAGTGACTTTAAATGTAAAAAAAAAAAAAAAAAAGTCAATAGAAAAAATATTATTGGAGAAGCTTAATACAGGGTTCATCTGGGGGAGAAAAGAGAAAAGAACTTTCTAAACAAAGGTAATCTACAAAGATAAAGGTATTTTGAGTAAATATTAGTTCAAGGAGAGATTATTTATAGACAAGAAATTTCAAAATCCAAGAGAAAATGTATTACAAAAGGCAATACAAAACAAACAAAACTGAGTAATAGAAGGACAGAAAGGAAAAATGTCCCCAAAAGACTATATAATAGACATTATTTTGAAGTTGTTTTCAGAGAAGTACGAACCTGTTCTATGACAAGGAAGTAGAGGTGAATAGGCAAAATGAGTATGAAGAGGACTCATTTTCAGTAGTTGAATAGTGTGATCAAAATCAGTAAAACGTTCCTCTATCTAAGGCACAACTTATACTGTCAAAGTGTAGTTCACTGTTTGGTGGGCTAGACTGTATTATAACAATTTCAAAATCTAAATAAGAGGTATACTGGGTATGCACAACAGAAGACCAATCCAACAGGTGCAGATACATCTGTTAAGTATGTAAGTTTTGTTGTTGTGTAGTTGCTAAGTCACGTCTGACTCCTTTGTGACCCCATGGACTGTAACCCACCAGGCTCCTCTGCCCATGGAATTTCCCAGGCTAGAATAGTGGAGATGGGTAGCCATTTCCTCCTCCAGAGGATCTACCTGACCCAGGGCTCAAACCTGCATCTCCAGCATCGGCAGTCCGATGACTTACCACAGAGGGACTTACGTCTGGTCACTGCGTTAGGCTCTGAGCACACATCTGTCAGTTTCCCAGGTGGCGTAGTAGTAAAGAATCTGCCTGCCAATGCAGGAGATGCAAGAAACAAGGGTTCGATCTCTGAGTCGGGAAGATCCCCTGGAATAGGGAGTGGCAACCCACTCCAGTAGTCTTTCCTGGAAAATTTCATGGACAAAGGATCCTGGTGGGCTACAAAGTGTCAGACACAGCTAAGCACAGGTCTGTCAACAGGAATGAGAGAGGCCCTCTTCTCAAAGTGCTTACACTTTTTCCAAGGAGATTTGCTTTTCCCAATTTTGTCACAAGAAAATACAACAGTCATGACAAATCAAACTGGCCTGCTATAATGAAGCAGGAGCAGTTTAGAACAGTAATTAAGATACGGCATGTAAACTTTTTTTCTCCCATTTTTAATTCTGAAGAATTTAATATCGTGTTTTAATGAACTGAATAAAAAATCAGACTGTATTCACAATATAATTCCTAGCTGAAATAATAAACCTACTCATATCATAATTCTGACTCCTTCACTCACCTTCTCTGCAGTCTTCCACTGATTACTTGGCTACTTTGTACCTCAGTTTCTTCATATGTAAATGGAAATAATATAGTTGTAAACATTATGAAGTGCATAGATGCAACACACTATAGCTGTGCATGGTACATAAAAAGTTTTATGGAAGTACTGATTATAATGATAAAAATAAAATAATTATAATAATTTTATGCAACTTAATTTGCTTTTTCTTAATAAATAACAAAACTGAACTTTTTTAATTAGTATTTGGATGTCTTATTTATTTGAAACACCTACTCAAGTCTCTAATTTGTTTTCCTGTTAAATTTTTCTTTTAGATTACATTCTACATGAGAGCCCTTTGTTTAGTATATATATACCAACCATTTTCTCTATTCCCTCCTGTGCTTTTTCATTGTTTTTGATGAATGGTTTATAATTATATTTATTTGTAACTAATCAAAAGTTTCCCTTTAAGGGTAATTTTTTTGGTGATCCTTTTAGGAAATCTTTCAGTTCAGTTCAGTTCAGTGGCTCAGTCATGCCCGACTCTTTGCAACCCCATGAATCGCAGCACGCCAGGCCTCCCTGTCCATCACCAACCCCCGGAGTTCACTCAGACTCACGTCCATCAAGTCTGTGATGCCATCCAGCCATCTCATCTTCGGTCGTCCCCTTCTCCTCCTGCCCCCAATCCCCCCAAGCATCAGGGTCTTTTCCAATGAGTCAACTCTTTGCATGAGGTGGCCAAAGTATTGGAGTTTCAGCTTTAGCATCAATCCTTTCAATGAACACCCAGAACTGATCTCCTTTAGAATGGACTGGTTGAATCTCCTTGCAGTCCAAGGGACTCTCAAGAGTCTTCTCCAACACCACAGTTCAAAAGCATTAATTCTTCAGACAGAAATGTTATGGACCTAACAGAAGCAGAAGATATCAAGAAGAGGTGGCAAGAATACACAGAACTGTACAAAAAAGATCTTCATGACCCAGATAATGATGATGGTGTGATCACTCACCTAGAGCCAGACATCCTGGAATGTGAAGCCATGTGGGACTTAGAAAGCACCACTACCAACAAAGCTAGTGGAGGTGATGGAATTCCAGTTGAGCTATTTCAAATCCTAAAAGATGATGCTGTGAAAGTGCTGCACTCAATATGCCAGCAAATTTGGAAAACTCAACAGTGGCCACAGGACTGGAAAAGGTCACTTTTCATTCCCAAAGAAGGCAATGGTAAAGAATGCTCAAAGTACTGCACAATTGCACTCATCTCACATGCTAGTAAAGTAACACTCAAAATTCTCCAAGCCAGACTTCAGCAATACATAAACTTCAAGATGTTCAAGCTGGTTTTAAAAAAGGCAGAGGAACCAGAGATCAAATTGCCAGTGTCCGCTGGATCATCGAAAAAGCAAGAGACTTCCAGAAAAACATTTATTTCTGTTTTATTGACTATGCCAAAGCCTTTGACTGTGGATCACAATAAACTGTGGAAAATTCTGAAAGAGATGGGAGTACCAGACCACCTGACCTGCCTCTTGATGAAATCGTTCAGTTCAGTTCAGTCACTCAGTCGTGTCCAACTCTTTGTGACCCCATGAATCGCAGCAAGCCAGGCTTCCCTGTCCATCACCAACTCCCGGAGTTCAATCAGACTCACGTCCATCGAGTCAGTGATGCCATCCAGCCATCTCATCCTCGGTCGTCCCCTTCTTCTCCTGCCCCCAATGCCTCCCACCATCAGAGTCTTTTCCAATGACTCAACTCTTCACATGAGGCGGCCAAAGTACTGGAGTTTCAGCTTTAGCATCATTCCTTCCAAAGAAATCCCAGGGTTGATCTCCTTCAGAATGAACTGGTTGGATCTCCTTGAAGTCCAAGGGACTCTCAAGAATCTTCTGCAGCACCACAGTTCAAAACCATCAATTCTTCGGCGCTCAGCCTTCTTCACAGTCCAACTCTCACATCCATACATGACCACAGGAAAAACCGTAGCCTTGACTAGACGGACCTTAGTTGGCAAAGTAATGTTTCTGCTTTTGAGTATGCTATCTAGGTTTGTAATAACTTTTCTTCCAAGGAGTAGGCGTCTTTTAATTTCATGGCTGCAGTCACCAGCTGCAGTGATTTTGGAGCCCAAAAATTAAAGTCTGACACTGTTTCCACTGTTTCTCCATCTATTTCCCATGAAGTGATGGGACCAAATGCCATGATCTTCATTTTCTGAATGTTGAGCTTTAAGCCAACTTTTTCACTCTCCACTTTCACTTTCATCAAGAGGTTTTTTAGTTCCTCTTCACTTTCTGCCATAAGGGTGGTGTCATCTGCATATCTGAGGTTATTGATATTTCTCCTGGCAATCTTGATTTCAGCTTGTGTTTCTTCCAGCCCAGCATTTCTCTTGATGTACTCTGCCTATAAGTTAAATAAGCAGGGTGACAATATACAGCCTTGACGTACT